>NC_141010.1:55256023-55634384 GCF_052327205.1 Somniosus microcephalus | reverse complement strand
ACGCTCCTCCCCCAGACCTCACAAAGGTGAAGGCGCTGGAGTCGGGATGGAGATTACGCCAGACGTCCACCAAGTCGAGGGACCCGACCAGGTCCCTCAACTTCCCCACCGACGCCGGGCTCGGCTGGGTACCCGTGCGGTCCCTCGCCTCGAGGGTACAATTAAAATCCCCCCCGAGGACGACGCACTCGCCCGCGTCGACGGAGCCCAAAAGAGTGGACACTTCTTCAAAGAAGCGCGCTTGCTGCGCACCGGCCCCGGGGGCGTACACGTTCACTAGATGGAACGGCACGCCCCCCAGGCGAACGGTGACCTGGAGCAAGCGGCCCGGCACCAGCTCCTTGACCCCAAGATCTCCGGCTGAAAATGCGGGGCCAACAAGATAGCCACCCCACTGGAAACACTGGAGAGGTGACTCATGTTGACCCCTCCTTGCCACTCCAGGAGCCACGTGGCCTCGTCTCCCGGAACGGTGTGGGTTTCTTGCAGGAAGCACACCGCATACTTCCCGTCCCGAAGGACCGAAAAGTTATTAAACCTGCGGCTAGCTTCCCTGCTGCCGTTGACGTTGAGGCTGGCTATGGTTATCTTCATTTCAGAAGCACAACCAACCCCTACTTAAACCTAACGGGGGAAGGGAGGCCGGCCGCTAGTCGACCGCCACTCCCTTAGCAGCCCGGTGAGGAATGCCCGGAACCGACACAGCTCGGACGGGCTCACGCCCGCGTCCGCACCCATGGTCTTGTAGGTGACGCGGGCCGACCCGAGGAGCAGCGCCAGCCCCGACCATCTGTCGAGGGCCTGCTGGGTCCTGCGGCGACCCTGGCTCGTAGCCACAAATTCCCGGAGCTCCCTGATGGGAATAAGAACGAGGGGGGGCCCGGCGAGGGGCGCGAGGTCATCCATCGCCTCATCGGCGATGGACTCTAAGTCTTCCTCCGCCCCCACCACCGAGTCCCCGTCCTCCTCCGGGGGGTCGCCACCGGCGGCCGAACCGTCCGCCACGCAGTGCGCGTCGGGCGGCCCGGCCGCGACAGCCGGCCCCGCCTCCGCCCCGATCCCACCCCAGGATCGGTAGCGGAGGATTCCCCCCCGGGCTCCTTTAGGGGGGCCGGGCCAGAAGGCGGCGGCGGGCCGGAGACCCCCTCCGCCCCAGGCGCCGGAACGACCGGAGAGACCGGAGAATACAAAAACCGGACCTCCTCCAAGTCGCCCGGCGCCGGAGACACAGACCGAGGGCCCTCCTCTGCGACGCCACCGGCCTCCGACCCAGCAGACGGGGTGAAATTTTTACATACCTCGACTAGGTCGAGCAGCACCTGGGAAAAATCCGGGCCGTTCTGGGCGAGCTCGTCCTCAGACGACTCGCCCGACCCGGTCCCCTGGCCGCCCGACCCGTCGAGGGGCAATGCCACCAACAGTGGATCTTTAACCGCCGCGGGTTGTTCCGCGACCCCCCCACGGGCAGGGTCTCTTCCCCATCCCCGGGAGGCACGAGCTGGGCAGACGCTTCTGCCTCAGCCTCCTCGGGGCGAGGCGAACCCTGCCGTCCGCCCGTAATGGTGTCAGCGGTGGGGTGGGGCGCAGCGCCCGCGGCGGGCGACGACTCCCCCTGACCGGAGGGACCTTCCTCCTCCCGGTCCTCCTCCTCTTCCAGGGGGTCGCGCCTTCTTTTGAGCGCGGAGGGGTAAAGGGAGGCCTCCATTTCTTCAGGGGCCTCCCCTGCTCCTTCTGGAGGAGCGAGTTCTTTGGGACCCCCCGGGCCCGAGCCCGGCCGCAGGTTCTGGCATTACCGCCTCGGCGGCCACAGGCTCGGCCACGAGGGCCCCCCCCCCTCCGCACTCCGCGATCAGCGCGGCGACGCTCTCCGGCGTCAGGGGCTCCATGTCGTGGGGGACGCCCTCCGCGGGGGGACCCACCCCACGGTTTCGCGTCTTGTCCCGCGCCTTCTTTCGGACCGGACCTCCCTCCTCCCCCCCGCCGGAGGCCAGGATGGCATCGACCTCCGACGACGACCGCGCCCCGGTAGCGTTGGATCGAGCGGGGGCGCGGCTAGACCCGGAGGGAGGAGCGGCGGCGGCGCCAGATGACTTGGCGGCCTTGGAGGCGGGGCAGTTTTTGCGCACGTGCCCCACCTCCCTACAGGCGTGGCACCGCACGCCGTCCGTCGTCCAGAAGACGCGGTACGAGGTCCCCCCGTGGAGGACCGTGAAAGCCCCGTCCGTCTCCCCCCTCCCGCGCCAGCTGGATAAAGGCCTGGCGCCGGAAGGAGAAGACATGGCGAAGGCTGCTCTCCCGGAGTCCGAGCGGGATCGGGGAAAACCCCGACCTCACCTCCCCGAGTTGGTGTAGGTGGGGGAGGAGGAGCTCACAGGTGATAAAGGGCGGGACGTTGGATAAAACCACCCTCTGCGCGGTGGCCTCCAGCGGGTCCACCGGCAGGAAAGTCCCGCCCACGGTGAGCCCCTGAGCGATGGCCAGGGCCACCGCCCGCTCGGACTCCAGGAAAAAGACAGCCTTCCCATACATTTTTGAGGCGGCGACTATGGCCGGAGGGCCGATAACCCCGGCCATAGCCTTTACGCACGCCTCAATAGTCATGTCGGGGTGGGTGTAGCTCTTCACCCCAAGTTTCTCCGTCAGCAGGCGGAACGGCGACGGGGCAGCAGCGGAAGCGGGAGCGGCCGAAGCTTTGGCCGCCGCCGCCGCATATGTCATCGCCGGCACCGTCGCCGCCGAAGAAGTGCTCGCCATCGTGGGGCGGTTTTAAAGAAGAGCCACACCCACCCCAAAAGTCACAGGCCCCGAGATGTTAATGGCCTCGGTTATTTGGTCTTTCCCAGAGCAGAGGGAGTGTAAATTAACTGGCCCGCCTCTCCCCTTGATGGTATTAATTGGGAGGGGGGCCCTTCCTTCCCTCTGCTCAATGGGTAATTAGAAAAATTAAAAAGAGGTGCCTTTTGAGAGGCAGAGAGAGGACAAGGAGAGAGAAAGAGGGGGATGGGAAGGAGGGGGGGGGCCGCAAAGGCAGGGTCCCCACTTAAGGTGTTGGTCGGTGGGTGGGCGTCGGCTGGGTGCACTCCCCCCGATGGAATACAAAGTCTTTCCCGAAAGTCTTCGGGCAGGGGGAGAAGACGTCTTCACCTGGGCAGGCTGGAAAAAGCCCAGGCTCAGCCCACACCAGGTCTTCTTGATGTGAAACAAACAAGCTTCACCTGGGCAGGCTCCAGCCAACCCAGGCCAGGCTTTCGGCCCGTCTTCTTTTCTCCCCCCGCCTGGAATGCAAAGTCTTTGGGGGAATGCACAAGGACACCCACCTGCAGATGTCTGGAATCGCAGCTCCACCCCTCCCTCCACGTGGAGCTGTTCGTGTCCTCTCTCCCTCTCTCCCTCTCCTGGGCTGGAGGCCGAATTGGGAGGCAGTGCTGGAAAAGGCCTCTCCCGTTCTAATGCTGGCCTCCTCCTCTGTCCTCCACTCCTTCCTCTCCAGGCACCTCTGTCGATGGGTTGGTGTGGGAAGGTTGTAGTGGTGGTGGCCTGGGGTCACTCCTTCCTTCCAATTTTACTCCCAGGCCAAGGCAACCACACACTCTCTCTCCACTGCAGCAGGAGCTCTGCACCAGCACAGCCTTCTCCTCTCACTCAGGACCACATTGCTCCTCTTTTTTTTAAACCAATAAAACAAAAACGTTAAACAAATACACCCAATCCAATAAACCCAGAAACAAAACTTAACCCCTTAAATTAAAATCTGGTGGTTTAAACCAACTACGCACTCCAGTCCCCGCGGCGCCCACCGGTCACGAAAGAGCTCGAGCTCGCCGGCGGACACCGCGTGCTCCATCTCCAGGGCCACCCGGCCGCGAACGTGGCCGCGGAAGAGAGGGAGGCAATCCGGCCGGACGACCCCCTCGACCGCCCGCTGCCTGGACCAATTAATGGCTTTCTTGGCCAGGCCCAGGAGCAGACCCACGAGGAGGTCCTCCGACCTGCCCGCTCCCCTCCGCACCGGGTGACCGTAGATCAAGAGCGTGGGACTGAAGTGCAACCAAAATTTGAGGAGCAGCCCCTTCAAATAATGGAAGAGGGGCTGCAACCTCTCACACCCCGTGTACACGTGAAAGACGGACTCCTCCAGACCGCAAAACAAACAAGCGGTCTGGGAGTCCGTAAACCTACTTAAAAATCTATTGCACGGAACTGCTCTGTGCAACACCCTCCAGGCCAAATCCCCGATAGAACAGGGGAGGACTCCCGCATAGAGAGCCCCCCATTGGGGACCTCCGCCTCCGTCCGGAGGTAAAACGGCACGCCACGGCGTGTCCGGACGGCAGGCGAAGATGGCAAAGTGGAAGGTGTGCAAGAGCAGCCCGTACAGGAAACCCCTCCGCGCAGAATGAAAAAGCACGGAGGGTATTTCCTCGAGACGGCTCAAGTTGTGAGGCGCCGATCCCCGAGGGGAGTCTCGGGGCAAGGCGCCGATAAGGAATTCCGTCCGAACGGGAGTAAGTTCGGACGGGATCTCCCCACGTGCCCGAGCCGCCTCGACACACCTCGTGGCGCCGGGGGGCAACATCGCTTTCACCGCCCCGATGGCATTGACCGCGAGCCGGACGTCGTCCCACGACATGCGTCGCGCCAGCTCCTCTGGCGCCATCCAGCCCGCTCCTCCGCCATCGAGTAGGTCCCCGACTCTAGTCACCCTGCCAGGCACAGCCCTGCGCTCCGCCAGCCACCCGAACTCGCGGACGTGGAGGTGCGGATTCCTGAACAGCGGCTCCCGGAGGACAGCCGCCGCTCCTGACGGGGGAGAGCTCCGCCTGGAGGCGACGGAGTTCCAAACCCATAGTAGTTCCTGGTAAAAGACAGGCAGCTCCCGCAGGCTCTCACGCCTGCCGCTCACCTCCAAAAACAGGAGCTGCGTGTCGTAATTGAGGCCGTGCAGCTGGCGGAAAAAATACGTCGCCAGCGCACACCATCTTGGAGGATTCTCGACGTACAGGTATCTCTGCAGCGTCTGAAGACGGAAAGTCGCAGCCTGGGTGCGGAGGCACACCAACGCCTGACCGCCCTCCCTAAGCGGGAGACTCAGAACCGCGGCAGCGACCCAGTGTCTCCTGTTGTTCCAGAAGAAGTCGACGAGCTTCTTCTGTATCTTGGCGACAAACGCAGGGGGGGGGATCAGAGTAACCAACCGGTACCACAACATGGCGGCCACCAGTTGGTTTATGACCAACGCCCGACCCCTGTAGGACAACACTCGGAGCAATCCTGTCCAGCGTCCTAAGCGAGCGGCGACTTTGGCCTCCAGCTCGTGCCAGTTCGCCGGCCAGGCGTCCTCGGCCGGGCTGAGGTAGACTCCCAAGTAGAGGAGGTGCGTTGTACTCCAGGCGAAGGGCCTGAACTCCTCCGGCAGAGAGTCCACCTGCCACTGACCCACCAGGAGTCCAGAACATTTCCCCCAGTTGATCCTGGCGGAGGATGCGTCCGAGTAAATCTGCTGGCATTCCCGCATCCTCCGCAAGTCAACGGGATCCGTGACCACGAGGAGCACGTCATCGGCGTAAGCCGAGAGGACCACCTCCACGCCCGGCCCTCGCAGAGCCAATCCCGCCAACCTCTTCCGCAAGAGGCGCAGGAAAGGCTCCACGCAAATGGCATATAACTGGCCGGACATGGGGCATCCCTGACGCACCCCCCTCCCGAAGCGAAGGGGCGCCGTCAAGGACCCGTTAACTTTAATCAGACACTCCGCGGCAGCGTACAGAAGTCGGATCCGGGCGACAAAATGCGTCCCGAACCCGAAAGCGCGCAGAGTCCCGAAAAGATACTCGTGATCCACCCTGTCGAACGCCTTCTCCTGATCCAGGGAAAGGAAGGCGACCGACAGACCAGCCCTCTGGGAATGGTGGACCAGGTCCCGGACCAGATGGATGTTATCGTGAATGGTCCGGCCCGGGACCGTGTAGGACTGGTCGGGATGGATCATGCGGGCCAGCACGGCGCCAAGGCGAACAGACATGGCCCTGGCAAAGATTTTGTAATCCGTGCTGAGGAGGGAGACCGGGCGCCAGTTCTTGAGGAGGCGGAGATCACCCCTCTTAGGCAGCAGGACGATCACCGCCCTGCGCCACGAGAGGGGCATCTCCCCGGTCGCCAGACATTCCCCCAGGACCCGCACGTAGTCGCCCCCCAGGACGCCCCAGAACGCCCTGTGGAACTCCACGGTCAGCCCGTCCAGCCCCGGGGACTTCCCCCTAGAGAGCTGGCGGAGGGCGCCGGACAGCTCCTCCAAACTCAGAGGAGCGTCCAGTTTTTCGGCGCCCTCCAGGCCGACCTTCGGCAGGTCCTCCCACAAAACTCTGCGCGCGTCCTCGCTGGACGGATCCGGAGAGAACAGAGCCCCGTAATAGGCGCGGGTCTCCGCGCGGATTCCCTCCGGATCCGAGACCGGAGATCCGTCGTCGGCCAGCAGCTCCAAAAGCTGCTTACGGACCCCCTGTCTTTTTTCCAGCGAGTAGAAGAAGGGGGAGCCGCGGTCCAGGTCCCGCAGGAACTGGATCCGCGACCTCACGTACGCGCCTCGGGACCCGACGAGCCGCAGGTCCTTCAGCGCGCCCTTCTTCTCTTCGTACGCCAGCCGCAGGGCCGGGTCCTCGGCGACTTGACCGAGACGGGACTCCAGGTCGAGCACCTCCTTCTCCAACTGCCCGACCCTGGCCTCCCGCCTCTTGGTCGACCCCTTCGCGTACTCCTGACAGAAGAGACGGATGTGAGCCTTGCCCACATCCCACCATAGCCTCAAGGAGGGGAAGCCCCCCTGCTTCCTTCTCCAGCCGGCCCAGAACCGACCGAACGAATCCCGGAACCGCGCGTCCTCCAGCAGCAGGTTGTTAAAGTGCCAGTACGCGGACCCCCCCCCGGCGCGCGGCGGCACGAGCTCCGCCCACACCAGGTGGTGGTCCGTGCACGGCACCGGCCGCACGGAAGCCGTCGGAACGCAGGAGACGTACGCCCGGGAAATGTAGAGGCGGTCGATCCTGGACGCTCCTCCCCCAGACCTCACAAAGGTGAAGGCGCTGGAGTCGGGATGGAGATTACGCCAGACGTCCACCAAGTCGAGGGACCCGACCAGGTCCCTCAACTTCCCCACCGACGCCGGGCTCGGCTGGGTACCCGTGCGGTCCCTCGCCTCGAGGGTACAATTAAAATCCCCCCCGAGGACGACGCACTCGCCCGCGTCGACGGAGCCCAAAAGAGTGGACACTTCTTCAAAGAAGCGCGCTTGCTGCGCACCGGCCCCGGGGGCGTACACGTTCACTAGATGGAACGGCACGCCCCCCAGGCGAACGGTGACCTGGAGCAAGCGGCCCGGCACCAGCTCCTTGACCCCCAAGATCTCCGGCTGAAAATGCGGGGCCAACAAGATAGCCACCCCACTGGAAACACTGGAGAGGTGACTCATGTTGACCCCTCCTTGCCACTCCAGGAGCCACGTGGCCTCGTCTCCCGGAACGGTGTGGGTTTCTTGCAGGAAGCACACCGCATACTTCCCGTCCCGAAGGACCGAAAAGTTATTAAACCTGCGGCTAGCTTCCCTGCTGCCGTTGACGTTGAGGCTGGCTATGGTTATCTTCATTTCAGAAGCACAACCAACCCCTACTTAAACCTAACGGGGGAAGGGAGGCCGGCCGCTAGTCGACCGCCACTCCCTTAGCAGCCCGGTGAGGAATGCCCGGAACCGACACAGCTCGGACGGGCTCACGCCCGCGTCCGCACCCATGGTCTTGTAGGCGACGCGGGCCGACCCGAGGAGCAGCGCCAGCCCCGACCATCTGTCGAGGGCCTGCTGGGTCCTGCGGCGACCCTGGCTCGTAGCCACAAATTCCCGGAGCTCCCTGATGGGAATAAGAACGAGGGGGGGCCCGGCGAGGGGCGCGAGGTCATCCATCGCCTCATCGGCGATGGACTCTAAGTCTTCCTCCGCCCCCACCACCGAGTCCCCGTCCTCCTCCGGGGGGTCGCCACCGGCGGCCGAACCGTCCGCCACGCAGTGCGCGTCGGGCGGCCCGGCCGCGACAGCCGGCCCCGCCTCCGCCCCGATCCCACCCCCAGGATCGGTAGCGGAGGATTCCCCCCCGGGCTCCTTTAGGGGGGCCGGGCCAGAAGGCGGCGGCGGGCCGGAGACCCCCTCCGCCCCAGGCGCCGGAACGACCGGAGAGACCGGAGAATACAAAAACCGGACCTCCTCCAAGTCGCCCGGCGCCGGAGACACAGACCGAGGGCCCTCCTCTGCGACGCCACCGGCCTCCGACCCAGCAGACGGGGTGAAATTTTTACATACCTCGACTAGGTCGAGCAGCACCTGGGAAAAATCCGGGCCGTTCTGGGCGAGCTCGTCCTCAGACGACTCGCCCGACCCGGTCCCCTGGCCGCCCGACCCGTCGAGGGGCAATGCCACCAACAGTGGATCTTTAACCGCCGCGGGTTGTTCCGCGACCCCCCCCACGGGCAGGGTCTCTTCCCCATCCCCGGGAGGCACGAGCTGGGCAGACGCTTCTGCCTCAGCCTCCTCGGGGCGAGGCGAACCCTGCCGTCCGCCCGTAATGGTGTCAGCGGTGGGGTGGGGCGCAGCGCCCGCGGCGGGCGACGACTCCCCCTGACCGGAGGGACCTTCCTCCTCCCGGTCCTCCTCCTCTTCCAGGGGGTCGCGCCTTCTTTTGAGCGCGGAGGGGTAAAGGGAGGCCTCCATTTCTTCAGGGGCCTCCCCTGCTCCTTCTGGAGGAGCGAGTTCTTTGGGACCCCCGGGCCCGAGCCCGGCCGCAGGTTCTGGCATTACCGCCTCGGCGGCCACAGGCTCGGCCACGAGGGCCCCCCCCCCTCCGCACTCCGCGATCAGCGCGGCGACGCTCTCCGGCGTCAGGGGCTCCATGTCGTGGGGGACGCCCTCCGCGGGGGGACCCACCCCACGGTTTCGCGTCTTGTCCCGCGCCTTCTTTCGGACCGGACCTCCCTCCTCCCCCCCGCCGGAGGCCAGGATGGCATCGACCTCCGACGACGACCGCGCCCCGGTAGCGTTGGATCGAGCGGGGGCGCGGCTAGACCCGGAGGGAGGAGCGGCGGCGGCGCCAGATGACTTGGCGGCCTTGGAGGCGGGGCAGTTTTTGCGCACGTGCCCCACCTCCCTACAGGCGTGGCACCGCACGCCGTCCGTCGTCCAGAAGACGCGGTACGAGGTCCCCCCGTGGAGGACCGTGAAAGCCCCGTCCGTCTCCCCCTCCCGCGCCAGCTGGATAAAGGCCTGGCGCCGGAAGGAGAAGACATGGCGAAGGCTGCTCTCCCGGAGTCCGAGCGGGATCGGGGAAAACCCCGACCTCACCTCCCCGAGTTGGTGTAGGTGGGGGAGGAGGAGCTCACAGGTGATAAAGGGCGGGACGTTGGATAAAACCACCCTCTGCGCGGTGGCCTCCAGCGGGTCCACCGGCAGGAAAGTCCCGCCCACGGTGAGCCCCTGAGCGATGGCCAGGGCCACCGCCCGCTCGGACTCCAGGAAAAAGACAGCCTTCCCATACATTTTTGAGGCGGCGACTATGGCCGGAGGGCCGATAACCCCGGCCATAGCCTTTACGCACGCCTCAATAGTCATGTCGGGGTGGGTGTAGCTCTTCACCCCAAGTTTCTCCGTCAGCAGGCGGAACGGCGACGGGGCAGCAGCGGAAGCGGGAGCGGCCGAAGCTTTGGCCGCCGCCGCCGCATATGTCATCGCCGGCACCGTCGCCGCCGAAGAAGTGCTCGCCATCGTGGGGCGGTTTTAAAGAAGAGCCACACCCACCCCAAAAGTCACAGGCCCCGAGATGTTAATGGCCTCGGTTATTTGGTCTTTCCCAGAGCAGAGGGAGTGTAAATTAACTGGCCCGCCTCTCCCCTTGATGGTATTAATTGGGAGGGGGGCCCTTCCTTCCCTCTGCTCAATGGGTAATTAGAAAAATTAAAAAGAGGTGCCTTTTGAGAGGCAGAGAGAGGACAAGGAGAGAGAAAGAGGGGGATGGGAAGGAGGGGGGGGGCCGCAAAGGCAGGGTCCCCACTTAAGGTGTTGGTCGGTGGGTGGGCGTCGGCTGGGTGCACTCCCCCCGATGGAATACAAAGTCTTTCCCGAAAGTCTTCGGGCAGGGGGAGAAGACGTCTTCACCTGGGCAGGCTGGAAAAAGCCCAGGCTCAGCCCACACCAGGTCTTCTTGATGTGAAACAAACAAGCTTCACCTGGGCAGGCTCCAGCCAACCCAGGCCAGGCTTTCGGCCCGTCTTCTTTTCTCCCCCCGCCTGGAATGCAAAGTCTTTGGGGGAATGCACAAGGACACCCACCTGCAGATGTCTGGAATCGCAGCTCCACCCCTCCCTCCACGTGGAGCTGTTCGTGTCCTCTCTCCCTCTCTCCCTCTCCTGGGCTGGAGGCCGAATTGGGAGGCAGTGCTGGAAAAGGCCTCTCCCGTTCTAATGCTGGCCTCCTCCTCTGTCCTCCACTCCTTCCTCTCCAGGCACCTCTGTCGATGGGTTGGTGTGGGAAGGTTGTAGTGGTGGTGGCCTGGGGTCACTCCTTCCTTCCAATTTTACTCCCAGGCCAAGGCAACCACACACTCTCTCTCCACTGCAGCAGGAGCTCTGCACCAGCACAGCCTTCTCCTCTCACTCAGGACCACATTGCTCCTCTTTTGTTCGAACCAATAAAACAAAAACATTAAACAAATACACCCAATCCAATAAACCCCGAAACAAAACTTAACCCCTTAAATTAAAATCTGGTGGTTTAAACCAACTACGCACTCCAGTCCCCGCGGCGCCCACCGGTCTCGAAAGAGCTCGAGCTCGCCGGCGGACACCGCGTGCTCCATCTCCAGGGCCACCCGGCCGCGAACGTGGCCGCGGAAGAGAGGGAGGCAATCCGGCCGGACGACCCCCTCGACCGCCCGCTGCCTGGACCAATTAATGGCTTTCTTGGCCAGGCCCAGGAGCAGGCCCACGAGGAGGTCCTCCGACCTGCCCGCTCCCCTCCGCACCGGGTGACCGTAGATCAGGAGCGTGGGACTGAAGTGCAACCAAAATTTGAGGAGCAGCCCCTTCAAAAAATGGAAGAGGGGCTGCAACCTCTCACACCCCGTGTAAACGTGAAAGACGGACTCCTCCAGACCGCAAAACAAACAGGCGGTCTGGGAGTCCGTAAACCTACTTAAAAATCTATTGCACGGAACTGCTCTGTGCAACACCCTCCAGGCCAAATCCCCGATAGAACAGGGGAGGACTCCCGCATAGAGAGCCCCCCATTGGGGACCTCCGCCTCCGTCCGGAGGTAAAACGGCACGCCACGGCGTGTCCGGACGGCAGGCGAAGATGGCAAAGTGGAAGGTGTGCAAGAGCAGCCCGTACAGGAAACCCCTCCGCGCAGAATGAAAAAGCACGGAGGGTATTTCCTCGAGACGGCTCAAGTTGTGAGGCGCCGATCCCCGAGGGGAGTCTCGGGGCAAGGCGCCGATAAGGAATTCCGTCCGAACGGGAGTAAGCTCGGACGGGATCTCCCCACGTGCCCGAGCCGCCTCGACACACCTCGTGGCGCCGGGGGGCAACATCGCTTTCACCGCCCCGATGGCATTGACCGCGAGCCGGACGTCGTCCCACGACATGCGTCGCGCCAGCTCCTCTGGCGCCATCCAGCCCGCTCCTCCGCCATCGAGTAGGTCCCCGACTCTAGTCACCCTGCCAGGCACAGCCCTGCGCTCCGCCAGCCACCCGAACTCGCGGACGTGGAGGTGCGGATTCCTGAACAGCGGCTCCCGGAGGACAGCCGCCGCTCCTGACGGGGGAGAGCTCCGCCTGGAGGCGACGGAGTTCCAAACCCATAGTAGTTCCTGGTAAAAGACAGGCAGCTCCCGCAGGCTCTCACGCCTGCCGCTCACCTCCAAAAACAGGAGCTGCGTGTCGTAATTGAGGCCGTGCAGCTGGCGGAAAAAATACGTCGCCAGCGCACACCATCTTGGAGGATTCTCGACGTACAGGTATCTCTGCAGCGTCTGAAGACGGAAAGTCGCAGCCTGGGTGCGGAGGCACACCAACGCCTGACCGCCCTCCCTAAGCGGGAGACTCAGAACCGCGGCAGCGACCCAGTGTCTCCTGTTGTTCCAGAAGAAGTCGACGAGCTTCTTCTGTATCTTGGCGACAAACGCAGGGGGGGGGATCAGAGTAACCAACCGGTACCACAACATGGCGGCCACCAGTTGGTTTATGACCAACGCCCGACCCCTGTAGGACAACACTCGGAGCAATCCTGTCCAGCGTCCTAAGCGAGCGGCGACTTTGGCCTCCAGCTCGTGCCAGTTCGCCGGCCAGGCGTCCTCGGCCGGGCTGAGGTAGACTCCCAAGTAGAGGAGGTGCGTTGTACTCCAGGCGAAGGGCCTGAACTCCTCCGGCAGAGAGTCCACCTGCCACTGACCCACCAGGAGTCCAGAACATTTCCCCCAGTTGATCCTGGCGGAGGATGCGTCCGAGTAAATCTGCTGGCATTCCCGCATCCTCCGCAAGTCAACGGGATCCGTGACCACGAGGAGCACGTCATCGGCGTAAGCCGAGAGGACCACCTCCACGCCCGGCCCTCGCAGAGCCAATCCCGCCAACCTCTTCCGCAAGAGGCGCAGGAAAGGCTCCACGCAAATGGCATATAACTGGCCGGACATGGGGCATCCCTGACGCACCCCCCTCCCGAAGCGAAGGGGCGCCGTCAAGGACCCGTTAACTTTAATCAGACACTCCGCGGCAGCGTACAGAAGTCGGATCCGGGCGACAAAATGCGTCCCGAACCCGAAAGCGCGCAGAGTCCCGAAAAGATACTCGTGATCCACCCTGTCGAACGCCTTCTCCTGATCCAGGGAAAGGAAGGCGACCGACAGACCAGCCCTCTGGGAATGGTGGACCAGGTCCCGGACCAGATGGATGTTATCGTGAATGGTCCGGCCCGGGACCGTGTAGGACTGGTCGGGATGGATCATGCGGGCCAGCACGGCGCCAAGGCGAACAGACATGGCCCTGGCAAAGATTTTGTAATCCGTGCTGAGGAGGGAGACCGGGCGCCAGTTCTTGAGGAGGCGGAGATCACCCCTCTTAGGCAGCAGGACGATCACCGCCCTGCGCCACGAGAGGGGCATCTCCCCGGTCGCCAGACATTCCCCCAGGACCCGCACGTAGTCGCCCCCCAGGACGCCCCAGAACGCCCTGTGGAACTCCACGGTCAGCCCGTCCAGCCCCGGGGACTTCCCCCTAGAGAGCTGGCGGAGGGCGCCGGACAGCTCCTCCAAACTCAGAGGAGCGTCCAGTTTTTCGGCGCCCTCCAGGCCGACCTTCGGCAGGTCCTCCCACAAAACTCTGCGCGCGTCCTCGCTGGACGGATCCGGAGAGAACAGAGCCCCGTAATAGGCGCGGGTCTCCGCGCGGATTCCCTCCGGATCCGAGACCGGAGATCCGTCGTCGGCCAGCAGCTCCAAAAGCTGCTTACGGACCCCCTGTCTTTTTTCCAGCGAGTAGAAGAAGGGGGAGCCGCGGTCCAGGTCCCGCAGGAACTGAATCCGCGACCTCACGTACGCGCCTCGGGACCCGACGAGCCGCAGGTCCTTCAGCGCGCCCTTCTTCTCTTCGTACGCCAGCCGCAGGGCCGGGTCCTCGGCGACTTGACCGAGACGGGACTCCAGGTCGAGCACCTCCTTCTCCAACTGCCCGACCCTGGCCTCCCGCCTCTTGGTCGACCCCTTCGCGTACTCCTGACAGAAGAGACGGATGTGAGCCTTGCCCACATCCCACCATAGCCTCAAGGAGGGGAAGCCCCCCTGCTTCCTTCTCCAGCCGGCCCAGAACCGACCGAACGAATCCCGGAACCGCGCGTCCTCCAGCAGCAGGTTGTTAAAGTGCCAGTACGCGGACCCCCCCCCGGCGCGCGGCGGCACGAGCTCCGCCCACACCAGGTGGTGGTCCGTGCACGGCACCGGCCGCACGGAAGCCGTCGGAACACAGGAGACGTACGCCCGGGAAATGTAGAGGCGGTCGATCCTGGACGCTCCTCCCCCAGACCTCACAAAGGTGAAGGCGCTGGAGTCGGGATGGAGATTACGCCAGACGTCCACCAAGTCGAGGGACCCGACCAGGTCCCTCAACTTCCCCACCGACGCCGGGCTCGGCTGGGTACCCGTGCGGTCCCTTGCCTCGAGGGTACAATTAAAATCCCCCCCGAGGACGACGCACTCGCCCGCGTCGACGGAGCCCAAAAGAGTGGACACTTCTTCAAAGAAGCGCGCTTGCTGCGCACCGGCCCCGGGGGCGTACACGTTCACTAGATGGAACGGCACGCCCCCCAGGCGAACGGTGACCTGGAGCAAGCGGCCCGGCACGAGCTCCTTGACCCCCAAGATCTCCGGCTGAAAATGCGGGGCCAACAAGATAGCCACCCCACTGGAAACACTGGAGAGGTGACTCATGTTGACCCCTCCTTGCCACTCCAGGAGCCACGTGGCCTCGTCTCCCGGAACGGTGTGGGTTTCTTGCAGGAAGCACACCGCATACTTCCCGTCCCGAAGGACCGAAAAGTTATTAAACCTGCGGCTAGCTTCCCTGCTGCCGTTGACGTTGAGGCTGGCTATGGTTATCTTCATTTCAGAAGCACAACCAACCCCTACTTATGACTAACGGGGTAAGGAAGGGCGGCCGCTAGTCGACCGCCACTTCCTCAGCAGCCCAGTGAGAAACAGCCGGAACCGACGCAGCTCGAGCGGGTCCGCGCCCGCGTCCTCGCCCATAGTCCTGTAGGCGACGCGGGCCGACCCGATGAGCAGCGCCAGCTCCGACCATCTGTCGAGGGCCCGCCGGGTGGTGCGGCGACCCTGGCACGTGGCCACAAAGTCCCGGAGGTCCCTGACGGGAATGAGATCGAGGGGGGTCCCGGCGAGGGGCGCGAGGTCATCCATCGCCTCCTCGGCGACGGCATCTAGATCCTCCTCCGCCCCTACCACCGAGTCCCCGTCCTCCTCCGGGGGGTCGCCACCGTCGGCCAAACCGGCCGTGACGGCCGGCCCCGCCTCCGCCCGGATCCCACCCCCAGGATCGGTAGCGGAGGATTTCTCCCTGGGCTCCTCTAGGGGGGCCGGGCCAGAAGACGGCGGCGGTTCGGAGACCCCCTCCGCCCCAGGCGCCGGAACGACCGGAGAGGCCGGAGAGACCGGAGAATACGAAAACCGGGCCTCCTCCAAGTCGCCCGGCGCCGGAGACACAGACCGAGGGCCCTCCTCTGCGACGCCACCGGCCTCCGACCCAGCAGACGGGGTGAATTCTTTACAGACCTCGACGAGGTCGAGCAGCACCTGGGAAAAATCCGGGTCGCTCTGGGCGGGCTCGTCCTCAGACGACCCGCCCGACCCGGTCCCCTGGCCGCCCGACCCGTCGAGGGGCAATGCCACCAGTACTGGATAAAAACCCGTCGCGGGTTGTTCCGCGACCCCCCCCACGGGCAGGGTCTCGTCCCCATCCCCGGGAGGCACGAGCTGGGCAGACGCTTCTGCCTCAGCCTCCTCAGGGACAGGCGACCCCTGCCGTTCGCCCGTAATGGTGTCAGCGGTGGGGTGGGGCGCAGCGCCCGCGGCGGGCGACGACTCCCCCTGACCGGAGGGACCTTCCTCCTCCCGGTCCTCCTCCTCTTCCAGGGGGTCGCGCCTTCTTTTGAGCGCGGAGGGGTAAAGGGAGGCCTCCATTTCTTCAGGGGCCTCCCCTGCTCCTTCTGGAGGAGCGAGTTCTTTGGGACCCCCGGGCCCGAGCCCGGCCGCAGGTTCTGGCATTACCGCCTCGGCGGTCGCGGCCACAGGCTCGGCCACGAGGGCCCCCCCCCCTCCGCACTCCGCGATCAGCGCGGCGACGCTCTCCGGCGTCAGGGGCTCCATGTCGTGGGGGACACCCTCCGCGGGGGGACCCACCCCACGGTTTCGCGTCTTGTCCCGCGCCTTCTTTCGGACCGGACCTCCCTCCTCCCCCCCGCCGGAGGCCAGGATGGCATCGACCTCCGACGACGACCGCGCCCCGGTAGCGTTGGATCGAGCGGGGGCGCGGCTAGACCCGGAAGGAGGAGCGGCGGCGGCGCCAGATGACTTGGCGGCCTTGGAGGCGGGGCAGTTTTTACGCACGTGCCCCACCTCCCTACAGGCGTGGCACCGCACGCCGTCCGTCGTCCAGAAGACGCGGTACGAGGTCCCCCCGTGGAGGACCGTGAAAGCCCCGTCCGTCTCCCCCTCCCGCGCCAGCTGGATAAAGGCCTGGCGCCGGAAGGAGAAGACATGGCGAAGGCTGCTCTCCCGGAGTCCGAGCGGGATCGGGGAAATCCCCGACCTCACCTCCCCGAGTTGGTGTAGGTGGGGGAGGAGGAGCTCACAGGTGATAAAGGGCGGGACGTTGGATAAAACCACCCTCTGCGCGGTGGCCTCCAGCGGGTCCACCGGCAGGAAAGTCCCGCCCACGGTGAGCCCCTGAGCGATGGCCAGGGCCACCGCCCGCTCGGACTCCAGGAAAAAGACAGCCTTCCCATACATTTTTGAGGCGGCGACTATGGCCGGAGGGCCGACAACCCCGGCCATAGCCTTTACGCACGCCTCAATAGTCATGTTGGGGTGGGTGTAGCTCTTCACCCCAAGTTTCTCGGTCAACAGGCGGAACGGCGACGGGGCGGCAGCGGAAGCGGGAGCGGCCGAAGCTTTGGCCGCCACTGCCGCATAAGTTCTCGCCGGCCCCGTCGCCGCCGCAGATGTAGATGCCATACTGGGGTGGATTTTAAAAAAGAGCTACACACACCCCAAAAGTCACAGGCCCGAAGGTGTTAAAAATGGCCTCGGTAAAGGTCTTCCCTGAGCAGAGGGAGCGTAAATGTACTGGGCCACCTCTCCCCTTGATGGTATGAATTGGGAGGGGGCCCTTTCTTCCCTCTGCTCAATGGGTAATTAGAAAAATAAAAAAAAATAAAAAAAATAAAAAAATAAAAAAGAGGTGCCTTTTGAGAGGCAGAGAGAGGACAAGGAGAGAGAAAGAGGGGGATGGGAAGGAGAGGGGGGCCGCAAAGGCAGGGTCCCCACTTAAGGTGTTGGTCGGTGGGTGGGCGTCGGCTGGGTGCACTCCCCCGATGGAATACAAAGTCTTTCCCGAAAGTCTTCGGGCAGGGGGAGAAGACGTCTTCACCTGGGCAGGCTGGAAAAAGCCCAGGCTCAGCCCACACCAGGTCTTCTTGATGTGAAACAAACAAGCTTCACCTGGGCAGGCTCCAGCCAACCCAGGCCAGGCTTTCGGCCCGTCTTCTTTTCTCCCCCCGCCTGGAATGCAAAGTCTTTGGGGGAATGCACAAGGACACCCACCTGCAGATGTCTGGAATCGCAGCTCCACCCCTCCTTCCACGTGGAGCTGTTCGTGTCCTCTCTCCCTCTCTCCCTCTCCTGGGCTGGAGGCCGAATTGGGAGGCAGTGCTGACAAAGAGGCCTCTCCAGGTGTAATGCTGGCCTCCTCCTCTGTCCTCCACTCCTTCCTCTCCAGGCACCTCTGTCGATGGGTTGGTGTGGGAAGGTTGTAGTGGTGGTGGCCTGGGGTCACTCCTTCCTTCCAATTTTACTCCCAGGCCAAGGCAACCACACACTCTCTCTCCACTGCAGCAGGAGCTCTGCACCAGCACAGCCTTCTCCTCTCACTCAGGACCACATTGCTCCTCTTTTGTTCGAACCAATAAAACAAAAACATTAAACAAATACACCCAATCCAATAAACCCCGAAACAAAACTTAACCCCTTAAATTAAAATCTGGTGGTTTAAACCAACTACGCACTCCAGTCCCCGCGGCGCCCACCGGTCTCGAAAGAGCTCGAGCTCGCCGGCGGACACCGCGTGCTCCATCTCCAGGGCCACCCGGCCGCGAACGTGGCCGCGGAAGAGAGGGAGGCAATCCGGCCGGACGACCCCCTCGACCGCCCGCTGCCTGGACCAATTAATGGCTTTCTTGGCCAGGCCCAGGAGCAGGCCCACGAGGAGGTCCTCCGACCTGCCCGCTCCCCTCCGCACCGGGTGACCGTAGATCAGGAGCGTGGGACTGAAGTGCAACCAAAATTTGAGGAGCAGCCCCTTCAAAAAATGGAAGAGGGGCTGCAACCTCTCACACCCCGTGTAAACGTGAAAGACGGACTCCTCCAGACCGCAAAACAAACAGGCGGTCTGGGAGTCCGTAAACCTACTTAAAAATCTATTGCACGGAACTGCTCTGTGCAACACCCTCCAGGCCAAATCCCCGATAGAACAGGGGAGGACTCCCGCATAGAGAGCCCCCCATTGGGGACCTCCGCCTCCGTCCGGAGGTAAAACGGCACGCCACGGCGTGTCCGGACGGCAGGCGAAGATGGCAAAGTGGAAGGTGTGCAAGAGCAGCCCGTACAGGAAACCCCTCCGCGCAGAATGAAAAAGCACGGAGGGTATTTCCTCGAGACGGCTCAAGTTGTGAGGCGCCGATCCCCGAGGGGAGTCTCGGGGCAAGGCGCCGATAAGGAATTCCGTCCGAACGGGAGTAAGCTCGGACGGGATCTCCCCACGTGCCCGAGCCGCCTCGACACACCTCGTGGCGCCGGGGGGCAACATCGCTTTCACCGCCCCGATGGCATTGACCGCGAGCCGGACGTCGTCCCACGACATGCGTCGCGCCAGCTCCTCTGGCGCCATCCAGCCCGCTCCTCCGCCATCGAGTAGGTCCCCGACTCTAGTCACCCTGCCAGGCACAGCCCTGCGCTCCGCCAGCCACCCGAACTCGCGGACGTGGAGGTGCGGATTCCTGAACAGCGGCTCCCGGAGGACAGCCGCCGCTCCTGACGGGGGAGAGCTCCGCCTGGAGGCGACGGAGTTCCAAACCCATAGTAGTTCCTGGTAAAAGACAGGCAGCTCCCGCAGGCTCTCACGCCTGCCGCTCACCTCCAAAAACAGGAGCTGCGTGTCGTAATTGAGGCCGTGCAGCTGGCGGAAAAAATACGTCGCCAGCGCACACCATCTTGGAGGATTCTCGACGTACAGGTATCTCTGCAGCGTCTGAAGACGGAAAGTCGCAGCCTGGGTGCGGAGGCACACCAACGCCTGACCGCCCTCCCTAAGCGGGAGACTCAGAACCGCGGCAGCGACCCAGTGTCTCCTGTTGTTCCAGAAGAAGTCGACGAGCTTCTTCTGTATCTTGGCGACAAACGCAGGGGGGGGGATCAGAGTAACCAACCGGTACCACAACATGGCGGCCACCAGTTGGTTTATGACCAACGCCCGACCCCTGTAGGACAACACTCGGAGCAATCCTGTCCAGCGTCCTAAGCGAGCGGCGACTTTGGCCTCCAGCTCGTGCCAGTTCGCCGGCCAGGCGTCCTCGGCCGGGCTGAGGTAGACTCCCAAGTAGAGGAGGTGCGTTGTACTCCAGGCGAAGGGCCTGAACTCCTCCGGCAGAGAGTCCACCTGCCACTGACCCACCAGGAGTCCAGAACATTTCCCCCAGTTGATCCTGGCGGAGGATGCGTCCGAGTAAATCAGCTGGCATTCCCGCATCCTCCGCAAGTCAACGGGATCCGTGACCACGAGGAGCACGTCATCGGCGTAAGCCGAGAGGACCACCTCCACGCCCGGCCCTCGCAGAGCCAATCCCGCCAACCTCTTCCGCAAGAGGCGCAGGAAAGGCTCCACGCAAATGGCATATAACTGGCCGGACATGGGGCATCCCTGACGCACCCCCCTCCCGAAGCGAAGGGGCGCCGTCAAGGACCCGTTAACTTTAATCAGACACTCCGCGGCAGCGTACAGAAGTCGGATCCGGGCGACAAAATGCGTCCCGAACCCGAAAGCGCGCAGAGTCCCGAAAAGATACTCGTGATCCACCCTGTCGAACGCCTTCTCCTGATCCAGGGAAAGGAAGGCGACCGACAGACCAGCCCTCTGGGAATGGTGGACCAGGTCCCGGACCAGATGGATGTTATCGTGAATGGTCCGGCCCGGGACCGTGTAGGACTGGTCGGGATGGATCATGCGGGCCAGCACGGCGCCAAGGCGAACAGACATGGCCCTGGCAAAGATTTTGTAATCCGTGCTGAGGAGGGAGACCGGGCGCCAGTTCTTGAGGAGGCGGAGATCACCCCTCTTAGGCAGCAGGACGATCACCGCCCTGCGCCACGAGAGGGGCATCTCCCCGGTCGCCAGACATTCCCCCAGGACCCGCACGTAGTCGCCCCCCAGGACGCCCCAGAACGCCCTGTGGAACTCCACGGTCAGCCCGTCCAGCCCCGGGGACTTCCCCCTAGAGAGCTGGCGGAGGGCGCCGGACAGCTCCTCCAAACTCAGAGGAGCGTCCAGTTTTTCGGCGCCCTCCAGGCCGACCTTCGGCAGGTCCTCCCACAAAACTCTGCGCGCGTCCTCGCTGGACGGATCCGGAGAGAACAGAGCCCCGTAATAGGCGCGGGTCTCCGCGCGGATTCCCTCCGGATCCGAGACCGGAGATCCGTCGTCGGCCAGCAGCTCCAAAAGCTGCTTACGGACCCCCTGTCTTTTTTCCAGCGAGTAGAAGAAGGGGGAGCCGCGGTCCAGGTCCCGCAGGAACTGAATCCGCGACCTCACGTACGCGCCTCGGGACCCGACGAGCCGCAGGTCCTTCAGCGCGCCCTTCTTCTCTTCGTACGCCAGCCGCAGGGCCGGGTCCTCGGCGACTTGACCGAGACGGGACTCCAGGTCGAGCACCTCCTTCTCCAACTGCCCGACCCTGGCCTCCCGCCTCTTGGTCGACCCCTTCGCGTACTCCTGACAGAAGAGACGGATGTGAGCCTTGCCCACATCCCACCATAGCCTCAAGGAGGGGAAGCCCCCCTGCTTCCTTCTCCAGCCGGCCCAGAACCGACCGAACGAATC
Organism: Somniosus microcephalus; assembly: GCF_052327205.1. Taxonomy (NCBI): domain Eukaryota; kingdom Metazoa; phylum Chordata; class Chondrichthyes; order Squaliformes; family Somniosidae; genus Somniosus; species Somniosus microcephalus. The sequence goes on along the minus strand of NC_141010.1, from coordinate 55,613,420 downwards.
CCGGAACCGCGCGTCCTCCAGCAGCAGGTTGTTAAAGTGCCAGTACGCGGACCCCCCCCCGGCGCGCGGCGGCACGAGCTCCGCCCACACCAGGTGGTGGTCCGTGCACGGCACCGGCCGCACGGAAGCCGTCGGAACACAGGAGACGTACGCCCGGGAAATGTAGAGGCGGTCGATCCTGGACGCTCCTCCCCCAGACCTCACAAAGGTGAAGGCGCTGGAGTCGGGATGGAGATTACGCCAGACGTCCACCAAGTCGAGGGACCCGACCAGGTCCCTCAACTTCCCCACCGACGCCGGGCTCGGCTGGGTACCCGTGCGGTCCCTTGCCTCGAGGGTACAATTAAAATCCCCCCCGAGGACGACGCACTCGCCCGCGTCGACGGAGCCCAAAAGAGTGGACACTTCTTCAAAGAAGCGCGCTTGCTGCGCACCGGCCCCGGGGGCGTACACGTTCACTAGATGGAACGGCACGCCCCCCAGGCGAACGGTGACCTGGAGCAAGCGGCCCGGCACGAGCTCCTTGACCCCCAAGATCTCCGGCTGAAAATGCGGGGCCAACAAGATAGCCACCCCACTGGAAACACTGGAGAGGTGACTCATGTTGACCCCTCCTTGCCACTCCAGGAGCCACGTGGCCTCGTCTCCCGGAACGGTGTGGGTTTCTTGCAGGAAGCACACCGCATACTTCCCGTCCCGAAGGACCGAAAAGTTATTAAACCTGCGGCTAGCTTCCCTGCTGCCGTTGACGTTGAGGCTGGCTATGGTTATCTTCATTTCAGAAGCACAACCAACCCCTACTTATGACTAACGGGGTAAGGAAGGGCGGCCGCTAGTCGACCGCCACTTCCTCAGCAGCCCAGTGAGAAACAGCCGGAACCGACGCAGCTCGAGCGGGTCCGCGCCCGCGTCCTCGCCCATAGTCCTGTAGGCGACGCGGGCCGACCCGATGAGCAGCGCCAGCTCCGACCATCTGTCGAGGGCCCGCCGGGTGGTGCGGCGACCCTGGCACGTGGCCACAAAGTCCCGGAGGTCCCTGACGGGAATGAGATCGAGGGGGGTCCCGGCGAGGGGCGCGAGGTCATCCATCGCCTCCTCGGCGACGGCATCTAGATCCTCCTCCGCCCCTACCACCGAGTCCCCGTCCTCCTCCGGGGGGTCGCCACCGTCGGCCAAACCGGCCGTGACGGCCGGCCCCGCCTCCGCCCGGATCCCACCCCCAGGATCGGTAGCGGAGGATTTCTCCCTGGGCTCCTCTAGGGGGGCCGGGCCAGAAGACGGCGGCGGTTCGGAGACCCCCTCCGCCCCAGGCGCCGGAACGACCGGAGAGGCCGGAGAGACCGGAGAATACGAAAACCGGGCCTCCTCCAAGTCGCCCGGCGCCGGAGACACAGACCGAGGGCCCTCCTCTGCGACGCCACCGGCCTCCGACCCAGCAGACGGGGTGAATTCTTTACAGACCTCGACGAGGTCGAGCAGCACCTGGGAAAAATCCGGGTCGCTCTGGGCGGGCTCGTCCTCAGACGACCCGCCCGACCCGGTCCCCTGGCCGCCCGACCCGTCGAGGGGCAATGCCACCAGTACTGGATAAAAACCCGTCGCGGGTTGTTCCGCGACCCCCCCCACGGGCAGGGTCTCGTCCCCATCCCCGGGAGGCACGAGCTGGGCAGACGCTTCTGCCTCAGCCTCCTCAGGGACAGGCGACCCCTGCCGTTCGCCCGTAATGGTGTCAGCGGTGGGGTGGGGCGCAGCGCCCGCGGCGGGCGACGACTCCCCCTGACCGGAGGGACCTTCCTCCTCCCGGTCCTCCTCCTCTTCCAGGGGGTCGCGCCTTCTTTTGAGCGCGGAGGGGTAAAGGGAGGCCTCCATTTCTTCAGGGGCCTCCCCTGCTCCTTCTGGAGGAGCGAGTTCTTTGGGACCCCCGGGCCCGAGCCCGGCCGCAGGTTCTGGCATTACCGCCTCGGCGGTCGCGGCCACAGGCTCGGCCACGAGGGCCCCCCCCCCTCCGCACTCCGCGATCAGCGCGGCGACGCTCTCCGGCGTCAGGGGCTCCATGTCGTGGGGGACACCCTCCGCGGGGGGACCCACCCCACGGTTTCGCGTCTTGTCCCGCGCCTTCTTTCGGACCGGACCTCCCTCCTCCCCCCCGCCGGAGGCCAGGATGGCATCGACCTCCGACGACGACCGCGCCCCGGTAGCGTTGGATCGAGCGGGGGCGCGGCTAGACCCGGAAGGAGGAGCGGCGGCGGCGCCAGATGACTTGGCGGCCTTGGAGGCGGGGCAGTTTTTACGCACGTGCCCCACCTCCCTACAGGCGTGGCACCGCACGCCGTCCGTCGTCCAGAAGACGCGGTACGAGGTCCCCCCGTGGAGGACCGTGAAAGCCCCGTCCGTCTCCCCCTCCCGCGCCAGCTGGATAAAGGCCTGGCGCCGGAAGGAGAAGACATGGCGAAGGCTGCTCTCCCGGAGTCCGAGCGGGATCGGGGAAATCCCCGACCTCACCTCCCCGAGTTGGTGTAGGTGGGGGAGGAGGAGCTCACAGGTGATAAAGGGCGGGACGTTGGATAAAACCACCCTCTGCGCGGTGGCCTCCAGCGGGTCCACCGGCAGGAAAGTCCCGCCCACGGTGAGCCCCTGAGCGATGGCCAGGGCCACCGCCCGCTCGGACTCCAGGAAAAAGACAGCCTTCCCATACATTTTTGAGGCGGCGACTATGGCCGGAGGGCCGACAACCCCGGCCATAGCCTTTACGCACGCCTCAATAGTCATGTTGGGGTGGGTGTAGCTCTTCACCCCAAGTTTCTCGGTCAACAGGCGGAACGGCGACGGGGCGGCAGCGGAAGCGGGAGCGGCCGAAGCTTTGGCCGCCACTGCCGCATAAGTTCTCGCCGGCCCCGTCGCCGCCGCAGATGTAGATGCCATACTGGGGTGGATTTTAAAAAAGAGCTACACACACCCCAAAAGTCACAGGCCCGAAGGTGTTAAAAATGGCCTCGGTAAAGGTCTTCCCTGAGCAGAGGGAGCGTAAATGTACTGGGCCACCTCTCCCCTTGATGGTATGAATTGGGAGGGGGCCCTTTCTTCCCTCTGCTCAATGGGTAATTAGAAAAATAAAAAAAAATAAAAAAAATAAAAAAATAAAAAAGAGGTGCCTTTTGAGAGGCAGAGAGAGGACAAGGAGAGAGAAAGAGGGGGATGGGAAGGAGAGGGGGGCCGCAAAGGCAGGGTCCCCACTTAAGGTGTTGGTCGGTGGGTGGGCGTCGGCTGGGTGCACTCCCCCGATGGAATACAAAGTCTTTCCCGAAAGTCTTCGGGCAGGGGGAGAAGACGTCTTCACCTGGGCAGGCTGGAAAAAGCCCAGGCTCAGCCCACACCAGGTCTTCTTGATGTGAAACAAACAAGCTTCACCTGGGCAGGCTCCAGCCAACCCAGGCCAGGCTTTCGGCCCGTCTTCTTTTCTCCCCCCGCCTGGAATGCAAAGTCTTTGGGGGAATGCACAAGGACACCCACCTGCAGATGTCTGGAATCGCAGCTCCACCCCTCCTTCCACGTGGAGCTGTTCGTGTCCTCTCTCCCTCTCTCCCTCTCCTGGGCTGGAGGCCGAATTGGGAGGCAGTGCTGACAAAGAGGCCTCTCCAGGTGTAATGCTGGCCTCCTCCTCTGTCCTCCACTCCTTCCTCTCCAGGCACCTCTGTCGATGGGTTGGTGTGGGAAGGTTGTAGTGGTGGTGGCCTGGGGTCACTCCTTCCTTCCAATTTTACTCCCAGGCCAAGGCAACCACACACTCTCTCTCCACTGCAGCAGGAGCTCTGCACCAGCACAGCCTTCTCCTCTCACTCAGGACCACATTGCTCCTCTTTTTTTTTTTTTTTTTTTAAACTAATAAAACAAAAACATTAAACAAATACACCCAATCCAATAAACCCAGAAACAAAACTTAACCCCTTAAATTAAAATCTGGTGGTTTAAACCAACTACGCACTCCAGTCCCCGCGGCGCCCACCGGTCTCGAAAGAGCTCGAGCTCGCCGGCGGACACCGCGTGCTCCATCTCCAGGGCCACCCGGCCGCGAACATGGCCGCGGAAGAGAGGGAGGCAATCCGGCCGGACGACCCCCTCGACCGCCCGCTGCCTGGACCAATTAATGGCTTTCTTGGCCAGGCCCAGGAGCAGGCCCACGAGGAGGTCCTCCGACCTGCCCGCTCCCCTCCGCACCGGGTGACCGTAGATCAGGAGCGTGGGACTGAAGTGCAACCAAAATTTGAGGAGCAGCCCCTTCAAAAAATGGAAGAGGGGCTGCAACCTCTCACACCCCGTGTAAACGTGAAAGACGGACTCCTCCAGACCGCAAAACAAACAGGCGGTCTGGGAGTCCGTAAACCTACTTAAAAATCTATTGCACGGAACTGCTCTGTGCAACACCCTCCAGGCCAAATCCCCGATAGAACAGGGGAGGACTCCCGCATAGAGAGCCCCCCATTGGGGACCTCCGCCTCCGTCCGGAGGTAAAACGGCACGCCACGGCGTGTCCGGACGGCAGGCGAAGATGGCAAAGTGGAAGGTGTGCAAGAGCAGCCCGTACAGGAAACCCCTCCGCGCAGAATGAAAAAGCACGGAGGGTATTTCCTCGAGACGGCTCAAGTTGTGAGGCGCCGATCCCCGAGGGGAGTCTCGGGGCAAGGCGCCGATAAGGAATTCCGTCCGAACGGGAGTAAGCTCGGACGGGATCTCCCCACGTGCCCGAGCCGCCTCGACACACCTCGTGGCGCCGGGGGGCAACATCGCTTTCACCGCCCCGATGGCATTGACCGCGAGCCGGATGTCGTCCCACGACATGCGTCGCGCCAGCTCCTCTGGCGCCATCCAGCCCGCTCCTCTGCCATCGAGTAGGTCCCCGACTCTAGTCACCCTGCCAGGCACAGCCCTGCGCTCCGCCAGCCACCCGAACTCGCGGACGTGGAGGTGCGGATTCCTGAACAGCGGCTCCCGGAGGACAGCCGCCGCTCCTGACGGGGGAGAGCTCCGCCTGGAGGCGACGTGATTCCAAACCCATAGTAGTTCCTGGTAAAAGACAGGCAGCTCCCGCAGGCTCTCACGCCTGCCGCTCACCTCCAAAAACAGGAGCTGCGTGTCGTAATTGAGGCCGTGCAGCTGGCGGAAAAAATACGTCGCCAGCGCACACCATCTTGGAGGATTCTCGACGTACAGGTATCTCTGCAGCGTCTGAAGACGGAAAGTCGCAGCCTGGGTGCGGAGGCACACCAACGCCTGACCGCCCTCCCTAAGCGGGAGACTCAGAACCGCGGCAGCGACCCAGTGTCTCCTGTTGTTCCAGAAGAAGTCGACGAGCTTCTTCTGTATCTTGGCGACAAACGCAGGGGGGGGGATCAGAGTAACCAACCGGTACCACAACATGGCGGCCACCAGTTGGTTTATGACCAACGCCCGACCCCTGTAGGACAACACTCGGAGCAATCCTGTCCAGCGTCCTAAGCGAGCGGCGACTTTGGCCTCCAGCTCGTGCCAGTTCGCCGGCCAGGCGTCCTCGGCCGGGCTGAGGTAGACTCCCAAGTAGAGGAGGTGCGTTGTACTCCAGGCGAAGGGCCCGAACTCCTCCGGCAGAGAGTCCACCTGCCACTGACCCACCAGGAGTCCAGAACATTTCCCCCAGTTGATCCTGGCGGAGGATGCGTCCGAGTAAATCTGCTGGCATTCCCGCATCCTCCGCAAGTCAACGGGATCCGTGACCACGAGGAGCACGTCATCGGCGTAAGCCGAGAGGACCACCTCCACGCCCGGCCCTCGCAGAGCCAATCCCGCCAACCTCTTCCGCAAGAGGCGCAGGAAAGGCTCCACGCAAATGGCGTATAACTGGCCGGACATGGGGCATCCCTGACGCACCCCCCTCCCGAAGCGAAGGGGCGCCGTCAAGGACCCGTTAACTTTAATCAGACACTCCGCGGCAGCGTACAGAAGTCGGATCCGGGCGACAAAATGCGTCCCGAACCCGAAAGCGCGCAGAGTCCCGAAAAGATACTCGTGATCCACCCTGTCGAACGCCTTCTCCTGATCCAGGGAAAGGAAGGCGACCGACAGACCAGCCCTCTGGGAATGGTGGACCAGGTCCCGGACCAGATGGATGTTATCGTGAATGGTCCGGCCCGGGACCGTGTAGGACTGGTCGGGATGGATCATGCGGGCCAGCACGGCGCCAAGGCGAACAGACATGGCCCTGGCAAAGATTTTGTAATCCGTGCTGAGGAGGGAGACCGGGCGCCAGTTCTTGAGGAGGCGGAGATCACCCCTCTTAGGCAGCAGGACGATCACCGCCCTGCGCCACGAGAGGGGCATCTCCCCGGTCGCCAGACATTCCCCCAGGACCCGCACGTAGTCGCCCCCCAGGACGCCCCAGAACGCCCTGTGGAACTCCACGGTCAGCCCGTCCAGCCCCGGGGACTTCCCCCTAGAGAGCTGGCGGAGGGCGCCGGACAGCTCCTCCAAACTCAGAGGAGCGTCCAGTTTTTCGGCGCCCTCCAGGCCGACCTTCGGCAGGTCCTCCCACAAAACTCTGCGCGCGTCCTCGCTGGACGGATCCGGAGAGAACAGAGCCCCGTAATAGGCGCGGGTCTCCGCGCGGATTCCCTCCGGATCCGAGACCGGAGATCCGTCGTCGGCCAGCAGCTCCGAAAGCTGCTTACGGACCCCCTGTCTTTTTTCCAGCGAGTAGAAGAAGGGGGAGCCGCGGTCCAGGTCCCGCAGGAACTGGATCCGCGACCTCACGTACGCGCCTCGGGACCCGACGAGCCGCAGGTCCTTCAGCGCGCCCTTCTTCTCTTCGTACGCCAGCCGCAGGGCCGGGTCCTCGGCGACTTGACCGAGACGGGACTCCAGGTCGAGCACCTCCTTCTCCAACTGCCCGACCCTGGCCTCCCGCCTCTTGGTCGACCCCTTCGCGTACTCCTGACAGAAGAGACGGATGTGAGCCTTGCCCACATCCCACCATAGCCTCAAGGAGGGGAAGCCCCCCTGCTTCCTTCTCCAGCCGGCCCAGAACCGACCGAACGAATCCCGGAACCGCGCGTCCTCCAGCAGCAGGTTGTTAAAGTGCCAGTACGCGGACCCCCCCCCGGCGCGCGGCGGCACGAGCTCCGCCCACACCAGGTGGTGGTCCGTGCACGGCACCGGCCGCACGGAAGCCGTCGGAACGCAGGAGACGTACGCCCGGGAAATGTAGAGGCGGTCGATCCTGGACGCTCCTCCCCCAGACCTCACAAAGGTGAAGGCGCTGGAGTCGGGATGGAGATTACGCCAGACGTCCACCAAGTCGAGGGACCCGACCAGGTCCCTCAACTTCCCCACCGACGCCGGGCTCGGCTGGGTACCCGTGCGGTCCCTCGCCTCGAGGGTACAATTAAAATCCCCCCCGAGGACGACGCACTCGCCCGCGTCGACGGAGCCCAAAAGAGTGGACACTTCTTCAAAGAAGCGCGCTTGCTGCGCACCGGCCCCGGGGGCGTACACGTTCACTAGATGGAACGGCACGCCCCCCAGGCGAACGGTGACCTGGAGCAAGCGGCCCGGCACCAGCTCCTTGACCCCCAAGATCTCCGGCTGAAAATGCGGGGCCAACAAGATAGCCACCCCACTGGAAACACTGGAGAGGTGACTCATGTTGACCCCTCCTTGCCACTCCAGGAGCCACGTGGCCTCGTCTCCCGGAACGGTGTGGGTTTCTTGCAGGAAGCACACCGCATACTTCCCGTCCCGAAGGACCGAAAAGTTATTAAACCTGCGGCTAGCTTCCCTGCTGCCGTTGACGTTGAGGCTGGCTATGGTTATCTTCATTTCAGAAGCACAACCAACCCCTACTTAAACCTAACGGGGGAAGGGAGGCCGGCCGCTAGTCGACCGCCACTCCCTTAGCAGCCCGGTGAGGAATGCCCGGAACCGACACAGCTCGGACGGGCTCACGCCCGCGTCCGCACCCATGGTCTTGTAGGCGACGCGGGCCGACCCGAGGAGCAGCGCCAGCCCCGACCATCTGTCGAGGGCCTGCTGGGTCCTGCGGCGACCCTGGCTCGTAGCCACAAATTCCCGGAGCTCCCTGATGGGAATAAGAACGAGGGGGGGCCCGGCGAGGGGCGCGAGGTCATCCATCGCCTCATCGGCGATGGACTCCAAGTCCTCCTCCGCCCCCACCACCGAGTCCCCGTCCTCCTCCGGGGGGTCGCCACCGGCGGCCGAACCGTCCGCCACGCAGTGCGCGTCGGGCGGCCCGGCCGCGACAGCCGGCCCCGCCTCCGCCCCGATCCCACCCCCAGGATCGGTAGCGGAGGATTCCCCCCCGGGCTCCTCCAGGGGGGCCGGGCCAGAAGGCGGCGGCGGGCCGGAGACCCCCTCCGCCCCAGGCGCCGGAACGACCGGAGAGACCGGAGAATACAAAAACCGGACCTCCTCCAAGTCGCCCGGCGCCGGAGACACAGACCGAGGGCCCTCCTCTGCGACGCCACCGGCCTCCGACCCAGCAGACGGGGTGAATTTTTTACAGACCTCGACGAGGTCGAGCAGCACCTGGGAAAAATCCGGGTCGCTCTGGGCGGGCTCGTCCTCAGACGACCCGCCCGACCCGGTCCCCTGGCCGCCCGACCCGTCGAGGGGCAATGCCACCAGTACTGGATAAAAACCCGTCGCGGGTTGTTCCGCGACCCCCCCCACGGGCAGGGTCTCGTCCCCATCCCCGGGAGGCACGAGCTGGGCAGACGCTTCTGCCTCAGCCTCCTCAGGGACAGGCGACCCCTGCCGTTCGCCCGTAATGGTGTCAGCGGTGGGGTGGGGCGCAGCGCCCGCGGCGGGCGACGACTCCCCCTGACCGGAGGGACCTTCCTCCTCCCGGTCCTCCTCCTCTTCCAGGGGGTCGCGCCTTCTTTTGAGCGCGGAGGGGTAAAGGGAGGCCTCCATTTCTTCAGGGGCCTCCCCTGCTCCTTCTGGAGGAGCGAGTTCTTTGGGACCCCCGGGCCCGAGCCCGGCCGCAGGTTCTGGCATTACCGCCTCGGCGGTCGCGGCCACAGGCTCGGCCACGAGGGCCCCCCCCCCTCCGCACTCCGCGATCAGCGCGGCGACGCTCTCCGGCGTCAGGGGCTCCATGTCGTGGGGGACGCCCTCCGCGGGGGGACCCACCCCACGGTTTCGCGTCTTGTCCCGCGCCTTCTTTCGGACCGGACCTCCCTCCTCCCCCCCGCCGGAGGCCAGGATGGCATCGACCTCCGACGACGACCGCGCCCCGGTAGCGTTGGATCGAGCGGGGGCGCGGCTAGACCCGGAAGGAGGAGCGGCGGCGGCGCCAGATGACTTGGCGGCCTTGGAGGCGGGGCAGTTTTTACGCACGTGCCCCACCTCCCTACAGGCGTGGCACCGCACGCCGTCCGTCGTCCAGAAGACGCGGTACGAGGTCCCCCCGTGGAGGACCGTGAAAGCCCCGTCCGTCTCCCCCTCCCGCGCCAGCTGGATAAAGGCCTGGCGCCGGAAGGAGAAGACATGGCGAAGGCTGCTCTCCCGGAGTCCGAGCGGGATCGGGGAAATCCCCGACCTCACCTCCCCGAGTTGGTGTAGGTGGGGGAGGAGGAGCTCACAGGTGATAAAGGGCGGGACGTTGGATAAAACCACCCTCTGCGCGGTGGCCTCCAGCGGGTCCACCGGCAGGAAAGTCCCGCCCACGGTGAGCCCCTGAGCGATGGCCAGGGCCACCGCCCGCTCGGACTCCAGGAAAAAGACAGCCTTCCCATACATTTTTGAGGCGGCGACTATGGCCGGAGGGCCGACAACCCCGGCCATAGCCTTTACGCACGCCTCAATAGTCATGTTGGGGTGGGTGTAGCTCTTCACCCCAAGTTTCTCGGTCAGCAGGCGGAACGGCGACGGGGCGGCAGCGGAAGCGGGAGCGGCCGAAGCTTTGGCCGCCACTGCCGCATAAGTTCTCGCCGGCCCCGTCGCCGCCGCAGATGTAGATGCCATACTGGGGTGGATTTTAAAAAAGAGCTACACACACCCCAAAAGTCACAGGCCCGAAGGTGTTAAAAATGGCCTCGGTAAAGGTCTTCCCTGAGCAGAGGGAGCGTAAATGTACTGGGCCACCTCTCCCCTTGATGGTATGAATTGGGAGGGGGCCCTTTCTTCCCTCTGCTCAATGGGTAATTAGAAAAATAAAAAAAAAAAAAAAAAATAAAAAAATAAAAAAGAGGTGCCTTTTGAGAGGCAGAGAGAGGACAAGGAGAGAGAAAGAGGGGGATGGGAAGGAGAGGGGGGCCGCAAAGGCAGGGTCCCCACTTAAGGTGTTGGTCGGTGGGTGGGCGTCGGCTGGGTGCACTCCCCCGATGGAATACAAAGTCTTTCCCGAAAGTCTTCGGGCAGGGGGAGAAGACGTCTTCACCTGGGCAGGCTGGAAAAAGCCCAGGCTCAGCCCACACCAGGTCTTCTTGATGTGAAACAAACAAGCTTCACCTGGGCAGGCTCCAGCCAACCCAGGCCAGGCTTTCGGCCCGTCTTCTTTTCTCCCCCCGCCTGGAATGCAAAGTCTTTGGGGGAATGCACAAGGACACCCACCTGCAGATGTCTGGAATCGCAGCTCCACCCCTCCTTCCACGTGGAGCTGTTCGTGTCCTCTCTCCCTCTCTCCCTCTCCTGGGCTGGAGGCCGAATTGGGAGGCAGTGCTGACAAAGAGGCCTCTCCAGGTGTAATGCTGGCCTCCTCCTCTGTCCTCCACTCCTTCCTCTCCAGGCACCTCTGTCGATGGGTTGGTGTGGGAAGGTTGTAGTGGTGGTGGCCTGGGGTCACTCCTTCCTTCCAATTTTACTCCCAGGCCAAGGCAACCACACACTCTCTCTCCACTGCAGCAGGAGCTCTGCACCAGCACAGCCTTCTCCTCTCACTCAGGACCACATTGCTTTAACTCTCCATCTAATTGAGTGCCCAGCTGAAGCAGCCAATGAGCTGATTGGCAGCTTTATAAAAGGGGTGTGGTTTGGGGGCTGGATTTTGCTGGGAAACAGACTGGGTTGCTGTGTAGACAGGGTGCTCTCCGAACTGTTATGGCCAAGCTGGGCTATTGCCGGGCAGGAGATGGTGAAACAGAGGCAAGTCTGGTACTGGGAAACTTTGCTCGGTTTGGGTATTGAAGAAAAAACTTTCAGACCTCCTTCCTCAGTTTGTTAAACCAGTTGAAGGTGTTGGAGCATGTTGTTCCTGGCCTACAGTGGGAGTGGGGTTGATGAGCCAAGTGGCCTTTTCCTTGTTCTGTGCTTTGATATTTCTCTGCATTGTGAATTCTATAAATCTTTCTCCCACCCCCCCAAATTCCCAGTTTGCCAGCATTTTGAGAAAAAGGAATTGCTATACAAAAACAAAACTTTCAATGAACTGCTAGGTGAAGCAGTGAGGAATGGAAATGTTGAGGCAATGACCATTGACACTGTCCCTGACTCACTGTCTAGTGTGGGTCAATTGTGAAGTGTTAAACCAGTTAGAGACTAAGTTGACCTCTCTTGTGCACAATCTATAGTTGAGGGGGAAATGGGGACTAGTCTGCCTTCAAAAGATTCAGTGACAATAGATCAAAGGCTTTTTAACATTTGTTGTAATACATATCATTGAGCTGCAGTTACTGGGACAGGGGCTGTGTTGGATGGCTCTAACTCACTCCATGATATTTTGGTGTTGCAAAGATGAGTCAGCTTCGCTCCATTGGTAGCACTCTTGTCTGATTGCAAATTCAAACCTTATTCCAGGATGTCAGCAGATAATGTGCACACTCCAGTACTAAGGGAATGTTGCATTGCAATCCTTGGATGAGACATTAAACTGAGGGATTGCCTGTCGAGGAGGATCTGAGATCCAATAGCACTATCTGAACAGGAAGTTTGCATTATCCTCTCCATTACCCCACCCCTTAAGTTAGATCAATTGGTTATTCATCATGCTTGTTTGTGGAACCTTGGGTGCAAATCGGCTACCCCATGAACCCTCATAAATGCACAAGGTGATTATTGTACACAGTACCACAAGGAGTGGTTGAGATGAATAACAAATGTATTTGAGGGAAATCTTGAAAAGCACGAGGAAGGAGAAAATATGCTGCAAGAGTGGGAGGAGGCTCGTGTGGAGCATAGACCAGATGGACTGAATGGCCTGTTTCTGTGCTGTACATTCTATATACCTGTAACATGTAATTCTATATATAATCCAAAGTCTCCCTCTGCTCTCAGCAGCCAACCAGGTCAAGCTGCTGCCACTCCTTATCCCACTTGGTTTACGCTGCTCCTGTTTCTTCACTTTAATGCCTACGTGCTCACACTTTTTCAAACATCAGCTGAACAAATTTGAACAGCCAATGTGCCGGTGTTGCTGTGTTTTGGTTCTGCTTTAAACCAGAGTGCAGTGAGAGCCTTTCATCCAAATGTTCAACCAAGCAATGAATTTGGCTAACCTGGAATACTACAAACTACACTGAATATTTAATTCTGCATGGACACTGATCTGAAAGGGAGGCTTAAACTAGGCAACTCTGCTTACTGCTGTTCAGCAACATCCACTCAGCTGGAATGATCAGGCCCAGATTGAACTGGATTTGGGTTTAGCTCATTTGTGTACTAATTGGACAATCAGCCAATTAAATAAATGGCAAATATCCATCTTGTGATTAAAACTCCAGTTTGATTTGTACCATCTGCCGGATTCCAGCTATACTCATTATCCTTGCAGATCATTTTTGATGTTTCAACTTCAGAAGTCTTGCATTTCAAAATCTGCAAAGCCAAATCTCCTAATTCATCTCGAGCACAAGTCGTGCTGTGCGCCTCCTCTCTCTCTCTGCTCTGCATGCCCTGCAGCCCAGAATGCATCTGTCGCCTGTTGACCGCAAATGGCAAAATAGGGTTTTCCACCATTTCCTATGGATTCTATTGAGGTCACCACTACTAGCATCCAGTTACATGGCTACATATGGTTATTGGGAGACTGGTAAATTGCCATCAAGACACAGCCTGGCCACCCAATGCCATACATAGTAGGATTACCACTCCCATTGGCCTCCTCCTGTTCTTGCAAATTATTCCATACTGTGCTATTTTCTCAAACTTGTGGAACATTCTGAATGAGTTGAGGTAAACTTATGCATTTAATAACCAGGCTGTTAACAGCTGCATGTCACTCCAAGGCAGGCAGATTGACTGGTTGGATCTGGCATGTTGTAGAAGTTGTGTTGCCAACGTGAAAATTAAATTTGCTCACTTTCCTGGGTAATTTGAGTTGATATTTTGGCTGAGAATGGAAAAAAATTTCACTTCAGCAGTAGTTGAGCATTGAGCACTCCCATGTTGGGTAAAGCATGGATTAGAAGCCAAATAAAGCTCCCTCTCTGTCCCAACTTGAGAGTGCTGCATATTGTACAGGTGTGACACTTTTTTTTCATTACCCCCAATAGTGATCAGGTAGTCTGAAATTGCAGATTGTGGACTCATGTTAGGAACTGAGGGGAGACTGATCAATTCACGCAATAGCATTGTAGACAGAGGAGACTGCTATTGTGACAGTCTTGCCTGGCTTTTATCCCAATGTGTGCACCAGTTTCATTTTATAATATGGGGAAACATCCATTCTGTGCCAGCCGTGTAGATGGATTTGAAGTGAGACCAATGAGTCTGTAGTTGCCGGTGTCTAATTGTCGTCCTCGAATATGGGCACCACATTGGCCTGTATCCAACCTATTGGCACCTCCTGTGTCTACTGACTCCCTCAGTTGTCAGTGCCTCCTTAGTCTGTCTCAGCACTCAGATGGTATTCATCGGACACTGGGAATTTCATTTGGTTGATTCCTTTTTTAGTTTATCTAAAATTCCATCTCTTTATATGGAGGCGCTCAATTTTGCCTTTGGAAGAACATGTTTGTCTTGTGAATTTTAAGGAGGATGTAATCATTCAGAATATTTTATTCATGCTTATTCTCAATTTCTTGGAATCATACAGCACAAAGGAGGCCATTCAGCCCATTGTATCTGGCCTGGCTCTTTGAAAGATCTATCCAATTAGTCCCACTCCCCTGTCACCCTGCCAATATTTCCTATTTTAAAGCATTTATCCAATTCCCTTTTGGAAATTTGCTATTGAATCTGCTTCCACCACCCTTTCAGGCAGCGTATTACAGATTGTTATCCATCCTCTTACTGCTGCAGTACCAAGAATTTTTTTGCAGTTATTTATTTCTTGACCCTTTTCAATAAAACTGGTCAGCTCCTGTTCTGTAATTGAAAGCTAGCCCACCTGCTCCTGAGACCATCGCTCCCATATCACCCTCATCAAATCCATATGGGTCACCACTTCTCTCTCCCCCTCCTCCCACAGCCCCCCTCCCCGGGCCAAGCTCACCATCAAACTCATTACTGAACTCTGGTAAAGTAATGTATTCCTTGTCCTTCAGTTTGAGCTAATCTCGTGTTGCTCATGGTGATGACCTGGGTTTCCTCAGATCATTGGGTTAGCAGTGGGGTGGGACTTCCTCCTGGAATGGGGTTCAATTCCATCACACTATACAACTGCTCCAAGTTCTAGGGTTCTCATCTCAATGGTCGTTGCATTGGGAACTGTCCAGTTGGCGTGGCTGCCTCCCAAGGACACTTTCACAATGGTGAATATTATGGGCTGTACTCGGCCCAGCCTTGTAACAAGATACGGTACTGCACAGGGCAGCGGCGGGTACAGGGCTGGGGTTGGGAAGGCCCTTCCTTTAAAGATGCCTTTGATTTATATCAAGGTGTAGGCCTCTTGAGGTGTTCCTTTTGGACTGTTCTCAACACTTCCATCCCCTGCAGCCCCATATCCTGGAGACATGAGTTTGTCTGAAACGACCCTTCAGTTCTTGTGTTCTGTCTCCACACCTGTAAGAGTCTTCTGCTCTAATTCTTCCTTCTGGTGCGATGATCTGATTTAGGGCTTCTCCACAATTTACTGTGGCCTCTGTCCTACTGTCTGTTAACTCCTGCAGCTCCACTTTAACAGTTTTTTTTCTATCTTTAAACATTGACATTCCCGCTTAAGACATTTATTCAACAAACTCTTATATATAGTAAATATATATAGTAAATAAAAGCTGTTATTTGGAGTTTGTCTTTGGGTTATTGACTCCTTGCTAAAAACTGGCCTAGTTGTCTTTTCCCTAAAAGTTTGCTGACTGTCGGTTCTGCGAACCTGGTACACTGTCCAGCCCTATTTAGTTTCTTCCCGATTTAAAATCAATGTGTGGTTCCAGTCTGAGGGTAGTGTGAATTTCAACCTTTTTATTGGGAAGGAGCTGGGTGCACGGGATACAGCAAAGGCCATTGGCCCGGACGACAACCCAGCTGCTGAACTGTGACAAATAGCTGCTCCCCTAGTCAAGCTGTTCCAGTACAGCTATGACAGGGCATCTAGATGACTATATAGAGGGTCACCTAGATATGCCCTATCCATAATTCTAGTCTGGCCAATTAGTGCCTTATCAGACTCCTCCTATAATTCGTAAAGTGGCAGGAGTCAGAACTAGTGCCTTCAAACATCTGCCCACTGATGCCAGTACAAGTTCCACGAGGAAAACCTGGCACCAGACCTCAACACAGTCTGGTTGCCTTACCTTGATGCTAGAAATAAATGGCCTGGATTTTGCAGTGGTAATGATGGAGACAGTGGTTGCAGTCATTGGGTGATGAGAGCTACCTGCTAAAACGGTGGCTGACATCGTAGACCAATAATGAAGCCCAGGAAAGATGTGCACGTGTCCACACACCATGTTGAAGAGGACAGTCGGTACTGAAATTATGCTTCCAGTCCCTGGAGAAGTCTGGGGGGGCTGTGCAGTACTCGCCTGTGGAAATTGTCAGATTGTGGTGGCCTGTTGTGCATCGCACAACTCTTCCATGTGGGAAGGACTGACGCTTAACCTGGTAGATGAGATTCCTGTGGAAATGGGTGACATGGAGGATCCCTGAATGGATGGCGTTGGGCCCATGCTTTGTGGCCCACTCGAGGAAGCAACTTCTGCAGAGTGGCTGAGAGCAGCTGGTGGCAAATACATTGAGTGTCAAGATCCCTCCCCCAGGAAGCTCCACAAGCTTGGCGGTTGGCTGCGAGGGGACGCTAATCTGTGCCTTGCACAGAGCCAGAAGGCCCAGGAGATGGCGAGGTGATGGTCTGCGGGTCATCGTACTCAAGATTGCTCCCCCCCCCCCCACTATTCTTCAGGGCAAGAATGACAACACCACTCTCACATAGCCACCCACGCTCCCAGGGTCCACACCAACTTGCACAACTTTCTCCTCTGCCTCACTTACTGTCTGAACTTGCTCTGCAACCCCTTCCCCAATGCCCCCGCCAGGCCCTATGGGAACATCCTTTGCACCTGTAGACTCAAGCCCATGTGTCCAAAAGACTGCCGTCCACCATGGTGGGAAGGAAACCAATAAGTCATTTACAGTGATGAAGCATGTTCCTCCGGCACATGTCAGAAGCCCATATTCATGCTGCATGCACATTCATCTCTTCAGACCTTCCAACCAACCTGCATTAACCATACAACTGGACAAAGCCACGCTCGCCTTTCCTCACTCCGATATCTGGGCACCAGAAACTGAACTGCCGCTGATGCCCAGCAGCTGAATGAGCCTTTCTTCTGCTCAGTCAGCTCCTTTAGAACAGCCCCACCACTGCCTGTCATGGAACGCTCTCTGGTGTTGTTATTGCACTCCACACAGACATGGAAAATGGATTTCAGATTTTGCTTCATTGTTGGGTGAGACAAGTTGGCTGCTTTGGAGACAGGTTACTATTCACTAATAGCAATTTCACACCAAATCTGTGGTGTATAGATAAAAAGGAGAAATTTGGTACCTTAGTGCTTGCGGGGGGTGCTACCAGCTTAGCGACCGGGTGCGGCGATAGTACAGAAGCCCGTGAAATTGACGAAGGTTTGCAGCAGCGGTAACAACTAGCGCCACGCTCTTCTGCAAGATCATGTCATCCGGCTGCGCAAGTAGCACCCCGGCTCATATTCACGCCCCCCACCGTCCACGTCTAGTTTATTTTTATTCTGTAAAGAATGCTGCCTTGTCTGTTTGACATGGGTAAACAAGCATTTTGAGCGATTTCAGCGTTTGTCACCTTGAAGGAGTCTTCTGCCTCAGAAAAATTATTCACTTATTTAGGTGAGTTTTCAAAGTGCAATATTTGCATACTTTAATGGGGGCTGTACTGGCACTGGACCTCGCCCGCCAGCATCAACGTCTGAGGCAGAGAAAGATTGCAAATGTGGCAAGAGGGAGGAGGGCCAACAGTATTCAGCAGCATTTCTCCTACATCAATCTCACCTGAGGATCAGTGTCTTAGAAGGCTTCGCTTCACTTCAAGGATGTGGTCAGAGCTCTACCACCTGCAGCCAGACCTCGAGCCTCACATCAGGAGCACCAGGGCACTCTCAGGCAGTCAAGGTCACCATCGCCCTCTATTCTACGCCAGCGGATTCTTCCAGTGTAACACATCGCCGTTCGCCATCCATTGCTGCATCCACAAGGTCACAGATGCTCTATACAGAAGGGACGACATTTCCTTCCCCATGGTGCAGGGCGCCATTGACTGTACCCACATCACTTTGCAGGCACCACATAACAATCCAGAGGTCTTCCATAACTGCAAAGGCTACCACTCTATGCAGTAGGTGTGACCACACACTGCGAATCCTCGCAATCAATGCCCTCTATCCTGGCAGCAACCACAATGCCTTCATCTTGCGCCAGCACTTTTGCCAGCCGCCATCAAGCTCGAGGATGGCTGCTGGGAGACGAGGGCTCTCCGTTCTCCACCTGGCTCCCCTCCGCAACCCCAACACTCGTGCCCAGCACTAATACAATGAGAGCCATGTTGCCACCAGGAACATCATCGAGCAGACCATTGGAGTTCTCCAGCAATGGTTCCGCTGCCTTGACCGCTCGGGAGGAGCCCTCCACTACTTGGCTGAGCAGGTGTCCCTTTCTGTTGTATGCTGCACAACTTGACCATTTAGGGCGCAGCCATTGCCACCAGGCATAACTCCACCTGAGGAGGAGGAACAGGAGCATGAACAGCAGCGACTGCGGAGCCAGCCACTCAATCGGCCTTGTGGAAAGGCAGTCCGTGACCGCCTCATCAGACTTCGGTTCCAATGAATTCGAGGCCACTTCCTGGTTGCTCAGCCCATCCCCATCAGTCCATCAATTTCTCATTCCATACCACACCCAAAGCTGAAATGAGACATCGCCCCCAAATCTGCAACATTCCAGTAATAAACTTATCCAAATTGAGGAACCACATATACAACATTAACTAATCACCATTGTGCAAACCCTTCCCCTCTTACAGTGCCTTTCCCTAATCTACTGCTCCTACGTAGTGTCTCCCCAGTGGCTGCAGCAGGGCTGGTGGAAGGCTGCTGAGTGTCCGTGCGGGAGACTTCAGATGGCCTTGCAGGACGCCCTTGACCAACTGAGCCTGGAAGGCCCGGCTGTAGACTGCACCACCTCAGGCTGGGCGGCGGCAGTCTGGGCTGGCTGGATGGCAGGCAGCGACATGGACAATGGCGGAGTGGCAGTGGTGGGAGCAGGAATGCTGTCATCCTGAGAGGGGACAGCAGGTTCCTGCTCCACTGACCCACTCCCCGGGGGCAGCAGCCCCGCACCCTTAGCAATCCTCTGGAGCACAGGTTGCTGGCCTGCTGCGACACTGAGACCCCGGTGGACTGTGGTGGAATTCAAAATTTAGTGCCCCAAATGGGGTGATGCCTAGTTTTTCTCCCAAGATCTTTACAAGCACTTGGTGATTCAGACCATCTCTAAAGCAGTTGAATTTTACAGCTAGCTGACTTCATGAACATAGACCACCCCCACACACAAGCGCTTCTGTATTTTACATTAGTAACATTCTAACAAACCTTGTATTAATTGCTAAACTATACAAACATTAGCAGACCGTTGAATTGTTTTATGCCACTGTTCCGCACTACATAGCACAGTGGGGTTAGCACTCGCAGACTGTGCCACCTCCTTCCACGCTAACTTGCTACCTTTTCCGTGGCACATCAGTCCTGATGAGGCGCGCACGCGTCGCTTGCACCTCCTTTGAGTGTGCTGAGGTCGTCTTTACTGAAGTTGAGACCTCTTCCTGTCATCTTTCCTGCTGCCATTTTTTCTGTAAATGAGTGCGCACCTTTAATTTGACTTTGCTCAGCTTTTTACAAGTGTCCATTTCATTTTGCTGTTTTAAAGGTCTTTAAAAAATTTTATAAAATTTACACAATTGCATTTAAGTTGAAGTAATTCCAAGTCTACTCACCTGCTGCAGAAAGCTGTGTCTGCATAGCTTATCCTTCTGTCAGTTTTTTGATAGATTCTGTGTGAGTGTCATCCTTTACGCCCCAGGTTTGCACTCGCTCTGCTCCTGGGGCACCTACGCTGTGTGCAACTCTGCAGGTTTTTTGGGGAAGATCTCACCAGCAGCCTCCCAGCAACTTTGTGCAGACTTTCTTTAACGAGCTCAGCAGTGAACACATTTGGCTTCGCCACCGACAGCAAATTATGGTCCAATTTCTCCCAGTGTAAGTAATGAGAATTTTTGCAGCAGCTTCAATGCTATAAGTGCCGTTGATGGAGATTTTACAGTTTTGTCAATTTTTTTTATATTTGTTCATGGGATGTGGGCGTCACTGGCAAAGCCAGCATTTATTGCCCGTCCCTAACTGCCCTGGAGTGGCTTGCTAGGCCGTTTTCAGAGGGCAGTTAAGAGTCAACCACCGTGCTGTGGATCTGGAGTCACATAAGCCAGACCGGGTAAGGATGGCAGATTTCGTTTCTCTAAAGGACATTACTGAACCAGATGGGTTTTTACGACAATCCGATAGTTTCATGGTCCAGCCTTTTATTCCAGATTTATTTAATTAACTGAATTTAAATTCCCCAGCTGCCGTGGTGGGATTTGAACTCGTGTCTCCAGATAGTTAGTCCAGGCCTCTGGATTACTAGTCCAGTAACATAACCACTATGCTACTGTTCCCTTTCATCTGTACTAATGTGGAGCTCTCGCTTAAGGACGCAAATTATGTACACGCAATCGCTCCAGATCCACAATTATAGATTCATTTAACCACGAAACTTCAACATTGCATTAGAACATAAGACGTAGGAGCAGGAGTGGGTCATTCGGCCCCTCGAGCCTGCTCCGCCATTCAATAAGAATATGGCTGATCTGATCTTGGCCTCAACTCCACTTCCCTGCCCGCTCCCCATGACCCTTCACTCCCTTACCGTTCAAAAATCTGTCCCTCTCCACCTTAAATATATTCAATGACCCGGCCTCTACAGCTCTCTGGGGAAGAGAATTCGAAAGATTCACGACACTCAGAAGAAATTTCTCCTCATTGCTGTTTTAATGGGTGCCCCCTTATTCTGAAATTATGCCCCAAGTTCTAGATTCCCCCCACAAGGGGAAACATCGGCCCTGGGCGGGGGCTGAAAATCGCAGAAATAGGGGGTCGCGACCGCCCCGCCCGACTTTCGCCCCCGTGTTTCAGCGCGACCCAAATCGGTCCCGCCCGCAGCAGGCGGGAATGGTTGGCGGGAGCCTAATGAATTATTGGCATGTTTAATTCTATTTTCAGGGGCCCTTGCAACTTTCAGCCTTTCCCCACGTAAAACACGCCTGGCAGGTCAATCAGGACGGAAGAGATTTAATCAGCCAGCATTTGTAGGCTGCAGGACCTTGTTGCTGAAGGCTTGGGGCAACTTGTTGAAGGCTTAGGCACAGCTGTGGAAGGTTGGAGCCTCACACACTTCTCCAGAGTTCCTAGGAAGCCCCTCTTGCCACCCTAACTCAGTGCCTCCTCAACGGAGGCATCTGCCAGAAGCATGGGAGGCCTTTTGTTCCTTCCCTTCCTGGCATTAGAGGATCTCCAACAGCAGAGGAGGCTGCAGCAGATCCAGCAACAGCACCAGCAGGAGCGACAGGCTGTGGCTCGGCCACCTGGGGCAGCACAGGCTAGAAGGGGCCAGTGCATGGAAGGCCGTCGGCACAGGAGATACCTCCCAAACAGGGTCAGCTACCTCAACATGACTGAGCAGCAGTGCCAGAGGCGGCTCCGACATTCGAGAGAGGTTGTGACTGACATCTGCGCAATGCTGCAGCAAGACCTAGAGCCCAGAGCACCAGGTCCACACTCCTTACCAGTGGCCATCAAAGTCACCACCACACTCAACTTTTATGCCTCAGGCTCCTTCCAGGGATAAGCAGCAGACTTCAGCGGCATCTCCCAGGCGGCAGCACACACTTGCATCACGCAGGTAACCGATGCCCTCTTTTCCCTCGCGCACAATCACATCCATTTCACCAGGGATCACGCAAGTGTGAGGGTGCGAGCGCTTGGATTAGCTCAGCTGGCAGACTTTCCAAGGGTGCAGGGCGTCATTGACTGCACACGTGGCCCTTAGGGCACCCCACCGCAATCCAGGAGTTTCTGTCAACCGCAGAGGCATCCACTCCCTTAACATTCAGCTGGTGTGTGACCAACGAGGTGATTTTGCATGTTTGTGCCAGGTACCCTGGCAGCTGCCATGACTCCTTCATACTGCGCCAGTCTACTGTGCTTCCGCAATTCAGTCCGCCAAGCGAACTTGAAGGATGGCTACTTGGAGACAAGGGATATCCCCTGTGCTCTTGGCTAATGACACCGTTGAGACCAGCCAGCGAAGCTGAGGAACGCTACAACTCCAACCACATTACCACCAGATGCATTATCGAGCAAACCATTGGATTGCTGAAGATGCGCTTCAGATGCTTCGATAGATCAGGTGGAGCCCTACAGTAATCATCAGCCAGGGTATCCAAAATCGACATGGTATGCTGTGTGCTTCACAACATGGCACAGCGTCGTTGCTTGCTGGTTTCTACAGGACCAAGAGGCTCCTTACAGAGCCGCCACAGATGAGGATGCTGAGGATAATGCGGAGGAGGAGGACGGAAACTAGCATCCTGCAGAGGCCCGCCAACCAGCGGCACTAGTGCGCGAGAGCATTGCTGGGCGGAATGCAAGGAACGCACTCGTCCTGGGCAGATTTGCGTAGCCTGGTACATCAAACACTGCAACCTCACTGCTTCTTAATTGACCATGGACAGTGGCCCATGCCTACACATTCCTACCTATTTGACCAGCTTGCTGACATCTGCAAGTTATCCTAAGGCCTCTGTGATATCCCCATTCACCAAATGACAGACGCCATAACTGCAGCAGTTGCCACCAGATTTTTTATGTACAGGAAAATGATGGGTGCAGAGTCTTGTAAATAGTTTTAATGCCAAGTGACTACCCTTGTGATTACTGGTGCTTTATTTTTCTCTTACGCGTGCTCCTACGTAGTGGTACCCCTGTGGCTTCAGCAGATGTGGAGGCCCCTTGCTCACTTTCCTGCTGCGCCTGTCTCGACACCTTTGGCGGGCATCCTCTGGGGTGGCGAGCCTATGAGGGCTCGCCTGCAGTCTGCTGCTCCTGCGGTTGTGCAGGGCTTGAGACTCCTGTCTCTGGGGTGTGGACTCCGGCGGGCTTCTGACCGAGGGCTCTGAAGTGGCATTGGAGAGGAGCCCCCACTTCCTTGAGATGTGCTAACAACCTCCCTCTCATGGGTCAGCTCGCACTCAGTGCCTGCAAGTGGCTGGAGAGCACCTTGCTGCACATCAGGGGGGCCATGGGGACCTGTCTCAGCACTGGATGTCCTGCTCAGAGGGACTTCCATGAAGGTCTGGTTTCGGTGTTCAATAGATGCCCATCGCGCCTCGAGATGCCATTCTATTCAGAGCACTCGCCATGTTTTCGACACCCTGGCAACTAAGCTCCTCCATGGCTGCAGCCGCCCTCCTCTCCTCCATGGCCTGTAGGGGGGCATCTTTTCCGGGGTTTACGGTAATTCACCCCCTGGTCAGGCAGCCTTTTGTTGCTACACTGTAAACCAATTTCCACAGCTGTTTCGAATCGCTACCCCACCTTCCAGTTCTGACTGGAGGAACTTATAATTAATGATATAAATTAAATCAGACGAATGATCTGGATGTGAGTGTCAACTTTTATTAAACTAAAGAAACTATAATCAAATTTTAAACTATACCACACGAACACAGTAATTACAGTAAATTACTTAACAGGGGAAGGCTGACGGCAAAAATGAGGGATAAATGTCTACAATGTTAATTAAACAATCTTAGCAATTTCCCCTAAATTGCCACCCCCTAACTCCTTACTAGGTTACCTTGCTGAGTAGTCAGAAACCTGCTCACCTGGGGTCCAAGGAAGTGAGAGAGTGATAGCTTCTCAGGAGCTATCTTTATATCCTGCCAACTCCTGCTGTTAGGCGCTGAAAAGGTCTGTGCAAAATTCACACCCAAAAGTTTGAATACACAAGAGAAAGGCTGTGATTGGCTGATTCAAAGTGGTCAGAGTGGTTTGGATGTGTCTACCTTCTGGGGCCGAAGTGTCCCCGCCCACATCCGGAGTTCACCTGGGCTAAAACAAAAGGGAATCCAACTGCCCTATTGTACAGAAATGGGTGATTCCAAAAACCCATTCATTCCTAATGAAAGTCCTTTCTGTATTTTCAAAGTGCCTCAATGTGTGTAAGAGGTTTGAATGGGGCTGGATTGCTGTGTAAACAGAAACCGATTGTTCTGCGGTCACTGCTCAAGTGGGTTAATCCCTTATGTCAATATCCTGCAGTTTCGTGTAAACAAACCTTGACTCTGTAGAAGGGAAACTCCCTGGTTTGATTGACAGGTCTAACTACAACTGCTTGATCCTCCCACTTACACAGACACTTTGAGCTGCGAGCTGCTTTTTTTTCAAGCCCCACTGTCTCTGCCATGCTTTCTGACGGCCATTTTCAAACCTCTTTACAATATACACAGTTCAAAACTCAAAACTATGATTTTTAATAAAATGTACTGTCTTAGATCCTGATGTTGCCCAAGTGCTGCTCTTCCCAACGTAGCCTTTCACGATTCTGGGTATGTTTTAAAAACACTGTCCAACCCAGAGGCAATTCAAATCACGTAATTCTTCGTCCACGATGCGGACCAATATTTTCCGATCTTCAGGGATTTTTGCGAACCCCTATAGGCCGCAGCCGCCCTCCTCTCCTCCTCAGCCGCAGCCGCCCTCCTCTCCTCCTCCTCGGCCGTAGCCAACCTTTCCGTGGTGATGCTTTCATGCGCCAATGACTCCACTGAGGCTCTGCTCATGCTCGCCATGGACTCCTCCATTCGCTCCACACTCGCAGCGACCCTGGAGACAAAACCTGCCAGACTCCTGCATCTGTGCATGGAGATCCATCACCTCCTCTTGCGGATGGACCCAGAGGCATAGAATCGACATGCAGCTGAGCTGGCAGAGGCCTGTGCCCTCCGATGAGGACCCTCCACTGCTGTCCCTGTCTCCCCACACTGCTGATGCTACTCTCTCTGTCCCGAGGGGCCCACCGAGGTGAGAGTGTCTGCACTGGTGCTGGGTGCGCTTAATTAAGCTGACGCTGCGCCCTCAGAGGCTGGAGCTTCCTCTGAGGAGTCTGGCTGCAAAGCCTCTTCCTCCTCAGCAGTGGCGACGGGGGCTCCGGATGGTCCTGTGGGGGAGTAAAGGAAAGTTAGAGATGTGATGCCAAGGCTACTTGCACATTGGATTTGGCATATGCTCACAAGTCCAAATGATGTGGCTTCAGAATCATATCAGCAACTCATGCTATGTCAGAGAGAGATGGGGAAGTATCAGCTTACGGGCTTGCTCCTGTCTCTCCTGCCCCAGCATCCACAAGCACGTCAGCCCCAGCCATCTCGATTGCTGCTTCCTCCCAGGGGCTCAGGTGGGCGACAGGGTGGTCGTCCTCCAGTCCTCGCACGCTCTCGTCTATTGTGAGCTCTCTTTTCCTGCAATGAGAGAGACAAGTGGAGTTTGAGTGAGAGTGCAGGAGTGAATGTAGAGATTGCATAGCATAGATACTTAGAAGGAGACAAAGATGTTGTGAGGCTGCAAGACCAAGGGCCCTCCGTGTGTTGTCAGTTGTGTTCCAAGCATCAGTGAGAGGCAGTGTGAGGGTTGCATGGTGGAATAGTTATGTGAATGTGAGCATAGAGATATAGGGAATGGGCAAGGGTGCATGGATGTGACTGTGAAGTGGGATGTTGGAGGAAGAGATTGCTGAAGCGGAGTGCTGTTGGGGAAAGGCAATGAGGATCAGGTTGAGGGTGATGGAAACTTCGTACTTACTTTCCCTGTGCGGTGAAGGTCATGGAAGTGCTTCCTGTACTGCATCCAGCTGCGACGGGTGACTCCCAGAGAGTTGACCTCTGCTGCCACCTCCATCCAGGCAGCCCTGGTCTCTTTGGGAGGCCTCTTCCTCCCTGAGCGAGGGTAGAGGACCTCCCTGTGGGCCCTTACCCCCTCCACCAAGGTCTGCAGTGATGTCTCGTCGAATTTGGCGGCAGCTCGGCCTCTGCCGCTGGCAGCAGCTGGTGCAGGCTCCTCTGCCATTCTGTACGACTGGTTGAGAAGCCTGCAGAGGTGGAAAAGCTTGATGGACACTTTAAAAGCACCATGAATGATGACATCACACTGTGGGGCTTTCTGACTGGAAATGGACAATTAGCAAGGTTGCCCACACGCTGGAACTTAATTGGCCACTTGAGGGTAAATTGCGTGCAGCTGGCTGACCCATTTTTTTCCGGGTCAGAACCCGACATTCGGGAATCCAGAAAATCGGGCCCATCCTCTCTGCATCTACCCTGTTAAGCCCCCTCAATCTTATGTTTCAATAAGATCCCGTCATTCTCCTAAACACCAAATGAGTATAGGCCCAGCCTGCTCAACCTTTCTTAAGATAACCCCTTCATCTCCAGAATCAACCTCGTGAACCTTCTCTGAACTCCCTCCAATGCAAGAATATCCTTCCTTAAATGAGGCCAAAACTGCACGCAGTACACCAGGTGTGGTCTCACCAATGCCCTGTACAGTTTTAACAGGACTTCCCTACTTTTACACTCCATTCCCTTTGCAATAAAGGCCAACACTCCATTTGCCTTCCTAATTACTTGTTGTACCTGCATGTTAACATTGTGATTCATGTACAAGGACACCCAGATCCCTCTACCTCAGCGTTTTGTAATCTCTCCCCAATTAAATAATTTGCGATTTTTAGTTTTCCTACCAAAGTGGATAACCTTGCATTTTCCCACATTATACCCATCTGCCAGATTCCTGACCATTCATTTAGCCTATCTATATCACTTTGCATCCTCCACACAATTTGCTTTTCCACCTATCAGCAAATATTGCTACATTACACTGTCCCTTCATCCAAGTCATTAATATAGATTGTAAATAGAGGCCCCAGCACTGATCCCTGCAGCACCCCACTAGTTAGTTTGCCAACCAGAAAATGACCCATTTATCACTACTCTCTCTCTGTTAGTTAGCCAATCCTCTATCCATGCTAATATATTACCCCCAACCCCATGAGCTCTTATCTTGTGTAGTAACCTTTTATGTGGCACCTTATCGAATGCCTTCTGGAAATCTAAATACACAACATCTACTGGTTCCCCTTTATCCACCCTGCTTGTTACATCCTCGAACTCCAGCAAATTTGTCAAACATGATTTCCCTTTCATAAACCACGCTGCTTTTGCTTGACTTATGATTTTCTAAATGTCCTGCTACCACTTCCTTAATGCTGGACTCCAGCATTTTCCCAATGACAGATGTTGGACTAACTGGTCGATTGTTGCCTGGTTTCTGTCGACTTCCTTTCTTAAATGGGGCATTACATTTGCAGTTTTCCAGTCCACTGGGACATCTCCAGAATCCAGGGAATTTTGGTAGATTACAACCAATTCATCCACTACCTCTGCAGCCATATCTTTTCAGACTCTAGGATGCATGCCATCAGGTCTAGGGGACTTGTCCACCTTTTTTGGTCCCATTAGTTTGCCTAGTGCTTTCTCTCTAGTGAGTTTTTTTTAAGTCTCCTTTCTTCGCCCCCTGCCCACCGCCACCCGCCCCCCCCCCCCCCCCACCACCCCCCAAACAAAAGCCCATTGATTATCCATTATTGGGATGCTTTGGCCTAGAAATTCAGTTGGTTGCGCCAGCAGTTAGCGCCTAAAGAAAAGTGAATGTCGGGCGCTATGCGTGTTGCGCCCGGGCGCAGCGCAGTTTGCGCCTCGCCCCAAATTAAGTTGGCCGTTAGCGCCGGTGCAAAGTTTAGCGCCCGCCCGGATGCACGCGCAGAAAATGATGTCACATCCTCGTGCAACGCCCTTTGGCCGCCCCGATTCCAAACTTCAGTTGGACCGCCCCATTATGCGGCTGGCGGCCGGAGCGTTTGAAAAAGGGAACGCAACACAGCCCCAGCGCGGGCCCCGGTGGGCGCAAATTAAAGGGGACGTACCCTCCAGTATAAAGGCCAGCCATTTTGCAGCAAACACTCTTGTGCAACGCATTTCTGGACACACAACAAGGAGGATAGCTAACTGGTTTCAAGCAGCAACAGCTCAGGTATTTTTGGACTCAGGCCAGAGCGCTGCAAGTGGCCTTTTGGAAATTTGACTGCCAGGATTTGATGGGGGTTGCATGGGGTGCCAACGCGGAGCTGCAGCGCCATGTCCGTAGGGCTCGCAGACGCATTGTGAGAGGGGCAGCCCTGGCTAGAGGCAGAGGGGGCAACAGGCGTCGGCCACGTAGGCCTTACCCAGTCAGGCTATACCGCCAGCAGCGCTCCTACCTCAACATGACTGGCGCACGATGTGTTAGAAGGCTCCGATTCCGAAAGGAGGTGGTTGCAGAGATCTGCCACCTGCTTCGCAGAGATCTGCGTCCAAAGCTCAGGTGCAGGATGTCTTTGTCGGTGGAAGTGAAGGTGACGGTGGCATTGAACTTCTATGCCACTGGCTCCTTCCAATCCGCTGCTGGGGGCATAGCTAACATCTCCCAGTACGGCGCGCATCGCTGCATCCGCCAGGTGACCGAAGCACTGTTCAGAAGAGACGCCAATTCATCTCCTTCCCCATGGTCCTGGAGAGCCAGCATCAGCGCGCATTGGGATTTACAAGACTCGCGGCCTTCCCCTTGGTGCAGGGCGCCATTGACTGTACGCGTGTGGCTTTGCGGGCCCCTCTGGAGCATGGCGAGCAGTATCGCAACAGGAAGGGCTACCATTCTCTGTGCAGCTGGTGTGTGACCACAAGCAGCGCATCATGGCTGTCAATGCCAGCTTTCCAGGCAGCAGCCACGATGCGTTTATCCTGCGGCAGAGTACTGTGCATGACATGTTCGAGGCACAGCCTCCCCCAAGAGGATGGCTACTCGGGGACAAAGGCTATCCTTTGTGTACCTGGCTCATGACCCCGCTCCGCGCGCCCAGGACCGCTGCTGAAGAGGCATACAACGAGAGCCATCAAACCACCCGCAACATCATCGAGCAAACTATTGGGGTCCTCAAGCAGCGGTTCCGCTGCCTTGATCGCTCCGGAGGATCTCTGCAGTATTCGCCGGACCGGATCTCCCAATTTGTGGTAGTTTGCTGCATGCTACACAACCTGGCTATCCACAGGACTCCGGCACTGCCACCTGACGTTGGACCACCACCTCAGGAGGAGGAGCAGGAGTACGTTCCCAGGAGGGAGCGACCAGGGCCAAGGGCCGCGCGACGCCACCTTATTACACGTTACTTCTAAGCCCCTTGTCAAGGAATGCCTTGTGGCCATGAGGGAAGATGAATGCAGCCGCTCCGCAAGCCCTCAGCCGGCGAAGCCAACAAACACTAACAAGAACAACCATGGAGACTCTATGAATAAAGATAATTATTTATTACACAAAAATGAAAACCCCTTCCCACATGAATCCCCAAAAACAATCAACGGGCCCCACAAAAAGCCCAACAAACGACTCTCTCCCACAAACTGGGGAGGAGTAACTCCACATTTGTACAAACCTGGCCTCAACCTCGGCCTTAACGCAAAAAATAAGCCCACGAACCAAACAACCATGGGCAAAAGAAAGATGGCCACCGCCATATAAAACGAAAGCTGGCCACACCCTCTACTGAGTGGCCCGCGAGGGCGAGGTCTTGTCCAGCCTTTTGCCTCCCCTGCCCGGCCTGCTGCTCCTTCGCAAGCTCTGCCCAGTGGCTGCTGCGAGGCTGGGGGAAGGCGCCCGAGGCTCAGATGTCCTTCCGCCAGATGCCCTTGGGGGTGGCCTTTGGGCCTCGAGGGGCCGGCTGCTGAGTGGCGCACCTGAGCCTGGCCACCATCAGCTCCAGCCGCTTGCCCTTGACGCCCCAGTGGGGGAGTGGCGGCGACGGATGGCGCAATGTGGGCAAGCTGGCGTCTGGGATGCGCTGGCTGGTGCTGTGGCGCGCTGGCACTCGGCCGGGCCCGCACTGCAGGATCCGCACCAATCAGCCGAGGGGCGGCTCGCTGGGATGCTGCAGCGCGGCGGGTGCCCTGGCGATGCCTGCCTGAGCGCGTGTGGCAGCAGTGAGTGCCCCTGTTGTCCTGGTGTGCGCCCGCATCACACCCGCCAGGGACTTGACGGCATCAGTGAGCATGCGGCCACTCGCGGCAGTTGATGCCCCGAACTCGCGCACACTGGTCGCCAGCGACTCGATGGCCTCGGGCATGCGCCCCACCACGCGCATGAGCTCCGTGTGGCGCCGGTCCGAATCCTCGGCCATCTTGTCCAGCTTCCGCGCCTCCTCCGAGGTGAAGGTGTCCGGACTGGAGTCGGGACTCTCCCGCTGGGGAGCAGGGGACCAAACTAGGGGAACCTTGCCACGTTGGTGGCGGCGAGTGTCCCGATCAACTGCACTCCCCTCTGATCCTTCTCCCCCACCGCCCCCCCCGCCCTTTGGGGGGAAGGCCGCGGCCCACGCGCAGGGCTCCTGGGTGGCTGGACGCCACTGGTCCCAGCAGCTGCAATCCCCTGCGACAGTTGGTCCAGGCACTCGTCCAGTGAGGACGTGTCAATCATTTCGTCCTCTCCTGTGGGACCCGAGTGTTCCCCTGATGGTCCGGCTTGCTCTTGCTCTTGCTCCTCCTCCTCCTCCTGCTGCTCGGAGGGGCTATCACTGGCAGCTTCAGGGACCTGGTCGTCACCAGCTGAAAGCAGGAATGCACAAGAGTAGCTTGAGTGAGGAGACGGCGTCGGCGAGGGAGTCAGGACTGGTGGCATTCAGCGCATTGGTGGGACAGTGGCAAAGGAGGTAGCTCGGATGCGCAAGTGCGACGCGAGAGGGCCAAAAGGCGAGGTCCTTACCATTGCCGGGCAGTGGAGGGTCGGCTACTCCGCATGCTGTGGGCACGATCAGCCGGGCTCCCATGAGCCCACTCACGCGCTCCTCCAGGGGAGTGAGCTTCTGCAGCTTGGCGCGGCCTCCCCTGGTCCTGGCACGGGCCTGCCGATTATTGGCAAGCTTAGCCTGCAAGAGAAAGGATGGGCTGGAAGTACGGAGTGTAGCCCTGATGTACTGTGCACTGCCTCCCATGGTGGAATAGCTTGGCCAGAGTGTAGAGTGCAGAATGGGCAATTGATGCTCATGACTGTCCCAAAGCTGCTGGCTAAGGGCTGGCCATTAGGCCTTTCAGCTCCCTTTGCCCATCATGTCAGGTGTACATGCAAGAATGAGGAGGAGACTGGAAAGGGTACTCACCCTGACAATCCTGGTCAGGTCGTTGTATTTTTTCCGACATTGGGTGTGGGTCCTGGGGGCATCGCCGGTGACCGTCACCCTGTTGGCGATCTGCTTCCAGGCTCTGGCGTATTCTTGGTGGGTCGGATTCCTCCCAGTCTCTGGGAACAAGATCCTGTGCCTCTTCTCCAGAGCTGTCACCATTATTCCCAGATCACGCTCTGAGAAGCGCAGGGCACGCTCACGGGCCTTCTCTGGCGTTGCCATGACTCCCTGGGGCTGAGCAGCAGTGTTGAGGCCTATTTGCAAAGCTGCAGTGTGCAGGGCGTGGCAGCAGACCAAATCGTCCCTTCCCCCTTTAAGAGCTGGTCGGCGCCACGGGGTCTGCTGTCAATCAAAAAATGACCGCACCCACGCTGCGCCCCGCCTCGGCGCTATCCCTCTGCACCGCCGCCTTAGCGCCTAAAGATAGTAGTGGAACGCCTCTTTTAGCGCTCCAGCAACCTCTTAGGCGAAGCGACTGAATTTCCGGCAAGGGGGCGCAACTTTGGGGCGGGCGCTAACTTCGGGCGGGCGCTAACGTTAGCGCCCCAAAACTGGCTATACTGAAATTCTAGGCCTTTGTCTTCTACCGGGAAAACCGATACAAAATATTTGTTCAAAGTCTCCGCCATTTCCCTGTTTCCCATTATTAATTCCCCAGACTCTTCCTCTAGGGACCCACATTTACTTTAGCTACTCTCTTATATACCTGTAGAAACTCTTAATGTCTTTATATTTCTTGCTAGCTTACACATTTTCTTTTTTAGTCATCCTTTGCTGGTTTTTAAAAATTTCCCAATCCTCTGGCCTTTCACTATTCTTCACAACATTGAATGCTTTTGTTTTCAATTTGATACCATTCTTTATTTCCTCAGTGAGCCACGGATGGTTCATCCTTAGTCTTTCTTTCTCCTTGGAATGAATCTTCAATGTTTGCCAGTGCTTTTCTACAGTCTTACCTTTTAATATATATTCCCAGTCCACTTTAACCAAGTCTGCCTTCATACCTTTGTAATTACCTTTTATTTAAGTTCAGGACACTAGTTTGAGACTTACATTTCTCACCTTCAAACTGAATTTGAAGTTCTACCATGCTATGATTACTCTTCCCAAGAGGATCCTTCACTTTGCGATCAATAATTAATCCAGCCTCGTTACACATTACCAGATCTAAAATAGTCTTCTCCCTGGTTGGATCCCCAATGTATTGTTCCAAGAAATCATCCCGGATACACTCTCCAAGAACTCTTCCTCAAGCCTACCTTTGCCAACCTGCTTTGTCCAATCAATATGAAGATTAAAATCTCCCATGATTATAGCTGTACCTTTCTTACAAGCCTTTAATTTTTGATTTATACTCTGTCCTACTGTGGTTACTGTTTGGGGGCCTGTAAACCACTCCCACAAATTACTACTTACCCTTACTTCTTATCTGCACCCAAACTGATCCTAGAAATATAGACATAGAAAAATAGGAGCAGGAGTAGGCCATTCGGCCCTTCGAGCCTGCTCTGCCATTCAATGAGCATGGTTGATCCTCTATCTCTACCATATTCCTGCTCTCTCCCTATACCCCTTGATGCCTTTTGTGCCTATAAATCTATCTATCTCCTCTTGAATATATTCAATGACTTGTCCTCCAGAGCCTTCTGTGGTAGAGAATTTCACAGGTTCACCACCTTCTGAGTGAAGACATTTCTCCATCTCAGTCCTAAATGTCCTACCCTGTATCCTGAGACTCTGCCCCCCTCGTTCTAGACCCACCAGCCAGGGGAAACATCCTCCCTGCATCCAGTCTGTCTAGCCCTGTCAGAATTCTATGTTTCAATGAGATCCCCTCTCCTAAACTCTAGTGAATACAGGCCTAGTTGACCCAATCTCCTCGTGCGACAGTCCTGTCATCCCAGGAATCAGTCTAGTGAACCTTCGCTGCACTCCCTCTATGGCAAGTTTATCCTTTCTTGGGTAAGGAGACCAAAACACTGCACACAGTACACCAGGTGTAGTCTCACCAAGGCCCTGTATAACACTAGACATCCTTGCTCCTGTACTCAAATCCTCTTGCAATGTAGGCCAACATACCATTTGCCTTCCTAACTGCTTGCTGCACCTGCATGTTTGCTTTCAGTGACTGGTGTACAAGGACACCCAGGTCCCTCCTGTATATCAACATTTCCCAATCTATCACTATTTAAATAATACTGACTTTCTGTTTATCCTATTGAAGTGGATAACTCCACATTTATCCATGTTATACTGCATCTGGCATGTATTTGCTCACTCACTCAACTTGTATAAATTGCCATGAAGCCTCTCTGCATCCTCCAACTCTCAATCCCACCTAGTTTCGTGTCGTCAGCAAACTTGGAAATATTACATTTGGTTCCCTCATCCAAATCATTGATATATATTGTGAATAGCTGGGGCCCAAGCACTGATCCCTGCGGTACCCCTCTAGTCACCATCTGCCACCCCGAAAAGACTCATTTATTCCTGCTGTTTCCTGTCTGTTAACCAATTTTCAAGCCATGCTGATATATTACCTCCAATCCCAAGTGCTTTAATTTTGCACACTAACCTCTTATGTGGGACTTTATCAAAGGCCTTACGAAAATCCAAATACACCACATGCACTGGTTCTCCTTCATCTGTTCTACCAGTTGCATCCTCACAACTCCAGTATGTTTGTCAAACACTATTTCCCTTTCATAAATTCATGTTGACTTTGTCTAATCCTGTTATAATAGACTCTAGCAATTTCCCTACTAATGTTAGGCTAACTAGTCTGTAGTTCCTGTTTTCTCTCCCTCCTTTATTTAAATAGTGGGGTTACATTTGCCACCCTCCAATCTGCAGGAACTGTTCCGTAATCCATAGAATTTTGAAAGATAACAGCCAATGCATCCACTATTTCCATGGCTAACTCTTAGTACTCTGGGGTGCTGATTATCAGGCCCTGGGGATTTATTGGCTTTCAGTCCCATTAATTTCTCTGCACTTTTTTTTATAACCAATACTAATATTTCCTTTAATTCCTCCTCACTAGACCCTTGGTTCCCTAGCATTTCTGAGGTGTTATTTGTGTCTTCCGCAAAGACAGAACCAAAGGGATTTTTTTCTGCCAGGCCCGAAGAGGTGGGATTGGAGGAGTGTGAGGTGTTAATGTAAAAAACTGGTGGGCGGGCCCGATCCCGCCTCGAGCATGTTTCCCACATGCGAGTTGACTTAATAAAGACTCACTACGCACTTGGTTGAACATAAAGCAAAGCTTTAATTGACTTGTAACAAAACATGGAGGTCTAGTTAGTAGTCATTAGCTTCCTGTTTCCAGATTGTCTCTGGCCAAGTTGGGCCCACGCCTGAGTATTTATACTCCTTGGATGGCGCCCTCAGCTGCACGTTCAGTAGTACTTCCTGAGTGACTACTTGTAGAAGTTGCAATTTATGACATTCTTCCTCCCTAAAAGGTTTGGAGGTCCAGTCTTCCTTTAACAGACTAGGCGGACCAAAAATAGCCGTAGTCGTTTAGCTTTCTGCTTGTGACCGGAAGGCATGTCTCCCCGGACCGTGTTGTTTCCCTGGGTTGCTTGGCCCATACCGGTAAGTCGGTAGAGTCCGCGTCGTCTTGATCATCCTGTGTAGGACTGGGAATATCATGACTCCGGGTGCGGGTCCCCACAGGCGCAGAGCTGGCCTCATCCTGGGTTGTAGCCGGAGATTGTCCGGCGTCCTGGTTTCGGGTGGCCATCCTTGTTCCCCATTATAAATGCTCCCATTTCTGACTAAGGGACCTACATTTGTCTTCACTAATCCCTTTTTTGACATACTTGTAGAAGTTTTTGCAATCTGCTTTATGCTCTTTGCAAATTTACTCTCATACACTCTTTCCCCTCTTAATCAATCTCTCGGTCCTTTTTTGCTGAACTCTAAACTGCTCCCAATCCTCAAGCTTGCTACTTTCTCTGGCAACTTTATATGACTCCTCCTTTGGATCTAATACTATCCCTAATTTCTTTTGTTAGCCATGGTTGTAGTGTCCGAGGATCAATAATACTCAGACTGCAGGAGAACAATAAAACAGGTATTTACTTGAACAGAAGGTACTCTTTTTGTTCGGACCCAAAAAAAAAACAATTGGAATGTAAATAAACAAAAGTTCAACTAAAACTTAACAAATCAAATTAAAATTTGGTTTTCCGGGTTGATAATGCACTCCAGTCCTCGCGGCGCGCGCCGGCAGACACCGCGTGCTCCATCTCCAGAGCCATCCGGGCGCGAACATGGCCGCAGAAGAGAGGCAGGCAATCCGGCTGGACGACCCCCTCGACTGCCTGGACCAATTGATGGCTCTTTTTAGCCAGGAGCAGGCCCTCAAGTAGGTCCTCCAACCTGTCCGCTCCCCTCCGCACCGGGTGAACATAGAACTGAAATGCAACCAAAAATCGAGGCGCAGCCCCTTCAAGTAGTGAAAGAGGGGCTGCAACCTCTCGCACTCCATATAAACGTGAAACACGGACTCCTCCAGGCCGCAAAAAATGCAGGCGGCCTGGGAGTCCGTGAACCTACTTAAAACCTTTATTGCACGGGACCGCTCTGTGCAACACCCTCCAGGCCAAGTCCCCGATGGAACAAGGGAGGACTCCCGCGTAGAGAGCCCTCCATTGGGGACCACCGCCAGTCGGCAAGACACCACGCCAAGGCGTGTCCGGACGGTAGACGATGATGGCCAAGTGGAGAGTGTGCAGGAGCAGCCCGTACAGGAAACCCCTCTGCGCGGAATGAAAAGGCACGGAGGGTTTTTCCTCGACGGCTCAAGTTGTGAGGCGCCGATTCCCGAGGGGAGATTCGGGGCCGGGCGCCGATGAGGAATTCCGTCCGAACGGGGGTAAGCTCGGACGGGATCGCCCCACGTGCTTGAGCTGCCTCGATACACCTAGTGGAGTCGGGGCCCAGTGCCGCTTTCACCGATTCGATGGCTTCGACCACGAGCCGGACGTTGGCCCAGGACAGGCGCCGCGCTAGCTTCTCCGGTGCCATCCAGCCCGCTCATCCGCCATCGAGGAGGTCCCCGACTCTGGTCACCTTGCCAGGCACAGCCCTGCCCTCCGCCAGCCGCCCGAACCCGCGTTCGTGGAGGTGCGGATTCCTGAGCGGCTCCCGAAGGAGAGCCGCCGCTCTTGACGGGGGAGAGCTCCGTCTGGAAGCGACGTAGTTCCAAACCCATAGCAGTTCCTGGTAGAAGACAGGCAGCTCCCGTAGGCCGGCACGCCTGCCGCCCAAATTCGCGAACAGGAGCTGCGTGTCGTAATTGAGGCCGTGCAGCTGGCGGAAGAAAAACGTCGCCAGCGCACACCATCTCGGAGGATTCTCAACGTACAGGTACCTCTGCAGCTTCTGAAGACGGAAAGTCGCAGCCTGGGTGCGAAGGCACACCAGCACACCAGCACCTGACCGCCCTCCCTAAGCGGGAGACACAGAACTGCGGCAGAGACCCATCGACTTCTTCTGGGACAAAAGGAAGCAATGAGCTTCTTCTGCATCTTGGCGACAAACGCAGGGGGAGGGATCAAAGTGACCAACCGGTACCACAACATTGCAGCTACCAGCTGGTTGATGACCTGCGCTCGACCCCTGTAGGACAACACTCGTAGCAGTCCTGTCCAGCGTCCTAGGCGAGCGGTGACTTTGGCCTCCAGCTCTTGCCAGTTCACCGGCCAGGTGTCCTCGGCAGGGCTAAGGTAGACTCCCAAATAGAGGAGGTGCGTGGTGCTCCAGGCGAAAGGCCTGAACTCCTCGGGCAGGGAGTCCACCCGCCACTGACCCACCAGGAGTCCGGAACATTTCTCCCAGTTGATCTTGGCAGAGGATGCGTCCGAGTAAATCTGGCATTCTCGCATCCTCCGCAAGTCAGCGGGATCCGTGACCATGAGCACGTCATCGGCGTAAGCCGAGAGGACCCCCTCCACGCCCGGCCCTTGCAGAGCCAGTCCCGTCAACCTCTTCCGCAAGAGGCGCAGGAATGGCTCCACGCAAACGGCGTATAACTGACCGGACACATGAGCATCCCTGACGCACCCCCCTCCCGAAGCGAAGGGGCATCGTCAAGGACCCGTTAACTTTAATCAGACACTCCGCGGCGACGTACAGAAGTCAGATCCGGGCGACGAAATGGGTCCCGAACCCGAATGCATGCAGAGTCCCGAAGAGATACTCGTGATCCACCCTGTTGAACGCCTTCTCCTGATCCAGGGAAAGGAAGGCGACCGACAGACCTGCCCTCTGGGAGTGGTGGACAAGGTCCCGGACCAGATGGATGTTATCGTGGATGGTCCGGCCCGGGACCGTGTAGGACTGGTCGGGGTGGATCATGTGGGCCAGCATGGTGCCAAGGCGAGCAGACATGGCCCTGGCAAAGATTTTATAGTCGGTGCTGAGGAGGGAGACCGGGCGCCAGTTCTTAAGGAGGCGGAGATCGCCCTTAGGCAGCAGGACAATCACTGCCCTGCGCCAAGAGAGGGGCATCTCCCCGGTTGCCAAACTTACCCCCAGGACACGCACGTAGTCGCCCCCCAAGACGTCCCAGAATGCCTTTGAATCGCCACGGCCAGCCCCTCCAGCCCCGGGGACTTTCCCCTAGAGAGCTGGCGGAGGGCGCCGGTCAGCTCCGCCAGGCTTAGCGGAGCGTCCAATTTTTCGGCGCCCTCTGGGCTGACCTTTGGCAGGTCCTCCCACAAAACTCTGCGCACATCCTCGCTGGACAGATCCGGAGAGAACAGAGCCCCGTAATAGGCGTGGGGTCTCCGGCTGATTCCCTCCGGATCTGAGACCAGTGATCGTTCGTCAGCCAGCAGCCCCAAGAGCTGCTTACGGACCCCCCCCGTCTTTTTTCCAGCGAGTAGAAGAAGGGGGAGCCGCGGTCCAGGTCCCGCAGGAGCTGGATCCGCGACCTCCCGTATGCGCCTCGGGACCCGACGAGCTGCAGGTCCTGCAGCGCGCCGCCCTTCTCTTCGTACACCTTCCGCAGGGCCGGGTCCTCGACGACCTGACCGAGACGGGACTCCAGGTCGAGCACCTCCTTCTCCAACCGCCTGACCCGGGCCTCCCGCCTCTTGGTCGACCACTTCGCGTGCTCCTGAAAAAGAGATGGATGTGAGCCTTGCCCACGTCCCACCATAGCCTCAAGGAGGGGAAGCCCCCCCGCTTCCTTCTCCATTCGGCCCAGAACTGACGAAACGAATCCCGGAACCGCGCGTCCTCCAGCATCAGGTTGTTAAAATGCCAGTACGCAGACTCCCCCCGCGTGTGCAGCGGAACGAGCTCCGCCCACACCAGGTGGTGGTCCGTGCACGGCACCGGCCTCATGGAAGTTGCCGGAACGCAGGAGACATACTCCCGGGAAATGTAGAGGCGGTCGATTCTGGAACTTCCTCCCCCAGACCTCCACGCTAGTGAAGGCGCTGGAGTCGGGGTAGAGATTTCGCCAGACGTCCACCAAGTCGAAGGACCCGACCAGGTCCCTCAACTTCTCCATCGCCACCGGGCTTCGCGGGGGACCCGAACGGTCCCTCGCCTCGAGGGTGCAGTTAATATCCCCCCCGAGGAGGACGCACTCACCCGTGTCGACGGAGCCCAAAAGAGCGGACACTTCTTCGAAGAAGCGCACTTGCTGCGCACCGGTCTGAGGGGCGTACACATTCACTAGATGGAGCGCCCCCCCCACCAGGCGAACAGTGACCTGGAGCAAGCGGCCCGGCACGTGCTCCTTGACCCCCAAGATCTCCGGCTGAAAATGTGGGGTCAGCAAGGTGGCTCATGCTAACCCCTCCTTGCCACTCCAGGAGCCATGTGGATTCGTCTCCCAGAACGGTGTGGGTTTCTTGCAGGAAACACACCGCATACTTCCCGTCCCGAAGGACCGAGAAGTTGTTGAATCTGCGGTGCACCTCCCTGCTGCCGTTGATGTTGAGGCTGGCTATGGTTATCTTCATGTCAAGCATGGTGTAACCTCTACCTACACCTAATGGGGGGAGGGAGCGCAGCCGCTGGTCAGCCGCCACTTCCTCAGCAGCCCAGTGAGAAAAGTTCTGAGCCGACGCAGCTCGAGCGGGTTCACACCCTCGTCCGCGCCCATGATTTTAACGGCACAGACGGACACGTTGAGCAGCGCCAGCTCCGACCACCAGTCGAGGGCCAGCTGGATCTTATTTTGCCGACCCTGGCACGTGGCCATAAAGTCCTGGAGTTCCCTTATGGGAATGAGGAGAGACTCGGCGAGGAGCACGAGGTCATCCAGTGCCTCGTGGATGGTGGAGTCCAAATCGTCCTCCGTGCCCATCATCGAGTCCCCATCCTCCTCCCAGGGGGTCGTCACCAGCGGCCGACTCATCCGTCGCGCAGTGCGCAGCGAACAGCCCAGCCGGCCCCGCCTCCGCCCGGATCCGCGGCAAAGGATTCCTCCCTGGGCTCCTCTAGGGGGGGCCGGGCCAGAAGACGGCGGCGGTTCGGAGTCCCCCCCCCCCCCCCTGCCTTGACGCCAGAACGACCGGAGAAACCGGGGAGAGAAAAATTCCCAGCTCCTCCAGTACGTCCGGTACCAGAGACGCAGCCAGGGGGCCATCCTCCTACCCGCCACCAGCCTCCGACCCAGCGGATTGGGTGTTTTTAATTAAAACCTCCACTGGGACGAGCAGCCCCTGGGAGATGTCCGGGTCGCATTGGGTGAGCTCATTTTCCTCGAGCTCGCCCGACCCACACCCTTGGCCGCCCGACCCGGCGAGGGGTAACGGCATTGATAAAATGTCAATTTCTGCCGCGGGTTGTTCCGCAAACCCCCCCCCCCCCCCCCCCCACGGGCAGGGTTTCGTCCCCATCCCCGGGAGGCACGCGCCGGACCGACACATCTGCCTCAGCCTCCCGAGGGACAGGCGACGCCTGCCGATCGGCTTTCGTCATCACCAGCGGGGGGGGGGCGCGCAGCACCCGCGGTGGGCGACGACTCCCCCTGCCCGGAGGGACCTCCCTCCTCCTCCTCTTCCAGGGGGTCACGCCTTTTTAGCACGGAGGGAGCCCTCCATGTCTGCAGAGGCCTCCTCCTCAGCTCCCTCCGGCGGAGCAGGTTTGTCTGGTTCCTCGGGCCCGAGCCCGGCCGCAGGTATCGGCGTTTCCGCAACGACGGTTGCGACCACAGGCTCGGGCACGAGGCCCCTCCCACTCATGTCCGCCCCGATTAACTCCGCGAGGAGCGCGGGTGTAAGGGGCTCAAAGGGCTGGCCCTCCACAGGGGGACCCGCCCTAAGGTGTTTTGATTTTATCTGCGCCTTCTTTCCAGCCGGACACGCTCCCTCCCCCCCGCCAGGGGCCTTGGTGGCATCGGCCCCCGACGTCAACCACGCATCAGATGTTCTCGACGCGTGGGCAGATCCGGGGGGAGGAGCGGCGGCGGTGCCAGCCTCGGCCGTACGAGAAGATCCGGTGGCCTTGGAGGCGGGGCAGTTTTTCCTGATGTGCCCCACCTCCTTGCAGGCATGGCACCGCACACCGTCTGATGTCCAAAAGACGCGATAGGCGGTCCCCTCGTGGAGGACAATGAACGACCCGTCGGTGTCCTCCTCCCGCGTCAGCTGGATAAACAGCTGGCGCCGGAAGAAGACGTGGCGAAGGCTGGCCTCCCGGAAGCCGAGCGGGATGGGTGTGATCCCCGACCTCACCAGGAACATAGGGCGGGACGTTGGAAATGACGATCCTCTGCGCGGTGGCCTCGAGAGGATCCACCGGCAGGAAGGTCCCGCCCATGGTGAGCCCCTTGGCGACGGCCAGGGACACCGCCTGCTCCGACCCCAGGAAGAACACAGCCTCCCCATACATTTTTGAGGCTGTGACGATGGCTGAGGGGCCGACAACCCCAGCCATGGCTTTAACGCAAGCCTCAATGGTCATAGTGGGGTGAGTGTAGCTCTTCACCCCAAGCTTTTTTGTTATCAATCTGAATGGTGACGGGGGCAGCAGAAGCAGCGGGAGCAGCTGTGGCTGTGGCTGCCACTCCCGCATAAGTCCTGACTGGCCCCGCCACCGGCAAAGATGCAGTCGCCATTCTGGGGTGTTTTCTAAAAAGGGCTACACTCACCCCAAGTCACAGGCCTGAAGGTGTTAATTGTGGCCTCAGGTATTTTTTTGGTCCTCAATTGAGCAGAGGGACTGTTTAATTTGAAGGCATACCTCTCCCCCCTTATTGATTTGAAATTGGGAGAGGGGGCCTTCTCCCCTCTGCTCAATAGGCAATTAATAAATAAAGATGAAATGAGGTGCCTTGGAGAAAGGTAGCAAAAGACAAAGAGAGGGGGGTGGGGTTGGAAGGAGGGAGGCCGCAAAGGCAGGGTCGCCACTCAGGATGGTGGGTGGGTGGGTGTCGGCAGGGGTGCACTCTCCGATGGAAAAATTAAAGCCTTTGAAGGTGGTCTTCTAGCAGGGGGAGAAGATGTCTTCACCTGGGAAAGCTGGAGATGCCCCAGGCTCAGTCCCACACCAGGTCTTAACGATGTACAATTGGGCTGATCACCTCGGCAGCTCCAGCTATCCCAGGTCAGGCAATAGGAAGCGGTGCTTAATTAGTGGTGTGTGTGTGGCTAGTGTTTTACAAGAGACACAGACACACACACTGATGATCCGGCCCTTTATTCTTCTTTTCTCCCCCCACCTAAAATACAAAGTCTTTGGGAGAGTGCACCAAATAACAACCACCTGAAAGATGATCTTCCCTCCTTCCAAACAGTTGTTGGTTGTTTCTCTCCCCTCCTGGAATGGAGGCCAATTTGGGGAGGCACTAATGGGAAAGGCCTCTCCCCTGGTTGGTGTTGTTGCTGGCCTCCTCTCTTCTTCTCCTCCTCTGTGCTCTCTCTCCAGGCACCTCAGTTGATGTTATGATGATGGTGGTGGTGGTCCAGCGTTCTCCTCCTCTTCCTGGTCAGGGGACCACCACTTTAGTCCACTCTCCTAGTCTGGCTGCTCCTTCTCCTTCTGCTTGCTGCTGCACAGCCAGCAATGCTGTGAATGAGGTACTGAACAGAGGGGAACTTAAGACTGAAATACAGAAGCCTGCTATGGCTTTATATACAGGGGTGGTCACTGCCGGTACTGCAGTATAGAATCAGTTCTT
Source organism: Somniosus microcephalus (assembly GCF_052327205.1). Classification (NCBI taxonomy): domain Eukaryota; kingdom Metazoa; phylum Chordata; class Chondrichthyes; order Squaliformes; family Somniosidae; genus Somniosus; species Somniosus microcephalus. The sequence continues at coordinate 55,571,470 of NC_141010.1, read as the reverse complement.
CTCTTATAGGTACATACACAACAATGGTTGGGCCGCTTTTCCTTTGTTTTTGCGCCAGAGAGGAATGTATAACTGTTGCAATTCATGCATTCGTTGCTTAAATGTTAGCCATTGCCTATCCATCGTCATGCCTTTTTAATGAAGCTCCCCAATCTATCATAGCCAACTCACTCCTCATACCTTCATAGTTTCCTTTGTTTGTTTAGATTTAGGACCCTAGTTTCGGATTGGACTACTTCACTTTCCATCTTAACGAAGATGCGATATTGGGCTCAATTTTAACTCGGCCGTCAGGTGGGCTTTGAGGCGTGTGGGGGGGGTTAAAATCACAACCTGGGGGTCGGGACCCCCCTGCCTGGTTCCCGACACCTAGCCATTTTAACCCAGGCGTGTCTGGTTCCGATTCAATCCTGCCTGTTGCAGGTGGGATCAGCACTAATTGGCCTTTATAATCCCATTTTAACAGGCCCTTGCCTGACCACAGTCAGCAAGCCAATAATCAGCTGCAGGTCAACCATTAAAGAGGAGATTTGATCAGTCATTTGCAGGTGGCAGGACTTTGTCTCAGGCCTGGGGCAACTTTTACCAGACTTAACCACACCTGTGGAAGGTTGGAGCCTCACACACTTCTCCAGTGTGACCTCCTGCGAGACCCCTCTTGCCACCCTCACTCAGCGCCTCAACTGAGGCATCTACCAGAAGCATGGGAGGCCTTTTTCCTTCCCTTCTTGGCATTAGAGGACCTCCAGCACCAGGCATGGCAGCAGCAGAACCAGGAACAACAGCAGCAGGAGCGACGGGTTGCTGCTCACCCACCTGAGGCAGCACAGGCCAGAAGGGGCCAGCACATGGAAGCCCATCGGCACAGGAGATGCCCCTCAAACAGGGCCTACAGACACAGGGCCAGCTACCTCATGACTGAGCAGCAGTGCCAAAGGCGGCTCCGACTTTCGCGACCGGTAGTGACTGACCTCTGCGCAATGATACAGCAAGACCTGCTGCCCAGAGGACCAGGTGGACACTCCTTACCAGTGACCATCAAAGTCACCAACGCACTCAACTTTTTCACCTCCGGCTCATTCCAGGGATCATCAGCAGACATCGGCAGCATCTCCCAGTCGGCCGCACGCACTTGCATCACGCAGGTAACCGATGCCCTCTTTGCCCTTGCGCACAATCACATCCATTTCACCAAGGATTGCGCAAATGTGACGGCACGAGCGGTTGGATTAGCTCATCTGGCAGACTTTCCAAGGGTGCAGGGCATCATTGACTGCACACGTGTGTGGCCCTTGAGGCACCCCATCACAATCCAGGTATTTTTGCCAACCACAAGGGCTTCCACTCCCTTAACGTTCAGCTGGTGTGTGACTACAAGGAGATTTTGCATGTTTGTGCCAAGTACCCTGGCAGTTGCCATGACTCCTTCATACTGCGCCAGTCTAGTGTGCCTCCGCTATTCAGTCCGCCAGACCAACTTCACGGATGGCTGCTTGGCGGCGAGGGCTTGGCTAATGACGCCGCTGAGGAGTGCTACAACTCCAGCCACGCTTCCACTAGATCCATAATCGAGCAAACCATTGGCTTGCTGAAAATGCGCTTCAGGTGCCTGGATAGATCAGGTGGAGCCCTACAGTACTCGGCAGCCAAGGTCTCCAGAATCGTCATGGTTTGCTGTGCACTTCACAACATGGCACAGCGTCGTGGCTTGCAGATTCCTGAGGACCAAGTGGCTCCTCACATATCCTCCTCAGATGAGAGGAGTGGTGTGAGAACGAACATCCTGCAGAGGCCCATCAACCAGTGGCAGCATTACACGAGAATATTGTTGCCCGGGATGCAAGGAATGTACTCATCCTAGCCTGTTTGCTTAGCCTAATAAATCAAACTCTTTTGCCTCGCAGCTTCTTACCTGAGCATCGACAATGGCCAAACCCTGCGGATTCCGAGCTATTTGACCAGCATCCTGACAACTGCAAGTAATCCTAAGCCCTCAATGTGAAAGTTCCATTTGCGAAATGACACACGCCAGAACTGCAGCAGTTGCCATCAGAATTTTTATGCAAAACAAACTGATGGCATTTTTACAAAATACACAACATTTCACCCAAGTGACTACCCTTGTGACTGTGCTTTATTTTCCTCTTGCGCGTGCTCTACGTAGTGGTTCCCCTGTGACTTCAGCAGATGTGGAGGCCCCTTGCTCACTTTCCTGCTGCTCCTGTCTCGACAACTTTGGCGGGCGTCCTCTGGGATGGCGAGCCTGTGGGGGCTCGCCAGCAGTCTGCTGCTCCTGCGGCTGTGCAGGGGTTGAGACCTCTATCTCCGTTGGGTGTGTACATCGGTGGGGCTCTGACCAAGGGCTCTGCAGTGGCATGGAAGTGGGAGTGCTTGGAAAGGAGCCCCCACTTCCTTGAGGTCTGCCACCAACCTCCCTCTCATGGGTCAGGGCCCCCTCAGTACCTGCAAGTGGCTTGAGAGCAGCTTGCTGCACATCAGGGGTCCCATGGGGACCCGTATCTACCAATGGCAGTCCTACTCAGAAGGACTTCCATGAAGGTCTGGTTTCTCTGTTCAATAGATGCCCATCGCTCCTCGAGATGTCATTCTATTCTGAACAATGACCATGTTTTCCATACCCTGGCGACTAACCTCCACCATGGCCCCCCTCCTCTACCGTAGCCAGCCTTGCCACGGAGGCAGCAATCATTTCCATGTAGTTAGCCATCCTTTCCGTGTTGATGCGTTCATGCGCCAATGACTCCACAAAGGCTCTGCTCGTTCGCTATGGTCTCCTCCATTCGCTCCACACTCGCAGTGACCCTAGACAAAACCTGCCAGAGACTCCTGCATCTGTGCCTGGAGTTCCATCACCTCTGATCTTACGGATGGACCCAGAGGCAGAGGGTCAACATGCAGCTGAGCCGCAGAGTCCTGCGCCCTCAGACGAGGACTCTCCACTGCTGTCCCTGTCTCCACAATCTGCTGATGCTCACTTGTGAGTGGTGATACACCAGGTGACAACGCTAATCTATTTCCCGAAGGTCCCACCGAGGTGAGTGTCTGCGCTGGTGCTGGGTGCGCTTATTTCTGCTGAAGCTGCGCCCTCAGAGGTTGCAGATTCCTGTGAGGAGTCTGGCTGCTCAGGCTCTTCCTTCTGCACCATGGGGACGGGGCTCTCTGGTCCTGTGGGGGAGTGAAGGAAAAAGTTAGATGTGATGCCAAGGTTACATGCACATTGCATTTTGCAGATGATCATATGTCCATATGATGTAGCTTCAGAATTATCAGCGAGTCATGCAATGTCAATGAGAGAGATGGAAAACTATTCTGTCACCAGCTTGCGGGGATGCTCCTGCCTGTCCTTCCCCCAACGTCCACATCTCGGTCAGCCCGGCAATCTCCAGGGCGCCTTCCTCCCAGGGGGTGAGCTGGGCTAATGAGGGCGGCCCTCCTCCTGTCCTGGCTCGTGCTCTCTGTTGTGAGCTCTCTTTTCCTGCAATGAGGGAGACAAGTGGAGGTTGAGTGAGAATGAAGGAGTGAGTACAGAGATTGTATAGCATAGATACTTAAAAGGAGACAAAGATGGAGTGAGGTTGCAATACCAAGGGCCTTCCCTGTGGTCAGAGCATCAGAGTGAGGGAATATGAGGGCTGCATGGTGGCATAGTTCTGTGAATGTGAGCATAGAGAGGGGGAATGGGTAAGGGTGCATGGATGTGTGTCTCTAGTGGGATGTGCAGGAAGAAATTGCTAAAGCTGATTGCTGATGAGGAAAGGCAATGGGGATGAAATTGAGGGTGATGAAAACATCAAACAGTACTTACTTTTCCAGTGCGAAGGTGGTCATGGAATCTTTTCCTGCACTGCAACCATGTTCTTCGTGTGAGCCCCAAGCAGTTGACTTGACCTGCCACCTCTAGCCACACAGCCTTGGTCTGGCTGGGAGGCCTCTTCCTCACTGAAGAAGGGAAGAGGACCTCCCTGTGGACCCTAACACCATCCAGTAATGCCTGTAGTGCAGTCTCATCAAATTTGGGGGCAGATCTGTGTTGTGTATGTAATATGTGTGCTACTTTGAACCTATGGACAGGACTGCACTACTTGTAGGGCGTAGTGATACGCAGTACCACTCCTGGCCATAGGGGTATAAATAGTACTGTGGGTACTGATCTCCCCTCAGTTCCCGCCTGTGGGCATGAAGTAAAGACCTACGTATAGTCCCTACCTCCAACCAGTAAAGACCTGTTTGAGTTATACGTTTAAGTCTTTGTGTTAATTGTTCAATACAATACACATACTTAACACTGGCGACGAGTCAGGTTCTTGCCCTGCGTCAGTTGGAGAGGTTTCAAACATCACCACCCCACTAGAAGCGACAGGCTTTAGGACTCTGAAGCCTCCATCAGCGACTGAGCACTGGAGTGCAGCAGCCATCCTGACAGCTTCCAGCGACTGACAGAAGTCTTTCTGCAGTTTCCTTGTTCAACCTAGGTGGTGGGGTAAGTCATGCAGCGTTGGCTGCAAAGACAGGGCTGGGGAAGTTGGAGAAGATGAGGGCGATCGCAATCCCTGATAAGAGCCGCGGTGAAACGCGCGAGCGGGTAAACCAGAGCCCGGGAGGGAGCGAGCAAGAGCCGCTTCGGTCGGGAGCCACTTCGCGATCCAGCGATCGCATCCGCTGATAAGGGCCGCACTCGGGCGATCGCGGCGAAGATAAGGGCCGCACTCGGGGGCTGAAGGGAGACGGCGTCGGGGGACGGGTGAAGACCGCCAAGCGCGGGAAAACCGCCATTTTGTGGGCGGAGGACGACGGCAAGAGCGGGAAGCCGCCATCTTTGATAACAAGTAAACAAAATAAAATCTGAGAAATTGCAAATCTACAATGCCTAAACAGGGGAATATTAGCACCTTTGATAGTGACCTCGAAGATTGGGCCATATATGTTGAAAGAGTAAAAAATTATTGTAAGGCCAATAAAATTCGTGACCAAGATAAAGCTCTAACATTATTAAATTTAATGGGTGCGAAGACATACGGGCAATTGAAACACCTGTTATCACCAGATGAACCGGCGGATAAGACGTTCGATGAGATTGTTACTGTCCTGAAAGATCATCTAAACCCCACGCCGCTGATGCTGGCGGAACAATTTAAATTTTACGACAGAAGGCAGCTACAGCATGAAAGCAATGCTGAATATTTGCTGGAATTGCGTAAATTAGCGAAATATTGCCAGTTTGGAACGGGACTGACAGATGCACTACGAGACAAATTTGTGTGTGGTTTATTTAAACAGGATACACAAAAGCGACTGCTCGAGGAGAATGAGCTGACGCTTGAGAAGGCGGTCACTATGGCAGCAGCACACGAAGCCGCAGCGAGAGGCACGGCAGTAATGCAGCTACGGCCACCGGAGCTCAGTGCACACAAATTGGGTGTGAGTTCTGGCAAATGTTATCGTTGTGGGAAGACAACGCATGATCAGAACCAGTGTTGGTTTAAAAACCAAGAATGTAGAACTTGTGGTAGGCTTGGACATATAGCTAGAGTATGCAGGTCAGGGAAGAAGACCAGCAACAAGAAGTCACCGCAAGGAAAATACGCAAAGGTACACAAGGTGACCGAACAGGAGTCCGATTCAGACGCTAGCAGTAATGAACTGGCTAGCTTAAGCTGTAATGAACTGGCTAGCTTAAGAGTACTCAACGCTGGTAAGGGTGCAGACCTCCAGACAATTTGGGTCACTCTTCAGATAGAAGGAGTCCAAGTAAAACTGGAATTGGACACTGGATCGGCATTGACGGTCATAAATAAGAAAGATTACGGAAAGTTATTCCAACATATTCCCCTACAGGATACGGGGATTATATTGAAAACATACACGGGGCAAAGAGTGTACCCCATCGGGAAAATAGAGGTTGCAGTGGTCCACAAGGGCGAAGACAGTCAAATAATGGACTTATATGTGATATCTGAAGGAGGTCCTCCACTACTAGGACGGGAGTGGATTAGGAAAATGAATATGGACTGGCATTTCCTACAAACAATAACGAGTGAGAACTCGGTGAAGATAGTCGGCCCAGACTCTGGAACGGATGATGGTAAGCCCAACTCAGGTGCAAAAGACAAAGTTTCAGCACAGAATTCCACTGAGCAACAACAACATAGTTTAACTGTGGATTCTGAGTCTGGCAAGTCTACTGATGTGCCCATTTCTGAGGGACACCGGGCTCGAACTCAACTCCATTTCAAACTACAACAGCAATTAGAACAAATGCTTCGCCGTTTTGAGCAAGAGTTGAATGCAACGAAAGAGTTCTTTGACATAGAGTTGGAGAATCTGGAAAGACAACAGAAGCAGCTGATGGAGAAAATGGAGCAGGAGCACACAAAACGTCTGATGTCAGAGGAGTTAACGGCCAGCCAACTCCTGCATATGCTGAAGGACAGGACTCTGAAATGGGAAAAACTTGAACACGAACTTCAATATTCAAACGAAAGGGGTTCGGAGCTCTCAAAGGTTATTGGAAGAGCTGAGGTGGCAACACAGACTGAGATGACTGCAACAGAGCAGCCCTTGGATGCCAAAAGTACGCTGACTCACGTCAACGTAGAACAACAGACCGCTGAAACAGTTGCTCCGGTAGAGGGATTGAATAGTCCGATCAATCAATCTCCAAAAGAAGTTGAAGTAGTAAAATCTCAAATGAGGTCATTAGTAAACGACTTGCTGAAAGCCCAGAAAAAGCTGGATGAAGAGGTACGCATGAAGAAGTCTCTTCAGGAAAGATGTTTGGACTTGGAACAAAAGCTGGCTAACGCCCAGCTGGGTATGGAGGAAATAGAAGACCCTCTCGCTGGCCTAGATCAGGACGACACCGAATATTACTATGTCCTGTCCTGCCCAACTTGTAACTTCGACTCCCACCATACAGAAATCATGGAGGAGCACCGAAAGTCTACGGAACATCGGGAGAAGGTGGCTCTACTACGGAAAAAGGAGGAAGAGAAGGAGGAACTGCGCATGCAGCTGGCAGCTGACAGTGGAGCCCAGAGAGTCTCCAAGAAGCAGAAAAGGAAAAGTCGAAACAGAAGATGACCCATCTGAACCATTATTACCTCTACCAGATCACACACGTGGTCCCTCCGAACGGAGCCAATTCAGTTCGGAAGTTCAAACTGTTAAATCCATGGAAGGACTGTTGAATGAGTCACTCCAGCAACGTGAACCGACTACACCACAGAGATTGAATCTGTGAACTGTTTTCCGCAGAGACTGAATCTGTGATCTGTTTTGACATGAAGTTATCTATGTATCTATGTTATTCTGTTATGTAAACCTGAAGTTATATATGTATATATGTTATTACGTTATGTTAAATGGGGAGATGACTGTAAAGCTAGGAAGGGAGGAATGTTGTGTATGTAATATGTGTGCTACTTTGAACCTATGGACAGGACTGCACTACTTGTAGGGCGTAGTGATACGCAGTACCACTCCTGGCCATAGGGGTATAAATAGTACTGTGGGTACTGATCTCCCCTCAGTTCCCGCCTGTGGGCATGAAGTAAAGACCTACGTATAGTCCCTACCTCCAACCAGTAAAGACCTGTTTGAGTTATACGTTTAAGTCTTTGTGTTAATTGTTCAATACAATACACATACTTAACAATCTGGCCGTTCCTCCTGCAGGCTCCTGTGCCATCTTAATGTTGAAGGTTGGAAGACTGCAGAGGAAGCAAGGCTTGCTGTGGACCTTAAAAGCAGCAGCAATGATGTCATATTCTGCGACTTTCTGACTGGAAATACTCAATTGCCCAGGCTTCCCACACGCTGGAAATCAATTGGACAATTGTTAAATTTGCATCAATCTCTCAGACCCATTTACAATCGTGTCAGAATCACTAAATTCGGGGAACCCGCCAATTCCCCGCACCCGAGTTAAAATTGACCCCATATTCTTCCTTAAGCTCAAGTTACTTCTGCAAAGCAAGCAGATTGTGATTAGTGACTGAGACTTTCCCAATGGTTTTTAGCTGTCAGCTATTTTACGATTCACACATTACATACTTACTGAATACATATTTTTCTTCTACCTATGTCCAACACTTACTGATAATTATAAATTTTAATTACTTCACTAGAGGCTGTACTTTTTAAATGAAACGGTTACTTACACTTTCAGTCACAAATATATTCAATAAAAAAAGCAATGACAGCATTTAACATTTAAATAAAATGAAACATTAAAGAATTGAAGGATTTGCCCCCTCGCATCTGTGCCTGAGGATCAAAGGAGGTGGATTGTGCAAAAGGTGACACCCTACTGTCTCCTGCGCTTTCCCGTGACTGGAGCCCTCTGCTGCCAATTGAAAGGCCCCTGTGTGCCATCTCTTGCCCTTCAGCAATTGTCTCCTGACGGGGTTGCTGCTGCTGAAAGGCGACGTTTGCTTGCATCAGGACTGGCGGAGCTGCTGTCTCATGGGCGTGCACTGTGTCTGCGCTGGGAGCAGGTAAGGGCGGCTCTGCGGGAGTCAAAGTAATGGCAGCAGAAACTAGTTCAAGCAACTGCAAGAGTCGAAGAGACTCATTTATCTGTAAGCGCCATAGTAACATGATCTGGATTTTGCAACTGCAATAGTATCTGGTTAAGTGACAGTTACATCTTTACCAAGAACATCAATTCCCTGCCTGATGGAGGCAAGAGAGTCTGCTTTCTTCCCATGAAGAGTACACATCTCTTGACTCAACCCTTCAATCTGTTGCACCTGAGCTTCTGTTATTCCATAGCGTTGAACGTCTTTCGGCTTCTCCCACCTGCTCGGCATTATCCGGCTGGTGTCTGGCTGTGGAGCGACAGTCATCTGTGCCTCGCACCGAGCCAGAGGGGCCAGGAGATGGAGAGGTACTGTGCAGCCACCCAGGGTCCGTACCCTCCTATTCCACTAGCTGACAAAGTGCAAATTCATCATCCTCCTCCACCTCATTCTCCATCCCCATGCCCTCTGCGGCCACAGACTCAACACACGCTTCATCCCATGTGTGCGAAGTAGGCTGTCCACCTGTGGAAAGGAGACAGTAAACATTTGCAAAGGTAAAGCATGATCTGCCACATCACAGAAGCTGATATTCAACACACCACATTTTTAAACATAGCTGGCCAGACCAACTCACCTTTCCTTATCCCAATGTCTGTGCAGCAGGCACTGTACAGCCGCTACTAATTTCAAGCAGCTGCTCGGATAAATCCCTTAGTGTGACAACACCACTGCCTGTCGGTGCACATTCTCTGGCGTTAACAATTTTACACTCAAATTAAGACAGAGAAAATATGAAACGTCATGAAACTGCAGCTTTTTCTGCAGAGACCACCCACCTGCATTTGAGACAGGGACACAATCTGCTTTGGAGATGTTTTTTTCACTCCTAATTGAAATTTTACAACTCAAACCTGTGGAGTTAAGGTAAGAGCACACTCGATGACCCTGAGCTGGCCCCAAAGCGCTAACATTTTATGGCAAGCACACATGCCTGGATAATGAAGTCACTTGACATCACACATGCATCAAGCAGCTTTTTAAAAATAGTTTCAGTTAAAGTTAAATATTAGTTAACTTTTCTAAACTGTACAAACCTTGGCAGATCGCATTAAATCATTAAATTTTTTGCTGCATTGTTCCGCTGTCTGTGGAATGGTGGAGTTAGCGCTGACAGCCTGGGCAACTTCTGACCCAAGCTATCATCTGTCCTTTGCGCGGCGCGCTGGACTTCTCATTTCCCAAGGATCCACGAGCGCTTCACCTCAACCTCATTTGAGGAATGTGCTGATGTCATTGTCACTGAAATTCTGAGCTCTCTTAATGATGTGAACTGTGCTCATTTCACGTTGCTGATTAATTTAAATGAATGAAAGTGTTCAGGGCTTTTAAAACTTTTTTTGGCAAAAGATTCCAAAATCAATAGAACAACTTGCCATGCAGTTTTCCAGCTGCTTTCAGTTGTTGATGCTTCTGAAGAGTTGAGAAAAATTGGGGGCGTGTCCTATGCAAATATAAGTTGAGGGCGGGTCTCCCCTATGCTCGGCACCCTAGGATCCGCGCACACTGCGCTCCTGGACGGCGTGACGTCAGACGCTGCCCAGGGGTCCTCGGGATTGCAACAGAACTTTACGTGGGCCCAGAGCATTAAGGTCGGCACGGTTCTTGCAGGTCGGGGGCTTCCACCCGCGGGAATCCTCCGCGCGGAATATCCGGGCCATACTCAGTGGTGGTCCAACAATAGACACCCTGTTCCTTATAAACAACGGTGGTATATTGAGTTGACCTTACGGCAGTGACCAGACACTGGTACTTGGACATCCTTGTCAAGTTTGTAGGGGGTGGTGTGTGGAGTCAGCTTCACCTCTGACTTGTGAGCAGTTCGAATCGCTCCCATCCCCTTGGTTCTAGACTTTGGACTTATTTGGGAGTTGTGATAAAAGTGCAGCAAACAATTGATTTTGGTGCAAGAACTTTGATCTTTATTTGAGAGAGAAAATACAACACAATAATAACTCTCTCTCTCTCAAAATGGGGAAAACACTTCAACATACACGAGGGAAAAATTACAGTAGACAAATATCTCACCCCTCCCAATCCCACCTTACTAGCTAAGTTAGGCTCTGAAAGGACCAGGGATAATGCTCACCAAAACGACTCCTTGACATTTGTAGAGTGGAAAAACTTGCGAATCTTTGGTTTTCTTCAGAGTTGGTTTTCTTTGGTCGCGGTGGCCCAATATTACCTAGTTGGCTGATGTTCGGTTGGTTGTTTCATAAGGCCCTTGTTGCCGCGAGGTGTCCGATGGCCACTGAAACTGTTGCTCTGGTTTCTTGTGTGTAACTGCTTCGAGATGCTTGCATTTACTGAACTTGGAACTCATTGTACTTCTTGAACTCCCACCTTGCTGAACTGCTTTCAACTGTTTGAACTGTTCTGCTGAAACCTTCCTGATGAGTCTTTCGAACTTCTTGACTTCTGTCTATAGAAAATAGGCTTTCAATTATACTAATTGGGGCCTCCTAATCTGAGTAAGTTGTTTAAAGTGGTTTCGGGATGGTTCCTTGGGCTGTTGAAGTTTTTACGAATGTGTGAAGTGGTTTCTGGATGGCTTTCCTGAGCTGTTGAGCTCTTTAATTGTAGTGAATTGTCCTCAAGCTTTGAGTTTCCTGTGGGGCCTGAGATGCTTTGTAGGTTGGCTAAATGATTTGGTTTATGCATGGTTTTTGGATGGGTCTTGTGAGGCTGTTCTTCTGTGGGTCTATTTTCCCTGATTAACCTGGACCTGGGGAATCCTCAGAACAGCACCAGGCTTCACTAATTTCTGGCATCCCCGTCACAGGACGTGGGGTGTGGGGGACCCCGAGAGACCCCTCTCGCTACTTATGCCCACGTGAGTCTCTGCCAACTTTGCATACCGCAGCTTAGATGCTCCTTTTTTCTAGATCGTAATTCCTGTTCTGATCATCCACCCACAAGATGGTGATCCAGTGTCGACTGTCTTGGCTGCTCAGTGCCTGGATTTGTCAGCTCTTGACCTCCTTTCCTGGCTGCTGCCAGCTGCTCAAAGTTCTGAAACGTCTTCATCTCTGGCCTCATCCTTTGATCCTGGATTCTGAATCCCCACCAACATTGGACACCAACACTCAACACCATCACTTCTGAACCGGATACTCCACTAAGGCAGGGGTTCTCAACCGGGAGTGGTCCGCAGCCCCCTAGGTGTCCACGAGAAGGTTTTGGGGGGCGGGGGGGGGCGCTTGCCAGAAATAAGATTTGAGCTGATCCTACCCTCTGCCCAGCATGACCTCATTGACTGGCAGCGATGCTCTTTGCCCACATCGCTGCCCTCCAGCTATAAATAAAGGTGCAAACAGCTCAGTGCAACCAATAAGGATTGAGGGCAGCTCCATCAGAAGTCGGGAGTATTTTGGCCTGCTACAGTGTAGCTCACACAGCCGCAACATGCCCATAGACTGGCATGAGTGGTCGGGGCATCATTCTCTTTCTCCCCCCCCCCCCCCCACTCGAGGTGGCGAGAAGCTGGCGCAGACCCTTTGAGCAAACCTGGACCACATGGAATTAGATGTACTGGATGAAGTGCTGAGCCGACCCAGGTGCTGACTGCAGCGGAGAGCTGAACGCACAGGAACCGTATAGAACCTGAAGTGTGCAACAATGGCAAAAAAAATGAATCTATCTGCGTGTAAATGGCATCTGGGAATCAATCCAGCTGGGAATGGAAGGGTGTCCCTGAGCTGGAGTGCCGAGGCTCGTGGCAGTGGAGGTCCCGGTAGAGTGGGAGGGATGCTGGAAATTAATATTGATTTTTGGGGGAGGTGGACCGAGGCTGACCCTCACCGGGCTGCATGTGTTTCATATCACTTTCTGCTTGTGTTATTAAAACTGGATTCCAATTTAATAACTTTTGGAAAGCAAACTGAATATATATTGTGACGTTTCTTTCAAAGGTGACTGCAGTACAAGCTGGGTTTCTTCCTGTAGCAGAGCCGCTGCCATCCTCTTGCCCCGTGTCTCTGCCTCCTGTACGGTCCTGTTAGACTATTGGTTGCACGTTTGTCAGTGTTTTTGTTTAAATTAACAAACCCCTTTGAGAACTTTGATACACTTCTTAACCTTGTAAAAATGATTTTTTATAGACCTCTCCGCTCCGCTTATGTCGAGTTCTGTGTAGTTTTAGAAACCTGCAGATCTTTGTGGGGATACGTGATTTATAATTTTCTGATGAAAGCTGAGGCAAATTCCTCGGGACATTTTCCCGCCCTGCTGGAAGCTCAAATTTCCCGGTCAGTTTTACCAAAAATACTTTGCAGCCCATCCATTGAACACCAGGGGGCCACCACTTACAAGTCTTGAGTAAACTGATTTTGGTGCTAACAAAATGTGGTCCTCGGGCCTTTCCACAAGATCATGATTACTGTAGGGGGTTTTGCTACTTGCTTTGGACAGTTGGTTGTGCCTCCGGCTGCCTTGTCTCTGAGCGGTTTGAATCGCTCACCCCTTAGTTCTGATCCCCGGGCTTATTGGCAGATAGCGATATAGACAAACGAGCAGACCAGTGGTTTGGTACATAAAAAAACAATTTATTAACAGAAAATAACATAACAATACTATACAAAAAGATGATATGAATGCAGCACACTTACACTTAACAGGGGAGGAGAAAACAGCGCATCGAGGGGAAAATGGCTAAAATGACAATTCAGCAATCCCCTTAACTCCCACCCTCTACGCCTGGCTAGATTATCTTGCGATGGGTCAGAAGTATAATGCTCACCGGTCTGAGATGTTGAATGAAAGCCTTGCTCCTTTGCCCTGTTGCCTGCCGGTGTCACGTGGTCCCGCTGTTGCACAGACTTCACCGTCCAGGTAGAGATACCCCAGTAATTAAAAGGTCTGTGACAAGGTATCCTACCTCTCTGGACGGGCTCTCCTTCGATGGTCGTCTTCCTTGGTTGATGGCGAGGCTGGGCGCAGGAGGCGAGGTGAGAGAATGGCTTCTCGAGAGGCTAGTTATACCCCCCTCGGTAGCCCTTATCTGCTCAGCAAATCAGTACAGTCCTTTGTATGATTTGGGTGAGCTTGTTTAAAACAAAAGGTATCGATCTTGGCCCATCGACTTGGATGGCCGGTAATCGGTTCCTGCCGGCTCTGCAACTGCTCTCCTTTGTCCAACAGGTTCTTTGATGGGGGCCGGCCCCGTCTCGACGGCCCCGCTGATTATTTTGATTGTTTGTTTGAGCAAACACCTTGATGGCCTTTTATGCGTAGGTCGGGTTTGTCCCCAATGCATATGCAAAAGTCTTGTCTGGTTTCGTGATCTCCTTTCTGCAGGCATTGAAATACACAAGCTGTTAACTTGCCAGGGTCCGAATTGAAACTGACAGGCTTTCGGTCACGAGGTCTGACCGCAGCCATTTTGTTGTGCCCTGGATTTTAAAACTCAGTCTGACCAGGGTTTCTTTTAAAAACCAAATAAATCTTCCGGAGGGGGGCGGGAGGGAGGGAGGAGATGTATGACATTTTTGAATCCTTCATTACCGGTTTCTAATGTCCCATTTAACTCACCTATGTTCGGTATGTGTGAAATAAGGAAACAGAATTGTTGCTCCGGCCCAGCAACAAATTTCACATTGTGAAACAAATATAATTGTTTAATTGTATAACTAATTTTTATACAGCAAAAATACAGGGGGTCTGTATGGAATTCTTAACACGTCCGTCAGGGAGACCTCAAACAAAAAGGTTGTGAACCCCTGCACTAAGGACCGCCGTGCCCCTCTCCATCCTCCTGTCATTGTTTCCTACCCTATCCCATCGGGCCCCCTGCAGATTCAATTCATTTATTAAGAAATGACAGGACCTTGTCCAGAATATTCCCTGATCCTCCCATCATTAACTGGAGATCCCTTTCAGGTTGCAACCCCTAAGAGTATACACACCACTCTGGCCGATGGCCACGATTTCTCCTACCTGGACGGGGAGATGGCGGCGGCGGGTGGCGAACCCGCTCCTGCGGCAATCCCGGCCAAAAATAAGATCTTCCCGTTCAGGGCATTGTTAGGCCCGGCCTGTGCGTTTCCTGTTCCAACTAATGGCAGCGGGTCCGGTGACCCACTTCTTGCCGGTGTATTTAAAGGGACCATGGCCCCATTTGCTGACAGTTGGATTTTCTTTCGTGAAGCTTGTGTTAGTGAGGGGAGGTCTGTACCATGATGTCTGAAAGGCAGAGATCTGCACCTCGGTTCAATGCTGAGTCCCTCCAGCATCTTGTTGAGGGCATATAGGGAGGTTCTCTTCCCTGCGGATGGCAGGAAGAAGCATCCCCTACAGAGTAAATCAACGTGGCTTAATATAGCCGAAGAGATGACGACGAATTCAGTAGTGCATCGCACCTGGGTACAGTGCAGGAAAAAGTTTAATCTTCTAAGATCAGGAAAAGTAAGTATACTTGATGCTGTGCCTGTCGTCACATCCCCACCACTGTGCACTGCCAACCATACTCCTGCACAAAGTGACTCAGCCCAAGATCCCCTTCGACCTTCATCCATCGGTCTCTCTCTTTACATTACAAGGTCCCCATCTTAATTTCCACCCCTCACACTCAGCATCATCGTTATACAATGAAAGCAAGTAACAGCACAAAAGGAGGCAACTTGGTATCGCCAAGCCACTCCATCAGTCTCCCTGTGAAGCTGATGGTCATTCCATCAGTCTCTTTAAACCTTCTCTTTGCCTCCTCGCAGGAAAAGATTGCCCACAAGGAGAGGGAGAGCGAGGAGTCCCTCAGTCCATCTTTCATTTGCCAAGTGCAGAGGAGGCAGTACTCGATACTGCTGGTGTGGTGGGAGGTTCCAGAAGTGGGCGACTGAGAGGGGCTCAATAAAAGAAGCTGGTGACAGAATTATTATCCAGAGGACGACCGCCAAAAGCATCTAAGCAGTTGTAGCAGGGAGGCGAGGAGGCTGCCGCTACCTCTGCAGGCCAATTAAGGGCCACCTGGCAACAGGTGACATCACAGATTGACATTTCATCTGTCAAGAGCGTTTGACAGCTCTTTGAAGCTGTCAAACACTGACAATCTGTACACTAAGTTAATTCCTTCCTCTCAGGCTGGTTTAGAGATCTGTCCAGAACAGAGAGCTGAATGCCGCAACCTTTGACAGCTCCGGCCATTCTGCTTTCTGTGCCGGTGAGATGAGGGACACCCGAGACCTGAAGGAAGGAAGGCTGTAAAGGTAAGAAACTTATTTAAACACTTTACCACCAAACACACTTACCTCTGCACTCATGCACACATCACTCACCTGAACACCGGACATCTCTAACCCACCAAGCACCACATAGAAGCACCTGGAAAAGAAAGATCCCACACAAGTCTCAAAGGTTTTCACTTGGGGGTGTGATGGTTGTAAAAAATATGGAGCAATGTAATTGAAACCTTTATTTCTCTCACTTTGCAGTCGCAGCCAAGTGTGGGATAGAATGGAGGTGGCAGTGTATGGTCAGGGCTGATTGGACATGCAGCAATGGTGCTGATGATGAAGAAGGAAGTAGTCATTGGTTTATGTTGCTGGTGTGGGCTGATGCCAAAATGTGGATGCCTGTGCCAGGCAAATGTGACATCCACAAAGTTACTGGAACCTGGCATTTGAGGGCGTCCCTGGTGTAGGACGTGCGGAATTACCCCTCGCCCGTCCAACAGGTTAGAGAGTTTGGACTTGAGACTTGGAAAAATTACACCAGACACACGGGTTCTGCCTTTAAGCTTTTTATTGTTCTTAAGACAGATTCAAAACCCCAACCACTATTCGAGCAGTACACCAAGAATGTTACAAGAAATCATACCAACAACCATCCACAGATGATCAGTCCAGCGTTGATTGTCGGCCACTTCCTTTTGACTGCAGCAGCTCTTCACCTTGAGATGATCAGCCAGGCCCCTCCTTCTGACTGCAGTGCTGATATTTTAGTCACTTTTTAAATTAGTTTTCCTTGCCTTTTTCAGTAAATCATCACTCAGAGATTGAGATATTCCTTTCAATGTTCGACCCATGTTGTTTGAGCTGTCAAACTTTCACATTCTCGCATCCTGTGTGGTTACCTGTTCATTCACTCAAGTTTATATAGAAAAATAGAAGATAGGAGTAGGCCACTCGGCCCCTCGAGCCTGCTCTGCCATTCAATGTGATCATGGCTGATCATCCAAATTCAGTACCCTGTCCCTGCTTTCTCCCCAGATCCCTTGATCCCCTTAGCCTTAAGAAATATATCTAACTCCTTCATGAATATATTTAATGAATTGGCCTCTACCGCCTTCTGTGGTAGAGAATTCCACAGGTTCACTACTCGGTCCTAAATGGCTTACCCCTTATCCTTAGACTGTGACCCCTGGTTCTGGACTCCCCTGCCATCGGGAACAGCCTTCCTGCATCTAGTCTGTCTAGTCCTGTTAGAATTTTATAAGATTCAATGAGATCCCCTCATTCTTCTAAACTGTAGCGAATATAAGCCTAATTGACCCAATCTCTCCTTCATAAGTCATTCCTGCCATCCCAGCTTTCAGTCTGGTGAATCTTCGCTGCACTCCCTCTGTAGTGTATGTATCCGTCTACCTTTTAAGAAAACCATTGTATGTAACCGTTCACCTTTAAGAGAACTATTTTAGGTGTGGCACTACTTTGTTGGCTTCTGTATACTGTAATACCGACGGTGACCACACCGGTATATAAGTGCTGTGTCAGGATTTATTTGGCAGATTCGCCCTGACCTTCGAATAGTAAAGTCCTGTTTTAAGTTACTCTGGTAGTCTGTGTATTAATTAACTAAACAACCCACAGACTTTACACCCTCCATGGCAAGAACATCCTTCCTCAGATAAGGCGACCAAACCTGCACACAATACTCAAGGTGTGGTCTCACCAAGGCCCTGTACAACTGCAGCAAGACATCCTTGCTCCTGTGCTCGAATCTTCTCGCTATGAAGGCCAGCATACCATTTGCCGCCTTAACCGCCTGCTGCACCTGCATGCTTACCTTCAGCGACTGGTGCACAAGGACACCCAGGTCTCGTTGCACTTCCCCTTTTCCCAAACTATTGCCGTTCAGATAATCTGCCTTCCTGTTTTTGCCACCAAAGAGGATAACCTCGCATTTATCCACATTGTACTGCATCTGCCCAATCGACCAACCTGTCCAAATCGTACTGGAGTTTCTCTGCATCCTCCTCACATCACACGCCCACCCAGCTTTGTGACGTCTGCAAACTTGGAGATATTACATCTCGTTTCCTCGTCTAGATCATTAATATATATTGTGAATAGCTGGGGTCCTAGCACCAATCCCTGTAGTACCCCACTAGTCACTGCCTGCCACTTGGAAAAAGACCCATTTATTCCAACTTTTTGCTTTGTCTGCCAACTAGTTCTCTATCCAAGAACAGTACCTTGCCCCCAATCCCATGTGCTTTAACATTGCACGCTAACCTCCTATGCGGGACCTTATCGAAAGCCTTCTGATAGTCCAAATACACCACATCCACTGGTTCTCCCTTATCTATTTTACCAGTTACATCCTTAAAAAATTCCAGTAGCTTAGTCAAGCATGATTTACCTTTTGTAAATCCATGTTGACTTTGTCTGATCCTGTCACTGTTTTCCAAGTGCGCTGCTATTACTACTTTTATAATAGACTCTAGCATTTTCCCCACTACCGATGTCAGGCTTACCGGTCTATAATTCCCCGTTTTCTCTTTAAAAAAAGATGGTAAAGAACGGGGTTACATTAGCTATCCTTCAATCCATGGGAACAGTTCCTGTCACGGTCCCAGCTGCGCTTCCCTCTGCTGGTCGCCTGAGGGTGGTTTTGGAGGCCTCGGTGCGCTGCTGCCGTGCCTCTGGGCCCCTCTCCTCACCTGTTTCTCCAGTAATTGTTCTCCTCGGAGTATTTAGGCTTGTTAATAAAGCTGGTTCCTCTTTTAGTTGGACCAAGCAAAATAAACAAATCAACTGACTAAAATTGGTTGTCCAAATCGATTATGCACTCCAGTCCCCGCGGCGCCCACCGGTCGCGGAAGTACTCAAGCGTGCCAGCGGACACCGCGTGCTCCATCTCCAGGGCCACCCGGGCGCGAACATGGCCGCGGAAGAGAGGCTGGCAATCTGGTTGAACGACCACCTCGACCGCCCGCTGCCTGGACCAATTGATAGCTTCTTTAGCCAGGCCCAGGAGCAGACCTGAAGAATGTTAAAATGGCCTCGGGTTGTGTTTTTTTTTGGTTTTTTTTTAAAGTCCTCCCTTGAGCCGAGGGAGCTGTTTAATTAAAGGCCCACCTCTCCCCTTGTTGATTGGAATTGGGAGAGGGGCCTTCTCCCCTCTGCTCAAGCGGCAATTAATAAAAGTTAAAAAAGAGGTGCCTCTTGAGAGAGAGGGGGGTGGGAAGGAGGGAGGCCGCAAAGGCAGGGGCGCCACTCAGGATGGGAGGTGGGTGGGTGTCGGCAGGGGTGCACTCCCCGATGGAAAAAAATAAAGTCTCTGTTGGTGGTCTTCAGGCAGGGGGAGAAGATGTCTTCGCCTGGGAAAGCTGGAGAATGCCCAGGCTCAGCCCTACACCAGGTCTTCGCGATGTAATTAAAGGCTTCACCTAGGCAGCTCCAGCTGACCCCGGCCAGGCAATGGAAGGGGCACTTATTAGTGATGTGTGTGGCCTAGTATACTACAAGAGCCACACACACACACACAGACACCCCTTGATCTTCCGGCCGGTCTTCTTTCCTCCCCCCACCTACAATACAAAGTCTTTTGGGGAATGCACCAAATGACACCCACCTGCAGATGTTCAGTTTAAGAAGTTGCTCCTTCCCTCTTTCCAAGCAGTTGGTGTGGATGCTGTTTCTCTCCCCTCTCTCCCTCAATGGAGGCCAATTTGGGGAGGCAGTGGTGGAAAGGCCTCTCCTCTTGCAGATGTTGGCCTCCTTTTTCCTTATTCCCTCTCCTCCTCTTTCTCCAGGCACCTCAGTTGTGGATGTTGCTGCTGGTTTGTGGTAGTCTGTGGTCTCTCCTTCTCCTCCACTCCCTGGTCAAGGAGACCACCACTTTCCACTCTGCTGCAGGTCAACCAGCACCACAGAGAGCAAGGCAGAGAATGAATAAAGTTGTTCCTCTTTTAAAAGAACCAAATAAAACTGTAAATAAACCGTTGAAACTTCAACTGAACCCTAAGAAATCAAATTAAAATTTGGTTTTCCAGCCCAATTATGCACTCCAGTCCCCACGGCGCCCACCGGTCACGGAAGTGATCGAGCGCGCCGGCGGACACCGCGTGCTCCATCTCCAGGGCAACCCGGGCGCGAACATAGCCGCGGAAGAGAGGGAGGCAATCCGGCCGGACGACCCCCTCGACCGCCCGCTGCCTGGACCAATTAATGACTTTCTTAACCAGGCCCAGGAGCAGACCCACGAGGAGGTCCTCCAACCTGCCTGCTCCCCTCCGCACCGGGTGACCGTAGATCAAGAGCGTGGGACTGAAGTGCAACCAAAACTTGAGGAGCAGCCCCTTCAAATAATGGAAGAGGGGCTGCAACCTCTCACATTCAACGTATACATGGAACACGGACTCCTCCAGACCGCAGAACAAACAGGCGGTCTGGGAGTCCGTGAACCTACTTAAGAACCTAATGCACGGGACTGCCCTGTGCAACACCCTCCAGGCCAAGTCCCCAATAGAACAAGGGAGGACTCCCGCATAGAGAGCCCCCCATTGGGGACCTCTGCCTCCGTCGGAAGGCAAAACGGCACGCCACGGCGTGTCCATACAGTAGGCGAAGATGACAAAGTGGGAGGTGTGCAGGAGCAGCCCGTACAGGAAACCCCGCCGTGCGGAATGAAAAGGCACGAAGGGCATTTCCCCGAGACGGCTCAAGTTGTGAGGCGCCGGTTCCCGAGGGGGGGTTCGGGGCTGGGCGCCGACAAGGAATTCCGTCCGAATGGGGGAGAGCTCAGACGGGATCGCCCCACACGCTTGAGCCGCCTCGATACGCCTAGTGGTGCCGGGGCGCACTTTTGCCTTTATTGACTCGATGGCATCGGCCGCGACCTGGACGTTGACCCAAGACATGCGCCTCGCCAACTCCTCCGGCGCCATCCAGCCCGCTCCTCCGCCATCGAGCAGGTCCCCGACTCGAGTCACCTTGCCAGACACAGCTCTGCGCTCCGCCATCCACCCGAACCTGCAGACGTGGAGGTGCGGATTCCTGAACAGTGGCTCCCGAAGGACAGCCACCATTCCTGTCGGGGGAGAGCTCCGCCTGGAAGCGACTTTGTTCCAAACCCATAGCAGTTCCTGGTAGAAGACAGGCAGCCCCCGCAGGTTGGCACGCGTGTCACCTACTTTCACAAATAGGAGCTGCGTGTCATAATTGAGGCCGCGC
This sequence comes from Somniosus microcephalus, assembly GCF_052327205.1. Lineage (NCBI taxonomy): Eukaryota > Metazoa > Chordata > Chondrichthyes > Squaliformes > Somniosidae > Somniosus > Somniosus microcephalus. Next base: position 55,550,481 of record NC_141010.1, on the reverse strand, counting down.
AGCTGGCGGAAAAAATACATCGCCAGCGCACACCATCTTGGAGGATTCTCAACGTACAGGTATCTCTGCAGCGTCTGAAGACGGAAAGTCGCAGCCTGGGTGCGAAGGCACACCAGCGCCTGACCGCCCTCCCTAAGCGGGAGACTCAGAACTGCGGCAGCGACCCAGTGCATCCTATTGTCCCAGAAGAAGTAGACGAGCTTCTTCTGTATCTTGGCGACAAACGCAGGGGAGGGATCAGAGTAACCAACCAATACCACAACAGGGCGGCCACCAGTTGGTTTATGACCAACGCCCGACCCCTGTAGGACAACACTCGGAGCAATCCTGTCCAGCGTCCTAAGCGAATGGTGACTTTGGCCTCCAACTCGTGCCAGTTCGCCGGCCAGGCGTCCTCGGCAGGGCTGAGGTAGACTCCCAAGTAGAGGTGGTGCGTGGTGCTCCAGGCGAAGGGCCTGAACTCCTCCGGCGGGGAGTCCACCTGCCACCGACCCACCAGGAGTCCAGAACATTTCCCCCAGTTGATCCTGGCGGAGGATGCGTCCGAGTAAATCTGCTGGCATTCCCGCATCCTCCGCAAGTCAACGGGATCCATGACCACGAGGAGCACGTCATCGGCGTAAGCCGAGAAGACCACCTCCACGCCCGGCCCTTGCAGAGCCAGTCCCGTCAACCTCTTCCGCAAGAGGCGCAGGAAAGGCTCCATGCAAATGGCATATAACTGGCCGGACATGGGGCATCCCTGACTCACCCCCCTCCCGAAGCGAAGGGGCGCCATCAAGGACCCGTTAACTTTAATCAGACACTCCGCGGCAGCGTACAGAAGTCGGATCCGGGCGACAAAATGCGTCCCGAACCCGAATGCGCGCAGAGTCCCGAAAAGATACTCGTGATCCACCCTGTCGAATGCCTTCTCCTGATCCAGGGAAAGGAAGGCGACCGACAGACCAGCCCTCTGGGAATGGTGGACCAGGTCCCGGACCAGATGGATGCTATCATGAATAGACCAGCCCGGGACCGTGTAGGACTGGTCGGGGTGGATCATGTGGGCCAGCACGGCGCCAAGGCGAGCAGACATGGCCCTGGCAAAAAATTTATAATCCGTGCTGAGGAGGGAGACCGGGCGCCAGTTCTTAAGAAGGCGGAGGTCGCCCCTCATAGGCAGCAGGACAATCACCGCCCTGCGCCACGAGAGGGGCATCTCCCCGGTTGCCAAACTTTCCCCCAGGACCCGCGCGTACTCGCCCCCCAGGACATCCCAGAACGCCCTGTGGAACTCCACGGTCAGCCCGTCCAGCCCTGGGGACATCCCCCTGGAGAGCTGGCGGAGGGCGCCGGTCAGCTCCTCCAGACACAGAGGAGCATCCAATTTTTCGGCGCCCTCCAGGCCGACCTTCGGCAGGTCCTCCCACAAAACGCTGAACGGATCCGGAGAGAACAGAGCCCCGTAATAGGCGCGGATTCCCTCCGGATCCGAGACCGGAGATCCGTCGTCGGCCAGCAGCTCCAGGAGCTGCTTACGGACCCCCCGTCTTTTTTCCAGCGAGTAGAAGAAGGGGGAGCCGCGGTCCAGGTCCTGCAGGAACTGGATTCGCGACCTCACGAACGCGCCTCGGGACCCAGCGAGCTGCAGGTCCTTCAGCGCGCCCTTCTCTTCGTACACCAACCGCAGGGCCGGGTCCTCGACGACTTGACCGAGACGGGACTCCAGGTCGAGCACCTCCTTCTCCAACCGCCCGACCCTGGCTTCCCGCCTCTTGGTCGACCCCCTCGCATACTCCTGACAGAAGAGACGGACGTGAGCCTTGCCCACGTCCCACCATAGCCTCAAGGAGGGGAAGCCCCCCTGCTTCCTTCTCCAGCCGGCCCAGAACCGACGAAACGAATCCTGGAACCGCGCGTCCTCTAGCAGCAGGTTGTTAAAGTGCCAGTACGCGGACCCCCCCCCCACCGCGCGCAGCGGAACGAGCTCCGCCCACACCAGGTGGTGGTCCGCGCACGGCACCGGCCGCATGGAAGCCGCCAGAACGCAGGAAACGTATGCCCTGGAAATGTAGAGGCGGTCGATTCTGGACGCTCCTCTCCCAGGCCTCACGCAAGTGAAAGCGCTGGAGTCGGGATGGAGATTTCGCCAGACGTCCACCAAGTCGAGGGACCCGACCAGGTCCCTCAACTTCACCGCCGCCGGGCTTCGCAGGCGACCGGTGCGGTCCCTCGCCTCGAGGGTGCAGTTAAAATCCCCCCCCCGAGGACGACGCACTCGCCCGCGTTGATGGAGCCCAGAAGAGTGGACACTTCTTCAAAGAAGCGCGCTTGCTGCGCACCGGCCCCAGGGGCGTACACGTGCACCTAAATGGAGCGGCACGCCCCCCAGGCGAACAGTGACCTGGAGCAATAGGCCCGGCAGAAGCTCCTTGACCCCCAAGATCTCCGGCTGAAAATGCGGGGCCAGCAAAATAGTCACCCCACTGGAAACATTGGAGAGGTGACTCATGCTGACCCCTCCTTGCCACTCCAGGAGTCACGTGGCCTCATCTCCCGGAACGGTGTGGGTTTCTTGCAGGAAGCACACCGCATACTTCCCGTCCCGAAAGACCGAAAAGTTATTAAATCTGCGGCTAGCTTCCCTGCTGCCGTTGATGTTGAGGCTGGCTATGGTTATCTTCATTTCAGAAGCATAATCCAACCCCTACTTAACACTAACGGGGGAAGGGAGGGCGGCCGCTAGTCGACCGCCACTCCCTTTGCAGCCCAGTGAGGAAGGACCGGAACTGACGCAGCTCGAGCGGGTCCACGCCCGCGACCATGGTCTTGAAGGCAACACGGGCCGACCCGACGAGCAGCGCCAGCCCTGACCATCTATCGAGGGCCAGCCGGGTCCTTTGACGGCCCTGGCACGTGGCCACAAAGTCCCGGAGATCCTCAATGGGAATGAGGGGGCTCCCGGCGAGGGGCGCGAGGTCCTCCATCTCCTCATCAGCGATGGAGTCGCATTCCTCCTCCGCCCCCACCACCGAGTCCCCCTCCATTCCGGGGGGTCGCCACCGGCGGCCGACCCGTCCGCCACGCGGAGCGCAGCGAGTGGCTCGGCCGCAACGGCCGGCCCCGCCTCCGCCCGGATCCCACCCCCAGGATCGGTAGCGGAGGATTCCTCCCTGGGCTCCTCGAGAGGCGCCGGGCCAGAAGACGGCGGCGGTTCAGAGCCCCCCTCCGCCCCAGGCGCCAGAACGACCGGAGAGTACGTAAAGACGAACTCCTACATGTCGCCCGGCGCCGGAGACAGAGACAGAGGGCCCTCCTCTTCCGCGCCACCAGCCTCCGACCCAGCGGATGGGGTAATTTCAGTTAACCTCCTCGACGAGGTCGAGCAGCACCTGGGAGACGACCGGGTCACTTTGGGCGAGCTCATTATCCGAGGACTCGCCCGACCCATCGAGGGGTAACGGTACTGATAAAGGGTCAACTTCTACCGCGAGTTGCTCCGCGACCCCCCCCACGGGCAGGGTCTCGTCCCCATCCCCGGGAGGCACGAGCTGGGCAGACACCTCTGCCTCAGCCCCCCTAGGGACAGGCGACCCCTGCCGTTCGCCCGTGATGGTATTAGCGGTGGGGTGGGGCGCAGTACCCGCGGCGGGCGACGACTCCCCCTGACCGGCGGGACCTTCCTCCTCCCGGTCCTCCTCATCATCCAGGGGGTCGCGCCTTCTTTTAAGTGCGGAGGGGTAGAGGGAGACCTCCATTTCCGCAGAGGCCTCCCCTGCTCCCTCCGGTGGGGCGAGTTCTTCGGGTCCCCCGGGGCCCGAGCCCGGCCGCAGATTCTGGTGCGACCACCTCGGCGGTCGCGGCCACAGGCTCGGGCACGAGGGCCTCCGCACTCCGCGATTAACGCGGCGACGCTCTCTGGCGTCAGGGGCTCCATATTATGGGGCACGCCCTCCTCGGGGGGACCTGCCCTCCGGTATTTACTTTTCCCCCGCGCCTTCTTCCCGACCGGACAACCCTCCTCCCCCCCGCCGGAGGCCAGGATGGCATCGACCTCCGACGACGACCGCACCCCGGTGGTATTTGTTTGAGGGGGGGCACGGCTAGACCCGGGGGGGAGGAGCGGCGGCGGCGCCAGACGATCTGGCGGCCTTAGAGGCGGGGCAGTTCTTACGGATATGCCCCACCTCCTTGCAGGCGTGGCACCGCATGCCGTCCGTCGTATAGAAGACGCGGTACAGGGTCCCCTCATGGAGGACGGAAAAGGCCCCGTCCGTCTCCCCCTCCCGCGCCAGTTGGATAAAGGCCTGGCGCCGGAAGGAGAAGACATGGCGAAGGCTGGGTTCCCGGAATCCGAGCGGGATCGGCGTCATCCCCGACCTCACCTCCCCAAGTTGGTGCAAGTGGGGGAGGAGGAGCTCACCGGAGATGAAGGGCGGGACGTTAGACAACACGACCCTCTGCGCGGTGGCCTCAAGGGGGTCCACCGGCAGGAAGGTCCAGCCCACGGTGAGCCCCTGGGCGATGGCCAGGGCCACCGCCCGCTCGGACTCCAGGAAGAACACAGCCTTCCCATACATCCTCGAGGCGGCGAGGATGGCTGAAGGGCCGACAACCCCAGCCATCGCCTTCACACATTCCTCGATAGTCATGTTGGGGTGAGTGTAGCTCTTCACCCCGAGCCTCTTCGTAATAAGTCGGAACGGTGACAGGGCAGCGGAAGGAGCGGGAGCAGCCGCGGCTTTGGCCGTCACCGCCGAAGACGTCGAAGCCATACTGGGGTGATTTTTTGGGAGCTACACACACCCCAAGTCACAGGCCCTGTGGTATTAAGTGGCCTCGGGGAAAAAAGTAAGGTCTGCCACCGAGCAGAGGGAGTTTAAAGCCAATGGCCCGCCTCTCCCCTTGATGGAATAATTGGGAGAGGGGCCTCCTCCTCTCTGCTCAAAGTGGCTATTAGTAGTTTTAACGGGCGGTGCCCTTGAGAGAGACAAAAGAGAGGGATAAAGAGAGAGAGAGTGGGTGGGCCGCAAAGGCAGGGTCCGCACTCAAGGTGGTTATTGGTGGGTGGGTGTCAGCAGGGGTGCACTCCCTGATGGAAACAAAAGTCTATGAAGATGATCTTCGGGCAGGGGGAGAAGATGCCTTCGCCTGGGTAGGCTGGAAAAAGCCCAGGCTCAACCCCACACCAGGTCTTCTCGATGTAGGTAAGTGAGTAAGAGGCTTCACCTGGGCAGCTCCAGCCGACCCAGGCCAGGCTTTCCGGCCCGTCTTCTTTCCTCCCCCTGCCTAGTATACACAGACTTTTGGGGAATGCACAAAAAAGACACCCACCTGCAGATGTTCAGTTAAGGATGCAGCTCCTCCCCTCCTTCCAAGTCGTTGAATGAGTGGTGTTCCTCTCCCCTCTCTCCCTGGTGGATACTGGCCTCCTTCTCCCTCTTCTCCTCTCCCTCCAGGCACCTCAGTTGTGTCTGGCTGGTGCTAGTGGCAGTCTGGGGTCCCTCCTTCTCAGCACACAGAGCAAGGCAGCTCCAACCAGCAAGACAGAGAATGAATAAAGTTGTTTGGTTTGTCCTTCTCTTGTCTCTGTGCCTCTGGCCTCACCTGTTTGTTATTAAAGTATTTGTCTCCTGTGTCTCATTTGAATAATTGTCACGTGACCAATTAGGTCTGTATTTAAGCTTCCTGTTTCCTGTCCTCTGTGCGCCTGCCTGCAACTAACAGCTCTTGCTGTGTCTTCGAGTCGCAAGTGAATCATCTCTCGAGTCCCTGGATAGGTTTCCTGCGTGTGGGTCCACTACCGTAACCCTAACAAAATGGCCCTATGACAGTTCCAGAGTCTATAGAATTTTGGAAGATGACCAGCAATGCATTTACTATTTCTAGGGCCACTTCCTTAAGTACCCTAGGATGTAGATTATCAGGCCCTGGGGATTTATCGGCCTTCAATCCTGTCAATTTCCCTAATACCATTTCCCTACAAATACTGATTTCATTCAGTTCCTCTTTCTCATTAGACCCTATGTTCCCCGACATCTCTGGGAGGTTATTTGTGTCCTCCTTTGTGAAGACAGAACCAAAGTATGTTTTTAATTGGTCTGCCATTTCTTTGTTCTCCATTATAAAGTCCCCTGATTTTGACTGCAAGGGACCTACACTTGACTTCACCAATCTTTTTCTGTTCACATATCTGTAGAAGCTTTTACAGTCAGTTGTTATGTTCCCTGCAAGCTTACTCTCAATCTATTTTCCCCCTCTTAATTAATCCCTTTGTCCTCCTTTGCTGAATCCTAAACTGCTCCCAATCCTCAAGTTTGCTGCTTTTTCTGGCCAAATTATATGTCCTCTCCTTGGATCTTATGCTTCCCTAATTTCCCTTGTTAGCCATGGTTGAGTCACCTTTTTTGTTTTATTTTTATGCCAAACGGGGATGAAAATTCTGTAGTTCATCCATGTGATCTTTAAATGTTTGCCATTGCCTATCCACCGTCAACCCTTTAAGTAACGTTCCCCAAACCATCCTAGCCAACTCGTGCCTCATACCATCGTAGTTTCCTTTTATTTAAATTCAAGACCCTAGTCTGAGTCGACTACTTCACTCCATTTTAATGAAGAATTCATCATATTATGATCCCTCCTCCCAAGGGGCCTCACACGACCGAGATTGCTAATTAATCCTCTCATTACATAATACCCAGTCTAAGATGGCCTGATCTCTAGTTGGTTGCTCGACATATTGGACCAGGGAACCATCCCGTATACACTCTAGGAATTCCTCCTCCACAGTATTATGACGGTTGAGTGACGCAGGATGTACAATTCATTGAAGCTGCCAGGGAACCAGGCGCATATATTATGATTTTATTGTGGTTGCAGCTGAACGTTTAGGGAGTGGAAGCCCTCGAGGTTCACAAAAGCTCTTTGATTGTGATGGGGTGCCCTGATTGACTGTAAACGTGGCGATCACTCCCTGCACCTGTGGGAAGCCAAGCAGAGCGGCGAAGCCAATGGCCCGCTCAGTCACTGTGTTGATGAGTGGTAAACCTTATATAGTTGCCAGTCGTCTTGTTAAACAGGGCATCGGTGACCTGTGTGGCAGACTGGGAAATGCCGCTGATGTCTGCAGCAGATGCCTGGAAGGAGCCTGAGGCGAAGAGGTTGAGGGAAAGGGTGACTTTGACAGCCACTGGTGATGGCTGTTAACCCCTTCCTCCAGGCTGCAGGTCCTCCTCCAGCAATGCGCAAAGGTCGGTGACCACCTGGTGCGATTAGCCCGAGTCTCCTTCGACACTGCTGCTCAGTCATGTTTAGGTAGCTCATCCTCTGCATATAGACCCTGTGCTGGGGGTAATGCCTCTGGCGCGGTGCAGCCCTGTGCAGCATGAGGTGGTTGAGGAGACAGTTGGCGCTCTTGCTGGTGTGGCTGGTTCTGCTTCTCCGGCGGCTGTTCCTCGTCAGACTCGGGACCAAGGTGAGAGCATAAATTGTGCCCATTCTGATTGTTGATATGCCAGATCCAGTTGAGTTGACGGAAGCAGTTTACAGTGAATCTAGAGCTCTCTACAAACAATTCCAAAAGTGTATGAGGCTGAAAAGACACTTCCTCACACTGAAGGCTGCAGCTTCTGACCTTGGAAAGTGAACAGCTATAAAATGGTAGCTTTTATACCACTTTTACAGCTGTCACCTATTGAAAGCAATGGAGAGCCGTTGAGAACCCGACCCCACTTACCTGGCGAGTTCCCCGAGGGACGGCAAACTCCTCAAAGGTGGTTAAATTGCAAGTGCCTGCTTTTAGTCCTCTTAAATAGCTTTAAACTATCTGTTAGTACCTTAATTAACTGGCCCGCCGCTTGGTATCGTGTCTGCGATACACAGGCAGACCCAACAGTTGCGAATCTTGCATGGAGGCGGACTTTCGCCCGCTGTCAATCAGGGCCATTTTGACAGCAGGCCCCGCCTCCAAACCCGCACTCGCAGGGCTGGCAAGATTCCGGCTGATGTGTGGGGTAACACCTCCTCAAAGCAACTGCAATTTAATGAAATTTGAAGCAACATTTTCAGGTTCACCACGATATTGGACTGTTTTCTCGGCTGAATTTGTCTTGTTACTTTAACCAACAGATCACAGGCATACATTTGTAACAATGCAAGATCAGGTCTGTATTGAGACACCGTACATGATTGCTGTGAGTGATGCTATACAGTGATTCACTCACTCTTGTATACCGTTATTACCTTTGGATCTCTAATTGGTGTGCATGGAATGTAAACACAAGTGACGAGAATAACATGGACCCAGCAAAAATGTACTGAATCCATCTGATCATTTTATTACCTTGGTTATATTGCCCTCTATCTGTGGCGATTTAAACCTCCTAACACAGGACATAACTTGCAATGTACTGTACCATCATGTGTTGGTCCCACAGCCTGCCCAGGACTTTGAGGCACCTGGGTGATGGACAGAGAATGGGTGAGGGGCTTCAGAGTCCATTCTGTGCCCTTGCTGCCCTCCGTGCTTACATAAGAACAAATGGTGTTCAACATGTGGTACTGATTACCAGCTACTGGCTCCCCATCAGCTGATAATCCTTGTTCATGTTTGACCTGATGCCATGAGACTTCATGGGGTCCGGAGTCAATGTTGAGGACTCCCAGGGCCACTCCCTCCCTCCCGACTCTACACCACTGTACCGCCACCTTTGGTGGGTCTGTCCTGCCGGTGGGACAGGACATACCCAGGGATGTTGGATGAAGGGTATGATTTGTCAGGCTGTGTTGCTTGACTAGCCTGTGGGATAGCTCGCTAGATGGCAGTGAGGAGGACTTTGCAGGGTTGACTGGGCTGGGTGTGCCTTTGTCATAGGTTGCTGCCGGGTAGTCTATCCAGTTTTATTCTTCTACTTTGCTGTAGGAGTTATGAGTGGCTTGCTAGACCATTTCAGAGGGCAGTTAAGAGTGGGTTGAAGTCACATTTTCAGTCACTATGACTGATACTAGCTTCTTCCAGATTTTTATTGAATTAACAATTTAAATTCCCCAGCTGCCATGGTGGGATTTGAGCTCCCATCTCCAGATCATTAGTCCAGACCTCTGGATTACTAGTCCAGTAATATAACCCCTTGCTACTGTACCGCATGTATATGCAAACACATGCACCGCATCAGCTGCCCTCTGTGGCCTCCTTTTTCTCCCCCCCTCTCCCTCCTTGCGGGTAGAGGACATCCCTCCTCCTCCAGGACCACACTGGAAAACCTGGGCACCCCCTCTTCAGCTCCTTCAGACATCCTTCCACTTCCAGCCAGCACACTCGGCAGGCGACATAGAGCTCCTGGAAAATTGTGTCTAATCAGCGCTTGAGTGCTAAACCTGCCGCTGTCAGTTTCAGCGCCTGCGGGCACATTTAAATCATGATCCTCAATTGGCTCAAATTGCGTGCTAAATTTGGACTTTCAGACACGCCAATTAGAGATCCAAAGGTAATAACGGTATACAAGAGTGAGTGAATCACTGTATAGCATCACTCACAGGCGTTTCTTATTACAAAGTGATATACCTATCAATTCGTCCAATAAAATGCGACGAGTTAGGAACGTAACTAAAGGTTTTTATTGACTAAATAACAGAGCCCACCCTCGTGGGTGATCGGGCCCAACAAGGAGGAATACCAGCCAGTCGACTACCTTTATACCTGGGCAGGTAGGTGGAGCCATGGGCGGAGTCGGAGGTGGTCAGCCCAGGTATAACAGCGCGACAAGAGGCGACCTCGTATAGTGATACAACAGTGATAACAATACAACAGTGATAACTATAGTGTAACGATAGTGAACGATAAAAGTGGTTTACCACATTCACCCCTTGTTTAGATTCGAGTCCGGCGGGGTGAAGTGTACTACCAGTTCTGGTATGTCAGTCTGTCTGGAGGCCTCGTAAGCCTCTCCGATCGTCGCAGTGGCGGTGCTGCATTATCCGGTGTTAATGCTGGTGTCTGCGTGGTCGGCGAAGGCTCGTGGGGTTCCGGCATGCCGTCTACCTGGGCTGGAATTGGGGGGGTGGTGGGGGGGGTAAAAGGTGGTGTCTCCGGAGTGCCCGAGGGTGCGAGGTCTCGTAAGGAGACAGTGTCCTCCCGCCCGTCTGGGTAAGCCACGTAGGCGTACTGGGGGTTGGCGTGCAGGAGGTTCACCCTCTCGACCAGGGGGTCCATTTTATGGGCCCTCACGTGCTTTCGCAGCAAGACGGGCCCCGGAGAGGTCAGCCAGGTTGGTAGAGTGGTTCCCGTAGTCGACTTCCTGGGGAAAACAAACATTCGTTCATGGGGGGTGGCGTTAACGGCAGTGCAAAGTAGTGACCGGATGGAGTGCAGCGCTGTCGGGAGGCCCTTAGACTTTAAGGCTAAGAGGACGGCCTTCCATACCGTCGCATTCTCTCTTTCCACCTGGCCGTTCCCTCGGGGGTTGTAGCTGGTGGTCCTACTTGCTGCAATACCTCTCGCTAGTAGGAACTGACGGAGTTCCTCGCTCATGAAGGAGGAGCCCCGGTCACTATGTATATAGTTCGGGAACCCGAACAAGGCGAAGAGGTCGTTCAGGCACTTGATGACCGTGGTACTGGTCATGTCTGGGCAGGGGAAGGCAAAAGGGAAACGGGAGTACTCATCAACGATGTTGAGGAAGTACACATTGCGGTCAGATGACGGTAGAGGCCCCTTAAAGTCGATGCTCAGGCGCTCGAAGGGGCGGGTGGTCTTGATCAGGCTTGCTCTGTCCGGCCTATAGAAGTGCGGTTTGCACTCGGCGCAGGTCTGGCAGTTCCTGGTCATGGTCCTGACCTCCTCGATGGAGTAGGTCAGGTTGCGGGCCTTAATGAAATGGTAAAGTCTGGTGACCCCGGGGTGGCAGAGGTCGTTGTGGAGGGTCTGAAGTCTATCAATATGCGCGCTGGCGCATGTAATTCGTGAAAGAGCATCAGGGGGTTCGTTCAGCTTACCTGGCCGGTACAAGATATCATAATCGTAGGTGGATAGCTCGATTCTCCACCTCAAGATCTTGTCATTCTTGATTTTGCCCCTCAGCTTGTTATTAAACATGAAAGCAACCGAACGTTGGTCGGTGAGGAGGGTAAATCGTTTGCCTGCCAGGTAATGCCTCCAGCGCCGTACCGCCTCCACAATTGCCTGGGCTTCCTTCTCGACCGACGAGTGTCGGATCTCGGGGCCCTGTAGGGTCCTTGAGAAGAAGGCCACCGGCCTCCCCTCCTGGTTAAGGGTAGCGGCTAGGGCGAAGTCGGATGCATCGCTCTCCACTTGGAAGGGGATGGACTCATCCACTGCGTGCATTGTGGCCTTGGCTATGTCTCCCTTGATGAGGGGGAAGGATGTGGACTTCATGAGGGGTCTGGCTTTGTCCGCATAATTGGGCACCCATTGGGCATAGTAGGCGAAGAGCCCCAGGGTTCTCTTAAGTGCCTTAGGGCAGTGGGGGAGGGGTAGCTCCATGAGGGGGCGCATTCTTTCGGGGTCGGGGCCGATGAGTCCGCTCTCTACTACACAGCCAAGGATGGCAAGGCGCGAGGTGTTAAACACACATTTCTCCTTATTGTAGGTGAGGTTCAGCCGTTGGGCCGTACGGAGGAATTTCTCCAGATTCACGTCATGGTCCTGCCAGTCGCGGCCGCAGATGGTGACGTTATCTAGATAGGGGAATGTGGCCTGCAGTCCGTTCTGGTCAACCATCCGGTCCATCTCCCTTTGGAAGACCGAGACCCCGTTGGTGACACCGAAGGGGACCCTAAGGAAGTGGTATAGGCGCCCATTCGCCTCGAAGGCGGTGTACTGGCGGTCCTCGGGGTGGATAGGGAGTTGGTGGTAGGCCGACTTAAGGTCGATGGTCGAGAATACGCGGTATTGTGCAATCTGATTGACCATGTCAGATATGCGGGGAAGGGGGTATGCGTCCAGCTGGGTGTATCTGTTTATGGTCTGGCTGTAGTCTATGACCAGGCGATTTTTATCGCCGGTCTTAACGACCACGACCTGGGCACGCCAGGGGCTGTTGCTCCCCTCGATAATGCCCTCTTTCAGGAGGCGCCGCACCTCAGAGCTAATGAAGGCTCTGTCCCCCGCGCTGTACTGCCTGCTCTTGGTAGCGACGGGTTTGCAGTCGGGGGTGAGGTTAGCGAACAGGGAAGGTGGCGGCACCTTGAGGGTGGATAGGCTGCAGGTGTTACGCGGTGGGCGGTTTAACATTCGCTGGTTGTCGACTGTGAGTGGGGGGGAGGGGTCCACCGTATGCTAGGGTTACACTTTGGAGGTGGGATTGGAAGTCCAGCCCTAGTAGGACGGCAGCGCAGAGCTGGGGGAGGACGAGGAGTTTAAAATTTTTATACTCCGTACCCTTAACCGACAAGGTCACAACACAGTAGCCGCTAATGTCCGTGGCGTGGGACCTCGATGCCATCGAGATTCGGTTGCGCGTTGGCAGGACAGGGAGGGAGTAGTGGCTCACCGTGTCTGGGTGGATGAAGCTCTCCGTGCTTCCGCTGTCGAACAGGCAGGTCGTGGCGTGGCCGTTTACTTTGATGTCCATCATCGACTTGGACAGGTGGTGTGGGCGGGCTTGATCCAGAGTGACGGAGGCTAGTGTGTAGGTAAGCGAGTCGTTGTCATCTGCGGGCGAGGCGGTCGTCGGGTCCGGAGGCCCGGTGGCAGTCGGGCGTGGTGGGTAAAATGGCGGAGAAGATGGCTGCTCCCATAACTCACATGAGGCACTATTGGGGTCGGTTGCCTTGATCAAAGATGGCCGCCCCATGACTCACGTGTGGGGATGCTGGCCTCAGTTGCCTTGAAAGAAGATGGCCGCCCCCACAGTTCGCATGAGGCACTGCTGGCCTCTGAAGATCCGCTCCTGCAGGCCTTAGAGAAGTGGCCTTTCTTCCTGCAGGTTGAGCAGGTAGAGTTCCTGGCTGGGCAGCGCGACCTCGGGTGCTTCTCCTGGCCGCAAAAGAAGCAGCCGGCGGCCCGATCGCGGGTGCCCGATGTCGGAGCCAGTACCGGGGGTGGCGGTCCCGGTCGGGTCCGGGACGCCGACGCTGAGGTAGGTCCCGGGGGCGGCGCTGCGAAGGGTATTGCGGTAGGGGTCGGGCCCGAGTCCCAGGGTCACGAGCAGTACCTGGAAAACGCCTCCTGGTCCTGATGGGCCACCTCTAGGGAGAGAGCGAGGGCTTCAGCTTTGTCCAGGTCGAGGTCTTTAGCTTCAAGCAGTCTTTGCCGTGAGTAGTCGGACCGTAGGCCTTTCACAAAGGCATCGTGGCTATTATCTTCCGTATTTTCAACAGCCGTCACCGCTTTAAAGTCACAGTTCCTGCCGAGTGCTCTTAGCGCCCGTAAAAATTCAGCTACAGACTCTCCTGGCTGTTGCGGGCAGGATCTTAGGAGGTGCCTGGTGTACATGTAATTTACCGGGCTCCGGTACTGCTGTTTCAGTAGGTTGATAGCGGCCTCGTATGTAGTCGTGTCCTGGAAGAGTGCGTATACTCTCGAGCTCGCTTGGGCATTCAGAACTCTTAGTTTGGATCTCTGAGGGACGCCGGATTCTTCCAGGTAGGATTCGAAGCAGCCCAGCCAGTGTTTGAAGTCGAGGGCTGAGTTTGCTGCCTGTGGGTTTAGATCCAGGTACGGTGGTTTGAGGGCTTGCAGCCAAGCCGGCTGGTGTAGCCCGGTGTCTGAAAGCTGCTGTGGCTGTGCTTCTGGGAGGGCTTCTGGCTGGCCAGTAGTAGACATCTTTAAAATTTAGTCAATAAAATTGATATACCTATCAATTCGTCCAATAAAAAGCGACGAGTTAGGAACGTAACTAAAGGTTTTTATTGACTAAATAACAGAGCCCACCCTCGTGGGTGATCGGGTCCAACAAGGAGGCATACCAGCCAGTCGACCACCTTTATACCTGGGCAGGTAGGTGGAGCCATGGGCGGAGTCGGAGGTGGTCAGCCCAGGTATAACAGCGCGACAAGAGGCGACCTCGTATAGTGATACAACAGTGATAACTATAGTGTAACGATAGTGAACGATAAAAGTGGTTTACCACACAAAGATACAACGAGCAATGATGGACAGGTAAAGACCCTCTGGTCCATCCAGTGGTGGTGGGCCTCTGCCTTCAACCAGTCCAGTCCTTTGCAGCCGAGAGGCTTGCTAGTCCAATTCAGAAGCCAGTTAAGAGGCAAACACATCGGTATGGGACTGGAGTCACATATAGGCCAGATGGGGTAAGGATGGCAGGTTTCCTTCCCTAAAGGGCATGAATTGATTATTTAGAGCAATCCGACAGCTTCATGGTCACTTTCATTTCCAGGTTTTTACACTAAGTTCAAATGCCCAAACTGCCGTGGTGGGATTTGAAATCACGTTCTGTGGATTATTAGTCCAGAAACATGACCACTACACTACCGTACCTCAGTGTTTCCCATCCATCTCTACTCCATGTTGAAACTCACCTCCACACTTGATTACACCAATATTCTCCTGGTTGGCCTCCCACCCTCTGGCCTCCATAAACCCAGCTGATCCAAAACTCTGCTGCTCATCCCCTACACCAAGTCCTGCTCGCCCATCACTCCTGTCCTCGGTGACCTGGATTGCCTGCCAGGCCCCCAACACCTGAACTTTAATATTCTCATCCTCATATTTAAATGCCTTCATGGCCTCGCCCCTTCCTATCACTGAAACCCCTCCATTTCTACTATCCCACCGCCCCCCAACCTCAAACTCTCTGTTCCTCTTACTCTGGCATCTAGTACTTCGCCCCCCCCCCTCTTTGCCACACCGATGGCAGCCATACCTTCAGCCATCTAAGTCCTTCAAGCATCCCTCCCTAAACCCTCTGCCACCTTCTCCTCCTTTGAAGCCCTCCTTAAACCCAGCACTTTGACCAAACCTCCTCCTAATATCTCCTTCCTTGGCGCGATGTATGTTTTTCCTCACACCTCTGTGAAGCCCCTTGGGATGTTTTCCTACATTAAAGGCGCTGTACAATTAAAAGTTGTTGCTGTTGAGGCAGTAACAAGACTCAAATGGCTGCACATAGTATTTGAGCAGGAGGTGGCAACAAAAGCTGACTTATATCCTCCTGTCAAGACGTCCTTAACCCTTTCAATTGTTTAACATTTCATCTCACACACTGTAAATTTCAATACTCAATATTAAAAATGGTACAGGGATATTAGGAGTTGCTATAGACCTGTAATATTAATAGAATATGATCATAAATTTATGAACAGTTGTAAAACATTACTTATCCTTCCACTCCCTCCGAGCTTTCTTCTATATTCTCTAAGTTACCTTTTTATGTATTTATCTCGAAGTTGTTTTTTGTGTGTCTGTACCAATCATTTCGGACCACATTGCTCCTCTTGTGTAAAACCAATAAAACAAAAACATTAAACAAATACACCCAATCCAATAAACCCCGAAACAAAACTTAACCCCTTAAATTAAAGTCTGGTTGTTTAAACCAACTACGCACTCCAGTCCCCGCGGCGCCCACCGGTCTCGAAAGAGCTCGAGCTCGCCGGCGGACACCGCGTGCTCCATCTCCAGGGCCACCCGGCCGCGAACATGGCCGCGGAAGAGAGGGAGGCAATCCGGCCGGACGACCCCCTCGACCGCCCGCTGCCTGGACCAATTAATGGCTTTCTTGGCCAGGCCCAGGAGCAGGCCCACGAGGAGGTCCTCCGACCTGCCCGCTCCCCTCCGCACGGGGTGACCGTAGATCAGGAGCGTGGGACTGAAGTGCAACCAAAATTTGAGGAGCAGCCCCTTCAAAAAATGGAAGAGGGGCTGCAACCTCTCGCACCCCGTGTAAAC
Source organism: Somniosus microcephalus (assembly GCF_052327205.1). Taxonomy (NCBI): domain Eukaryota; kingdom Metazoa; phylum Chordata; class Chondrichthyes; order Squaliformes; family Somniosidae; genus Somniosus; species Somniosus microcephalus. The sequence goes on along the minus strand of NC_141010.1, from coordinate 55,534,631 downwards.
GTGAAAGACGGACTCCTCCAGACCGCAAAACAAACAGGCGGTCTGGGAGTCCGTAAACCTACTTAAAAATCTATTGCACGGAACTGCTCTGTGCAACACCCTCCAGGCCAAATCCCCGATAGAACAGGGGAGGACTCCCGCATAGAGAGCCCCCCATTGGGGACCTCCGCCTCCGTCCGGAGGTAAAACGGCACGCCACGGCGTGTCCGGACGGCAGGCGAAGATGGCAAAGTGGAAGGTGTGCAAGAGCAGCCCGTACAGGAAACCCCTCCGCGCAGAATGAAAAAGCACGGAGGGTATTTCCTCGAGACGGCTCAAGTTGTGAGGCGCCGATCCCCGAGGGGAGTCTCGGGGCAAGGCGCCGATAAGGAATTCCATCCGAACGGGAGTAAGCTCGGACGGGATCTCCCCACGTGCCCGAGCCGCCTCGACACACCTCGTGGCGCCGGGGGGCAACATCGCTTTCACCGCCCCGATGGCATTGACCGCGAGCCGGACGTCGTCCCACGACATGCGTCGCGCCAGCTCCTCTGGCGCCATCCAGCCCGCTCCTCCGCCATCGAGTAGGTCCCCGACTCTCGTCACCCTGCCAGGCACAGCCCTGCGCTCCGCCAGCCACCCGAACTCGCGGACGTGGAGGTGCGGATTCCTGAACAGCCGCTCCTGACGGGGGAGAGCTCCGCCTGGAGGCGACGTGATTCCAAACCCATAGTAGTTCCTGGTAAAAGACAGGCAGCTCCCGCAGGCTCTCACGCCTGCCGCTCACCTCCAAAAACAGGAGCTGCGTGTCGTAATTGAGGCCGTGCAGCTGGCGGAAAAAATACGTCGCCAGCGCACACCATCTTGGAGGATTCTCGACGTACAGGTATCTCTGCAGCGTCTGAAGACGGAAAGTCGCAGCCTGGGTGCGGAGGCACACCAACGCCTGACCGCCCTCCCTAAGCGGGAGACTCAGAACCGCGGCAGCGACCCAGTGTCTCCTGTTGTTCCAGAAGAAGTCGACGAGCTTCTTCTGTATCTTGGCGACAAACGCAGGGGGGGGGATCAGAGTAACCAACCGGTACCACAACATGGCGGCCACCAGTTGGTTTATGACCAACGCCCGAACCCTGTAGGACAACACTCGGAGCAATCCTGTCCAGCGTCCTAAGCGAGCGGTGACTTTGGCCTCCAGCTCGTGCCAGTTCGCCGGCCAGGCGTCCTCGGCCGGGCTGAGGTAGACTCCCAAGTAGAGGAGGTGCGTTGTACTCCAGGCGAAGGGCCTGAACTCCTCCGGCAGAGAGTCCACCTGCCACTGACCCACCAGGAGTCCAGAACATTTCCCCCAGTTGATCCTGGCGGAGGATGCGTCCGAGTAAATCTGCTGGCATTCCCGCATCCTCCGCAAGTCAACGGGATCCGTGACCACGAGGAGCACGTCATCGGCGTAAGCCGAGAGGACCACCTCCACGCCTGGCCCTCGCAGAGCCAATCCCGCCAACCTCTTCCGCAAGAGGCGCAGGAAAGGCTCCACGCAAATGGCGTATAACTGGCCGGACATGGGGCATCCCTGACGCACCCCCCTCCCGAAGCGAAGGGGCGCCGTCAAGGACCCGTTAACTTTAATCAGACACTCCGCGGCAGCGTACAGAAGTCGGATCCGGGCGACAAAATGCGTCCCGAACCCGAAAGCGCGCAGAGTCCCGAAAAGATACTCGTGATCCACCCTGTCGAACGCCTTCTCCTGATCCAGGGAAAGGAAGGCGACCGACAGACCAGCCCTCTGGGAATGGTGGACCAGGTCCCGGACCAGATGGATGTTATCGTGAATGGTCCGGCCCGGGACCGTGTAGGACTGGTCGGGATGGATCATGCGGGCCAGCACGGCGCCAAGGCGAACAGACATGGCCCTGGCAAAGATTTTGTAATCCGTGCTGAGGAGGGAGACCGGGCGCCAGTTCTTGAGGAGGCGGAGATCACCCCTCTTAGGCAGCAGGACGATCACCGCCCTGCGCCACGAGAGGGGCATCTCCCCGGTCGCCAGACATTCCCCCAGGACCCGCACGTAGTCGCCCCCCAGAACGCCCTGTGGAACTCCACGGTCAGCCCGTCCAGCCCCGGGGACTTCCCCCTAGAGAGCTGGCGGAGGGCGCCGGACAGCTCCTCCAAACTCAGAGGAGCGTCCAGTTTTTCGGCGCCCTCCAGGCCGACCTTCGGCAGGTCCTCCCACAAAACTCTGCGCGCGTCCTCGCTGGACGGATCCGGAGAGAACAGAGCCCCGTAATAGGCGCGGGTCTCCGCGCGGATTCCCTCCGGATCCGAGACCGGAGATCCGTCGTCGGCCAGCAGCTCCAAAAGCTGCTTACGGACCCCCTGTCTTTTTTCCAGCGAGTAGAAGAAGGGGGAGCCGCGGTCCAGGTCCCGCAGGAACTGGATCCGCGACCTCACGTACGCGCCTCGGGACCCGACGAGCCGCAGGTCCTTCAGCGCGCCCTTCTTCTCTTCGTACGCCAGCCGCAGGGCCGGGTCCTCGGCGACTTGACCGAGACGGGACTCCAGGTCGAGCACCTCCTTCTCCAACTGCCCGACCCTGGCCTCCCGCCTCTTGGTCGACCCCTTCGCGTACTCCTGACAGAAGAGACGGATGTGAGCCTTGCCCACATCCCACCATAGCCTCAAGGAGGGGAAGCCCCCCTGCTTCCTTCTCCAGCCGGCCCAGAACCGACCGAACGAATCCCGGAACCGCGCGTCCTCCAGCAGCAGGTTGTTAAAGTGCCAGTACGCGGACCCCCCCCCGGCGCGCGGCGGCACGAGCTCCGCCCACACCAGGTGGTGGTCCGTGCACGGCACCGGCCGCACGGAAGCCGTCGGAACGCAGGAGACGTACGCCCAGGAAATGTAGAGGCGGTCGATCCTGGACGCTCCTCCCCCAGACCTCACAAAGGTGAAGGCGCTGGAGTCGGGATGGAGATTACGCCAGACGTCCACCAAGTCGAGGGACCCGACCAGGTCCCTCAACTTCCCCACCGACGCCGGGCTCGGCTGGGTACCCGTGCGGTCCCTCGCCTCGAGGGTACAATTAAAATCCCCCCCGAGGACGACGCACTCGCCCGCGTCGACGGAGCCCAAAAGAGTGGACACTTCTTCAAAGAAGCGCGCTTGCTGCGCACCGGCCCCGGGGGCGTACACGTTCACTAGATGGAACGGCACGCCCCCCAGGCGAACGGTGACCTGGAGCAAGCGGCCCGGCACGAGCTCCTTGACCCCCAAGATCTCCGGCTGAAAATGCGGGGCCAACAAGATAGCCACCCCGCTGGAAACACTGGAGAGGTGACTCATGTTGACCCCTCCTTGCCACTCCAGGAGCCACGTGGCCTCGTCTCCCGGAACGGTGTGGGTTTCTTGCAGGAAGCACACCGCATACTTCCCGTCCCGTTGACGTTGAGGCTGGCTATGGTTATCTTCATTTCAGAAGCACAACCAACCCCTACTTACGACTAACGAGGTAAGGAAGGGCGGCCGCTAGTCGACCGCCACTTCCTCAGCAGCCCAGTGAGAAAGAGCCGGAACCGACGCAGCTCGAGCGGGTCCGCGCCCGCGTCCTCGCCCATAGTCCTGTAGGCGACGCGGGCTGACCCGATGAGCAGCGCCAGCTCCGACTATCTATCGAGGGCCCGCCGGGTGGTGCGTCGACCCTGGCACGTGGCCACAAAGTCCCGGAGGTCCCTGACGGGAATGAGATCGAGGGGGGTCCCGGCGAGGGGCGCGAGGTCATCCATCGCCTCCTCGGCGACGGCATCTAGATCCTCCTCCGCCCCTACCACCGAGTCCCCGTCCTCCGGGGGGTCGCCACGCTCGGCCGTGACGGCCGGCCCCGCCTCCGCCCGGATCCCACCCCCAGGATCGGTAGCGGAGGATTTCTCCCTGGGCTCCTCTAGGGGGGCCGGGCCAGAAGACGGCGGCGGTTCGGAGACCCCCTCCGCGCCGGAACGACCGGAGAGGCCGGAGAGACCGGAGAATACGAAAACCGGGCCTCCTCCAAGTCGCCCGGCGCCGGAGACACAGACCGAGGGCCCTCCTCTGCGACGCCTCCGACCCAGCAGACGGGGTGAAATTTTTACATACCTCGACGAGGTCGAGCAGCACCTGGGAAAAATCCGGGCCGTTCTGGGCGAGCTCGTCCTCAGACGACTCGCCCGACCCGGTCCCCTGGCCGCCCGACCCGTCGAGGGGCAATGCCACCAACAGTGGATCCATAACCGCCGCGGGTTGTTCCGCGACCCCCCCAACGGGCAGGGTCTCTTCCCCATCCCCGGGAGGCACGAGCTGGGCAGACGCTTCTGCCTCAGCCTCCTCGGGGACAGGCGAACCCTGCCGTCCGCCCGTAATGGTGTCAGCGGTGGGGTGGGGCGCAGCGCCCACGGCGGGCGACGACTCCCCCTGACCGGAGGGACCTTCCTCCTCCCGGTCCTCCTCCTCTTCCAGGGGGTCGCGCCTTCTTTTGAGCGCGGAGGGGTAAAGGGAGGCCTCCATTTCTTCAGGGGCCTCCCCTGCTTCCTCTGGTGGAGCGAGTTCTTTGGGTCCCCCGGGCCCGAACCCGGCCGCAGGTTCTGGCGTGACCGCCTCGGCGGTCGCGGCCACAGGCTCGGGCACGAGGTCCCCCCCCCCCTCCGCACTCCGCGATTATCGCGGCGACGCTCTCCGGCGTCAGGGGCTCCATATCGTGGGGGACGCCCTCCGCGGGGGGACCCACCCCACGGTTCCGCGTTTTGTCCCGCGCCTTCTTTCGGACCGGACCTCCCTCCTCCCCCCCGCCGGAGGCCAGGATGGCATTGACCTCCGACGACGACCGCGCCCCGGTAGCGTTGGATCGAGCGGGGGCGCGGCTAGACCCGGAGGGAGGAGCGGCGGCGGCGCCAGATGACTTGGCGGCCTTGGGGGCGGGGCAGTTTTTACGCACGTGCCCCACCTCCCTACAGGCGTGGCACCGCACGCCGTCCGTCGTCCAGAAGACGCGGTACGAGGTCCCCCCGTGGAGGACCGTGAAAGCCCCGTCCGTCTCCCCCTCCCACGCCAGCTGGATAAAGGCCTGGCGCCGGAAGGAGAAGACATGGCGAAGGCTGCTCTCCCGGAGTCCGAGCGGGATCGGGGAAATCCCCGACCTCACCTCCCCGAGTTGGTGTAGGTGGGGGAGGAGGAGCTCACAGGTGATAAAGGGCGGGACGTTTGACAAAACCACCCTCTGCGCGGTGGCCTCCAGCGGGTCCACCGGCAGGAAAGTCCCGCCCACGGTGAGCCCCTGAGCGATGGCCAGGGCCACCGCCCGCTCGGACTCCAGGAAAAAGACAGCCTTCCCATACATTTTTGAGGCGGCGACTATGGCCGGAGGGCTGACAACCCCGGCCATAGCCTTTACGCACGCCTCAATAGTCATGTCGGGGTGGGTGTAGCTCTTCACCCCGAGCTTGATGGTCATTAACCGGAACGGCGACGGGGCAGCAGCAGCAGCGGGAGTGGCCGAGGCTTTGGCCGCCGCCGCCGCATATGTCATCGACGGCCCCGTCGCCGCCGAAGAAGTGCTCGCCATCGTGGGGCGGTTTTAAAGAAGAGCCACACCCACCCCAAAAGTCACAGGCCCCGAGATGTTAATGGCCTCGGTTATTTGGTCTTTCCCAGAGCAGAGGGAGTGTAAATTAACTGGCCCGCCTCTCCCCTTGATGGTATTAATTGGGAGGGGGGCCCTTCCTTCCCTCTGCTCAATGGGTAATTAGAAAAATAATAAAAAGAGGTGCCTTTTGAGAGGCGGAGAGAGAAGGAGGGGGGGGCCGCAAAGGCAGGGTCCCCACTTAAGGTGTTGGTCGGTGGGTGGGCGTCGGCTGGGTGCACTCCCCCGATGGAATACAAAGTCTTTCCCGAAAGTCTTCGGGCAGGGGGAGAAGACGTCTTCACCTGGGCAGGCTGGAAAAATCCCAGGCTCAGCCCACACCAGGTCTTCTTGATGTGAAACAAACAAACAAGCTTCACCTGGGCTGGCTCCAGCCAACCCAGGCCAGGCTTTCGGCCCGTCTTCTTTTCTCCCCCCGCCTGGAATGCAAAGTCTTTGGGGGAATGCACAAGGACACCCACCTGCAGATGTCTGGAATCGCAGCTCCACCCCTCCTTCCACGTGGAGCTGTTGGTATCCTCTCTCCCTCTCTCCCTCTCCTGGGCTGGAGGCCGAATTGGGAGGCAGTGCTGGAAAAGGCCTCTCCCGTTCTAATGCTGGCCTCCTCCTCTGTCCTCCACTCCTTCCTCTCCAGGCACCTCTGTCGATGATTGTAGATGGGTTGGTGTGGGAAGGTTGTAGTGGTGGTGGCCTGGGGTCACTCCTTCCTTCCACTTTACTCCCAGGCCAAGGCAACCACACACTCTCTCCCCACAGCAGCAGGAGCTCTGCAACAGCACAGCCTTCTCTTCTCACTCAGGACCACATTGCTCCTCTTTTTTTTAAACCAATAAAACAAAAACATTAAACAAATACACCCAATCCAATAAACCCCGAAACAAAACTTAACCCCTTAAATTAAAATCTGGTGGTTTAAACCAACTACGCACTCCAGTCCCCGCGGCGCCCACCGGTCTCGAAAGAGCTCGAGCTCGCCGGCGGACACCGCGTGCTCCATCTCCAGGGCCACCCGGCCGCGAACATGGCCGCGGAAGAGAGGGAGGCAATTCGGCCGGACGACCCCCTCGACCGCCGGCTGCCTGGACCAATTAATGGCTTTCTTGGCCAGGCCCAGGAGCAGGCCCACGAGGAGGTCCTCCGACCTGCCCGCTCCCCTCCGCACGGGGTGACCGTAGATCAGGAGCGTGGGACTGAAGTGCAACCAAAATTTGAGGAGCAGCCCCTTCAAAAAATGGAAGAGGGGCTGCAACCTCTCACACCCCGTGTAAACGTGAAAGACGGACTCCTCCAGACCGCAAAACAAACAGGCGGTCTGGGAGTCCGTAAACCTACTTAAAAATCTATTGCACGGAACTGCTCTGTGCAACACCCTCCAGGCCAAATCCCCGATAGAACAGGGGAGGACTCCCGCATAGAGAGCCCCCCATTGGGGACCTCCGCCTCCGTCCGGAGGTAAAACGGCACGCCACGGCGTGTCCGGACGGCAGGCGAAGATGGCAAAGTGGAAGGTGTGCAAGAGCAGCCCGTACAGGAAACCCCTCCGCGCAGAATGAAAAAGCACGGAGGGTATTTCCTCGAGACGGCTCAAGTTGTGAGGCGCCGATCCCCGAGGGGAGTCTCGGGGCAAGGCGCCGATAAGGAATTCCATCCGAACGGGAGTAAGCTCGGACGGGATCTCCCCACGTGCCCGAGCCGCCTCGACACACCTCGTGGCGCCGGGGGGCAACATCGCTTTCACCGCCCCGATGGCATTGACCGCGAGCCGGACGTCGTCCCACGACATGCGTCGCGCCAGCTCCTCTGGCGCCATCCAGCCCGCTCCTCCGCCATCGAGTAGGTCCCCGACTCTCGTCACCCTGCCAGGCACAGCCCTGCGCTCCGCCAGCCACCCGAACTCGCGGACGTGGAGGTGCGGATTCCTGAACAGCCGCTCCTGACGGGGGAGAGCTCCGCCTGGAGGCGACGTGATTCCAAACCCATAGTAGTTCCTGGTAAAAGACAGGCAGCTCCCGCAGGCTCTCACGCCTGCCGCTCACCTCCAAAAACAGGAGCTGCGTGTCGTAATTGAGGCCGTGCAGCTGGCGGAAAAAATACGTCGCCAGCGCACACCATCTTGGAGGATTCTCGACGTACAGGTATCTCTGCAGCGTCTGAAGACGGAAAGTCGCAGCCTGGGTGCGGAGGCACACCAACGCCTGACCGCCCTCCCTAAGCGGGAGACTCAGAACCGCGGCAGCGACCCAGTGTCTCCTGTTGTTCCAGAAGAAGTCGACGAGCTTCTTCTGTATCTTGGCGACAAACGCAGGGGGGGGGATCAGAGTAACCAACCGGTACCACAACATGGCGGCCACCAGTTGGTTTATGACCAACGCCCGAACCCTGTAGGACAACACTCGGAGCAATCCTGTCCAGCGTCCTAAGCGAGCGGTGACTTTGGCCTCCAGCTCGTGCCAGTTCGCCGGCCAGGCGTCCTCGGCCGGGCTGAGGTAGACTCCCAAGTAGAGGAGGTGCGTTGTACTCCAGGCGAAGGGCCTGAACTCCTCCGGCAGAGAGTCCACCTGCCACTGACCCACCAGGAGTCCAGAACATTTCCCCCAGTTGATCCTGGCGGAGGATGCGTCCGAGTAAATCTGCTGGCATTCCCGCATCCTCCGCAAGTCAACGGGATCCGTGACCACGAGGAGCACGTCATCGGCGTAAGCCGAGAGGACCACCTCCACGCCTGGCCCTCGCAGAGCCAATCCCGCCAACCTCTTCCGCAAGAGGCGCAGGAAAGGCTCCACGCAAATGGCGTATAACTGGCCGGACATGGGGCATCCCTGACGCACCCCCCTCCCGAAGCGAAGGGGCGCCGTCAAGGACCCGTTAACTTTAATCAGACACTCCGCGGCAGCGTACAGAAGTCGGATCCGGGCGACAAAATGCGTCCCGAACCCGAAAGCGCGCAGAGTCCCGAAAAGATACTCGTGATCCACCCTGTCGAACGCCTTCTCCTGATCCAGGGAAAGGAAGGCGACCGACAGACCAGCCCTCTGGGAATGGTGGACCAGGTCCCGGACCAGATGGATGTTATCGTGAATGGTCCGGCCCGGGACCGTGTAGGACTGGTCGGGATGGATCATGCGGGCCAGCACGGCGCCAAGGCGAACAGACATGGCCCTGGCAAAGATTTTGTAATCCGTGCTGAGGAGGGAGACCGGGCGCCAGTTCTTGAGGAGGCGGAGATCACCCCTCTTAGGCAGCAGGACGATCACCGCCCTGCGCCACGAGAGGGGCATCTCCCCGGTCGCCAGACATTCCCCCAGGACCCGCACGTAGTCGCCCCCCAGAACGCCCTGTGGAACTCCACGGTCAGCCCGTCCAGCCCCGGGGACTTCCCCCTAGAGAGCTGGCGGAGGGCGCCGGACAGCTCCTCCAAACTCAGAGGAGCGTCCAGTTTTTCGGCGCCCTCCAGGCCGACCTTCGGCAGGTCCTCCCACAAAACTCTGCGCGCGTCCTCGCTGGACGGATCCGGAGAGAACAGAGCCCCGTAATAGGCGCGGGTCTCCGCGCGGATTCCCTCCGGATCCGAGACCGGAGATCCGTCGTCGGCCAGCAGCTCCAAAAGCTGCTTACGGACCCCCTGTCTTTTTTCCAGCGAGTAGAAGAAGGGGGAGCCGCGGTCCAGGTCCCGCAGGAACTGGATCCGCGACCTCACGTACGCGCCTCGGGACCCGACGAGCCGCAGGTCCTTCAGCGCGCCCTTCTTCTCTTCGTACGCCAGCCGCAGGGCCGGGTCCTCGGCGACTTGACCGAGACGGGACTCCAGGTCGAGCACCTCCTTCTCCAACTGCCCGACCCTGGCCTCCCGCCTCTTGGTCGACCCCTTCGCGTACTCCTGACAGAAGAGACGGATGTGAGCCTTGCCCACATCCCACCATAGCCTCAAGGAGGGGAAGCCCCCCTGCTTCCTTCTCCAGCCGGCCCAGAACCGACCGAACGAATCCCGGAACCGCGCGTCCTCCAGCAGCAGGTTGTTAAAGTGCCAGTACGCGGACCCCCCCCCGGCGCGCGGCGGCACGAGCTCCGCCCACACCAGGTGGTGGTCCGTGCACGGCACCGGCCGCACGGAAGCCGTCGGAACGCAGGAGACGTACGCCCAGGAAATGTAGAGGCGGTCGATCCTGGACGCTCCTCCCCCAGACCTCACAAAGGTGAAGGCGCTGGAGTCGGGATGGAGATTACGCCAGACGTCCACCAAGTCGAGGGACCCGACCAGGTCCCTCAACTTCCCCACCGACGCCGGGCTCGGCTGGGTACCCGTGCGGTCCCTCGCCTCGAGGGTACAATTAAAATCCCCCCCGAGGACGACGCACTCGCCCGCGTCGACGGAGCCCAAAAGAGTGGACACTTCTTCAAAGAAGCGCGCTTGCTGCGCACCGGCCCCGGGGGCGTACACGTTCACTAGATGGAACGGCACGCCCCCCAGGCGAACGGTGACCTGGAGCAAGCGGCCCGGCACGAGCTCCTTGACCCCCAAGATCTCCGGCTGAAAATGCGGGGCCAACAAGATAGCCACCCCGCTGGAAACACTGGAGAGGTGACTCATGTTGACCCCTCCTTGCCACTCCAGGAGCCACGTGGCCTCGTCTCCCGGAACGGTGTGGGTTTCTTGCAGGAAGCACACCGCATACTTCCCGTCCCGTTGACGTTGAGGCTGGCTATGGTTATCTTCATTTCAGAAGCACAACCAACCCCTACTTACGACTAACGAGGTAAGGAAGGGCGGCCGCTAGTCGACCGCCACTTCCTCAGCAGCCCAGTGAGAAAGAGCCGGAACCGACGCAGCTCGAGCGGGTCCGCGCCCGCGTCCTCGCCCATAGTCCTGTAGGCGACGCGGGCTGACCCGATGAGCAGCGCCAGCTCCGACTATCTATCGAGGGCCCGCCGGGTGGTGCGTCGACCCTGGCACGTGGCCACAAAGTCCCGGAGGTCCCTGACGGGAATGAGATCGAGGGGGGTCCCGGCGAGGGGCGCGAGGTCATCCATCGCCTCCTCGGCGACGGCATCTAGATCCTCCTCCGCCCCTACCACCGAGTCCCCGTCCTCCGGGGGGTCGCCACGCTCGGCCGTGACGGCCGGCCCCGCCTCCGCCCGGATCCCACCCCCAGGATCGGTAGCGGAGGATTTCTCCCTGGGCTCCTCTAGGGGGGCCGGGCCAGAAGACGGCGGCGGTTCGGAGACCCCCTCCGCGCCGGAACGACCGGAGAGGCCGGAGAGACCGGAGAATACGAAAACCGGGCCTCCTCCAAGTCGCCCGGCGCCGGAGACACAGACCGAGGGCCCTCCTCTGCGACGCCTCCGACCCAGCAGACGGGGTGAAATTTTTACATACCTCGACGAGGTCGAGCAGCACCTGGGAAAAATCCGGGCCGTTCTGGGCGAGCTCGTCCTCAGACGACTCGCCCGACCCGGTCCCCTGGCCGCCCGACCCGTCGAGGGGCAATGCCACCAACAGTGGATCCATAACCGCCGCGGGTTGTTCCGCGACCCCCCCAACGGGCAGGGTCTCTTCCCCATCCCCGGGAGGCACGAGCTGGGCAGACGCTTCTGCCTCAGCCTCCTCGGGGACAGGCGAACCCTGCCGTCCGCCCGTAATGGTGTCAGCGGTGGGGTGGGGCGCAGCGCCCACGGCGGGCGACGACTCCCCCTGACCGGAGGGACCTTCCTCCTCCCGGTCCTCCTCCTCTTCCAGGGGGTCGCGCCTTCTTTTGAGCGCGGAGGGGTAAAGGGAGGCCTCCATTTCTTCAGGGGCCTCCCCTGCTTCCTCTGGTGGAGCGAGTTCTTTGGGTCCCCCGGGCCCGAACCCGGCCGCAGGTTCTGGCGTGACCGCCTCGGCGGTCGCGGCCACAGGCTCGGGCACGAGGTCCCCCCCCCCTCCGCACTCCGCGATTATCGCGGCGACGCTCTCCGGCGTCAGGGGCTCCATATCGTGGGGGACGCCCTCCGCGGGGGGACCCACCCCACGGTTCCGCGTTTTGTCCCGCGCCTTCTTTCGGACCGGACCTCCCTCCTCCCCCCCGCCGGAGGCCAGGATGGCATCGACCTCCGACGACGACCGCGCCCCGGTAGCGTTGGATCGAGCGGGGGCGCGGCTAGACCCGGAGGGAGGAGCGGCGGCGGCGCCAGATGACTTGGCGGCCTTGGGGGCGGGGCAGTTTTTACGCACGTGCCCCACCTCCCTACAGGCGTGGCACCGCACGCCGTCCGTCGTCCAGAAGACGCGGTACGAGGTCCCCCCGTGGAGGACCGTGAAAGCCCCGTCCGTCTCCCCCTCCCACGCCAGCTGGATAAAGGCCTGGCGCCGGAAGGAGAAGACATGGCGAAGGCTGCTCTCCCGGAGTCCGAGCGGGATCGGGGAAATCCCCGACCTCACCTCCCCGAGTTGGTGTAGGTGGGGGAGGAGGAGCTCACAGGTGATAAAGGGCGGGACGTTTGACAAAACCACCCTCTGCGCGGTGGCCTCCAGCGGGTCCACCGGCAGGAAAGTCCCGCCCACGGTGAGCCCCTGAGCGATGGCCAGGGCCACCGCCCGCTCGGACTCCAGGAAAAAGACAGCCTTCCCATACATTTTTGAGGCGGCGACTATGGCCGGAGGGCTGACAACCCCGGCCATAGCCTTTACGCACGCCTCAATAGTCATGTCGGGGTGGGTGTAGCTCTTCACCCCGAGCTTGATGGTCATTAACCGGAACGGCGACGGGGCAGCAGCAGCAGCGGGAGTGGCCGAGGCTTTGGCCGCCGCCGCCGCATATGTCATCGACGGCCCCGTCGCCGCCGAAGAAGTGCTCGCCATCGTGGGGCGGTTTTAAAGAAGAGCCACACCCACCCCAAAAGTCACAGGCCCCGAGATGTTAATGGCCTCGGTTATTTGGTCTTTCCCAGAGCAGAGGGAGTGTAAATTAACTGGCCCGCCTCTCCCCTTGATGGTATTAATTGGGAGGGGGGCCCTTCCTTCCCTCTGCTCAATGGGTAATTAGAAAAATAATAAAAAGAGGTGCCTTTTGAGAGGCGGAGAGAGAAGGAGGGGGGGGCCGCAAAGGCAGGGTCCCCACTTAAGGTGTTGGTCGGTGGGTGGGCGTCGGCTGGGTGCACTCCCCCGATGGAATACAAAGTCTTTCCCGAAAGTCTTCGGGCAGGGGGAGAAGACGTCTTCACCTGGGCAGGCTGGAAAAATCCCAGGCTCAGCCCACACCAGGTCTTCTTGATGTGAAACAAACAAACAAGCTTCACCTGGGCTGGCTCCAGCCAACCCAGGCCAGGCTTTCGGCCCGTCTTCTTTTCTCCCCCCGCCTGGAATGCAAAGTCTTTGGGGGAATGCACAAGGACACCCACCTGCAGATGTCTGGAATCGCAGCTCCACCCCTCCTTCCACGTGGAGCTGTTGGTATCCTCTCTCCCTCTCTCCCTCTCCTGGGCTGGAGGCCGAATTGGGAGGCAGTGCTGGAAAAGGCCTCTCCCGTTCTAATGCTGGCCTCCTCCTCTGTCCTCCACTCCTTCCTCTCCAGGCACCTCTGTCGATGATTGTAGATGGGTTGGTGTGGGAAGGTTGTAGTGGTGGTGGCCTGGGGTCACTCCTTCCTTCCACTTTACTCCCAGGCCAAGGCAACCACACACTCTCTCCCCACAGCAGCAGGAGCTCTGCAACAGCACAGCCTTCTCTTCTCACTCAGGACCACATTGCTCCTCTTTTTTTTAAACCAATAAAACAAAAACATTAAACAAATACACCCAATCCAATAAACCCCGAAACAAAACTTAACCCCTTAAATTAAAATCTGGTGGTTTAAACCAACTACGCACTCCAGTCCCCGCGGCGCCCACCGGTCTCGAAAGAGCTCGAGCTCGCCGGCGGACACCGCGTGCTCCATCTCCAGGGCCACCCGGCCGCGAACATGGCCGCGGAAGAGAGGGAGGCAATTCGGCCGGACGACCCCCTCGACCGCCGGCTGCCTGGACCAATTAATGGCTTTCTTGGCCAGGCCCAGGAGCAGGCCCACGAGGAGGTCCTCCGACCTGCCCGCTCCCCTCCGCACGGGGTGACCGTAGATCAGGAGCGTGGGACTGAAGTGCAACCAAAATTTGAGGAGCAGCCCCTTCAAAAAATGGAAGAGGGGCTGCAACCTCTCACACCCCGTGTAAACGTGAAAGACGGACTCCTCCAGACCGCAAAACAAACAGGCGGTCTGGGAGTCCGTAAACCTACTTAAAAATCTATTGCACGGAACTGCTCTGTGCAACACCCTCCAGGCCAAATCCCCGATAGAACAGGGGAGGACTCCCGCATAGAGAGCCCCCCATTGGGGACCTCCGCCTCCGTCCGGAGGTAAAACGGCATGCCACGGCGTGTCCGGACGGCAGGCGAAGATGGCAAAGTGGAAGGTGTGCAAGAGCAGCCCGTACAGGAAACCCCTCCGCGCAGAATGAAAAAGCACGGAGGGTATTTCCTCGAGACGGCTCAAGTTGTGAGGCGCCGATCCCCGAGGGGAGTCTCGGGGCAAGGCGCCGATAAGGAATTCCATCCGAACGGGAGTAAGCTCGGACGGGATCTCCCCACGTGCCCGAGCCGCCTCGACACACCTCGTGGCGCCGGGGGGCAACATCGCTTTCACCGCCCCGATGGCATTGACCGCGAGCCGGACGTCGTCCCACGACATGCGTCGCGCCAGCTCCTCTGGCGCCATCCAGCCCGCTCCTCCGCCATCGAGTAGGTCCCCGACTTTAGTCACCCTGCCAGGCACAGCCCTGCGCTCCGCCAGCCACCCGAACTCGCGGACGTGGAGGTGCGGATTCCTGAACAGCGGCTCCCGGAGGACAGCCGCCGCTCCTGACGGGGGAGAGCTCCGCCTGGAGGTGACGTGATTCCAAACCCATAGTAGTTCCTGATAAAAGACAGGCAGCGCCTGCCGCTCACCTCCAAAAACAGGAGCTGCGTGTCGTAATTGAGGCCGTGCAGCTGGCGGAAAAAATACGTCGCCAGCGCACACCATCTTGGAGGATTCTCGACGTACAGGTATCTCTGCAGCGTCTGAAGACGGAAAGTCGCAGCCTGGGTGCGGAGGCACACCAACGCCTGACCGCCCTCCCTAAGCGGGAGACTCAGAACCGCGGCAGCGACCCAGTGTCTCCTGTTGTTCCAGAAGAAGTCGACGAGCTTCTTCTGTATCTTGGCGACAAACGCAGGGGGGGGGGATCAGAGTAACCAACCGGTACCACAACATGGCGGCCACCAGTTGGTTTATGACCAACGCCCGACCCCTGTAGGACAACACTCGGAGCAATCCTGTCCAGCGTCCTAAGCGAGCGGTGACTTTGGCCTCCAGCTCGTGCCAGTTCGCCGGCCAGGCGTCCTCGGCCGGGCTGAGGTAGACTCCCAAGTAGAGGAGGTGCGTTGTACTCCAGGCGAAGGGCCTGAACTCCTCCGGCAGAGAGTCCACCTGCCACTGACCCACCAGGAGTCCAGAACATTTCCCCCAGTTGATCCTGGCGGAGGATGCGTCCGAGTAAATCTGCTGGCATTCCCGCATCCTCCGCAAGTCAACGGGATCCGTGACCACGAGGAGCACGTCATCGGCGTAAGCCGAGAGGACCACCTCCACGCCCGGCCCTCGCAGAGCCAATCCCGCCAACCTCTTCCGCAAGAGGCGCAGGAAAGGCTCCACGCAAATGGCATATAACTGGCCGGACATGGGGCATCCCTGACGCACCCCCCTCCCGAAGCGAAGGGGCGCCGTCAAGGACCCGTTAACTTTAATCAGACACTCCGCGGCAGCGTACAGAAGTCGGATCCGGGCGACAAAATGCGTCCCGAACCCGAAAGCGCGCAGAGTCCCGAAAAGATACTCGTGATCCACCCTGTCGAACGCCTTCTCCTGATCCAGGGAAAGGAAGGCGACCGACAGACCAGCCCTCTGGGAATGGTGGACCAGGTCCCGGACCAGATGGATGTTATCGTGAATGGTCCGGCCCGGGACCGTGTAGGACTGGTCGGGATGGATCATGCGGGCCAGCACGGCGCCAAGGCGAACAGACATGGCCCTGGCAAAGATTTTGTAATCCGTGCTGAGGAGGGAGACCGGGCGCCAGTTCTTGAGGAGGCGGAGATCACCCCTCTTAGGCAGCAGGACGATCACCGCCCTGCGCCACGAGAGGGGCATCTCCCCGGTCGCCAGACATTCCCCCAGGACCCGCACGTAGTCGCCCCCCAGGACGCCCCAGAACGCCCTGTGGAACTCCACGGTCAGCCCGTCCAGCCCCGGGGACTTCCCCCTAGAGAGCTGGCGGAGGGCGCCGGACAGCTCCTCCAAACTCAGAGGAGCGTCCAGTTTTTCGGCGCCCTCCAGGCCGACCTTCGGCGCGTCCTCGCTGGACGGATCCGGAGAGAACAGAGCCCCGTAATAGGCGCGGGTCTCCGCGCGGATTCCCTCCGGATCCGAGACCGGAGATCCGTCGTCGGCCAGCAGCTCCAAAAGCTGCTTACGGACCCCCTGTCTTTTTTCCAGCGAGTAGAAGAAGGGGGAGCCGCGGTCCAGGTCCCGCAGGAACTGGATCCGCGACCTCACGTACGCGCCTCGGGACCCGACGAGCCGCAGGTCCTTCAGCGCGCCCTTCTTCTCTTCGTACGCCAGCCGCAGGGCCGGGTCCTCGGCGACTTGACCGAGACGGGACTCCAGGTCGAGCACCTCCTTCTCCAACTGCCCGACCCTGGCCTCCCGCCTCTTGGTCGACCCCTTCGCGTACTCCTGACAGAAGAGACGGATGTGAGCCTTGCCCACATCCCACCATAGCCTCAAGGAGGGGAAGCCCCCCTGCTTCCTTCTCCAGCCGGCCCAGAACCGACCGAACGAATCCCGGAACCGCGCGTCCTCCAGCAGCAGGTTGTTAAAGTGCCAGTACGCGGACCCCCCCCCGGCGCGCGGCGGCACGAGCTCCGCCCACACCAGGTGGTGGTCCGTGCACGGCACCGGCCGCACGGAAGCCGTCGGAACGCAGGAGACGTACGCCCGGGAAATGTAGAGGCGGTCGATCCTGGACGCTCCTCCCCCAGACCTCACAAAGGTGAAGGCGCTGGAGTCGGGATGGAGATTACGCCAGACGTCCACCAAGTCGAGGGACCCGACCAGGTCCCTCAACTTCCCTACCGACGCCGGGCTCGGCTGGGTACCCGTGCGGTCCCTCGCCTCGAGGGTACAATTAAAATCCCCCCCGAGGACGACGCACTCGCCCGCGTCGACGGAGCCCAAAAGAGTGGACACTTCTTCAAAGAAGCGCGCTTGCTGCGCACCGGCCCCGGGGGCGTACACGTTCACTAGATGGAACGGCACGCCCCCCAGGCGAACGGTGACCTGGAGCAAGCGGCCCGGCACGAGCTCCTTGACCCCCAAGATCTCCGGCTGAAAATGCGGGGCCAACAAGATAGCCACCCCACTGGAAACACTGGAGAGGTGACTCATGTTGACCCCTCCTTGCCACTCCAGGAGCCACGTGGCCTCGTCTCCCGGAACGGTGTGGGTTTCTTGCAGGAAGCACACCGCATACTTCCCGTCCCGCAGGACCGAAAAGTTATTAAACCTGCGGCTAGCTTCCCTGCTGCCGTTGACGTTGAGGCTGGCTATGGTTATCTTCATTTCAGAAGCACAACCAACCGCTACTTACGACTAACGGGGTAAGGAAGGGCGGCCGCTAGTCGACCGCCACTTCCTCAGCAGCCCAGTGAGAAACAGCCGGAACCGACGCAGCTCGAGCGGGTCCGCGCCCGCGTCCTCGCCCATAGTCCTGTAGGCGACGCGGGCCGACCCGATGAGCAGCGCCAGCTCCGACCATCTGTCGAGGGCCCGCCGGGTGGTGCGGCGACCCTGGCACGTGGCCACAAAGTCCCGGAGGTCCCTGACGGGAATGAGATCGAGGGGGGTCCCGGCGAGGGGCGCGAGGTCATCCATCGCCTCCTCGGCGACGGCATCTAGATCCTCCTCCGCCCCTACCACCGAGTCCCCGTCCTCCTCCGGGGGGTCGCCACCGTCGGCCAAACCGGCCGTGACGGCCGGCCCCGCCTCCGCCCGGATCCCACCCCCAGGATCGGTAGCGGAGGATTTCTCCCTGGGCTCCTCTAGGGGGGCCGGGCCAGAAGACGGCGGCGGTACGGAGACCCCCTCCGCCCCAGGCGCCGGAACGACCGGAGAGGCCGGAGAGACCGGAGAATACGAAAACCGGGCCTCCTCCAAGTCGCCCGGCGCCGGAGACACAGACCGAGGGCCCTCCTCTGCGACGCCACCGGCCTCCGACCCAGCAGACGGGGTGAAATTTTTACATACCTCGACTAGGTCGAGCAGCACCTGGGAAAAATCCGGGCCGTTCTGGGCGAGCTCGTCCTCAGACGACTCGCCCGACCCGGTCCCCTGGCCGCCCGACCCGTCGAGGGGCAATGCCACCAGTACTGGATAAAAACCCGTCGCGGGTTGTTCCGCGACCCCCCCCCCGGGCAGGGTCTCGTCCCCATCCCCGGGAGGCACGAGCTGGGCAGACGCTTCTGCCTCAGCCTCCTCGGGGACAGGCGACCCCTGCCGTTCGCCCGTAATGGTGTCAGCGGTGGGGTGGGGCGCAGCGCCCGCGGCGGGCGACGACTCCCCCTGACCGGAGGGACCTTCCTCCTCCCGGTCCTCCTCCTCTTCCAGGGGGTCGCGCCTTCTTTTGAGCGCGGAGGGGTAAAGGGAGGCCTCCATTTCTTCAGGGGCCTCCCCTGCTTCCTCTGGTGGAGCGAGTTCTTTGGGTCCCCCGGGCCCGAGCCCGGCCGCAGGTTCTGGCGTGACCGCCTCGGCGGTCGCGGCCACAGGCTCGGGCACGAGGTCCCCCCCCCCTCCGCACTCCGCGATTATCGCGGCGACGCTCTCCGGCGTCAGGGGCTCCATATCGTGGGGGACGCCCTCCGCGGGGGGACCCACCCCACGGTTCCGCGTTTTGTCCCGCGCCTTCTTTCGGACCGGACCTCCCTCCTCCCCCCCGCCGGAGGCCAGGATGGCATCGACCTCCGACGACGACCGCGCCCCGGTAGCGTTGGATCGAGCGGGGGCGCGGCTAGACCCGGAGGGAGGAGCGGCGGCGGCGCCAGATGACTTGGCGGCCTTGGGGGCGGGGCAGTTTTTACGCACGTGCCCCACCTCCCTACAGGCGTGGCACCGCACGCCGTCCGTCGTCCAGAAGACGCGGTACGAGGTCCCCCCGTGGAGGACCGTGAAAGCCCCGTCCGTCTCCCCCTCCCACGCCAGCTGGATAAAGGCCTGGCGCCGGAAGGAGAAGACATGGCGAAGGCTGCTCTCCCGGAGTCCGAGCGGGATCGGGGAAATCCCCGACCTCACCTCCCCGAGTTGGTGTAGGTGGGGGAGGAGGAGCTCACAGGTGATAAAGGGCGGGACGTTTGACAAAACCACCCTCTGCGCGGTGGCCTCCAGCGGGTCCACCGGCAGGAAAGTCCCGCCCACGGTGAGCCCCTGAGCGATGGCCAGGGCCACCGCCCGCTCGGACTCCAGGAAAAAGACAGCCTTCCCATACATTTTTGAGGCGGCGACTATGGCCGGAGGGCTGACAACCCCGGCCATAGCCTTTACGCACGCCTCAATAGTCATGTCGGGGTGGGTGTAGCTCTTCACCCCGAGCTTGATGGTCATTAACCGGAACGGCGACGGGGCAGCAGCAGCAGCGGGAGTGGCCGAGGCTTTGGCCGCCGCCGCCGCATATGTCATCGACGGCCCCGTCGCCGCCGAAGAAGTGCTCGCCATCGTGGGGCGGTTTTAAAGAAGAGCCACACCCACCCCAAAAGTCACAGGCCCCGAGATGTTAATGGCCTCGGTTATTTGGTCTTTCCCAGAGCAGAGGGAGTGTAAATTAACTGGCCCGCCTCTCCCCTTGATGGTATTAATTGGGAGGGGGGCCCTTCCTTCCCTCTGCTCAATGGGTAATTAGAAAAATAATAAAAAGAGGTGCCTTTTGAGAGGCGGAGAGAGAAGGAGGGGGGGGCCGCAAAGGCAGGGTCCCCACTTAAGGTGTTGGTCGGTGGGTGGGCGTCGGCTGGGTGCACTCCCCCGATGGAATACAAAGTCTTTCCCGAAAGTCTTCGGGCAGGGGGAGAAGACGTCTTCACCTGGGCAGGCTGGAAAAATCCCAGGCTCAGCCCACACCAGGTCTTCTTGATGTGAAACAAACAAACAAGCTTCACCTGGGCTGGCTCCAGCCAACCCAGGCCAGGCTTTCGGCCCGTCTTCTTTTCTCCCCCCGCCTGGAATGCAAAGTCTTTGGGGGAATGCACAAGGACACCCACCTGCAGATGTCTGGAATCGCAGCTCCACCCCTCCTTCCACGTGGAGCTGTTGGTATCCTCTCTCCCTCTCTCCCTCTCCTGGGCTGGAGGCCGAATTGGGAGGCAGTGCTGGAAAAGGCCTCTCCCGTTCTAATGCTGGCCTCCTCCTCTGTCCTCCACTCCTTCCTCTCCAGGCACCTCTGTCGATGATTGTAGATGGGTTGGTGTGGGAAGGTTGTAGTGGTGGTGGCCTGGGGTCACTCCTTCCTTCCACTTTACTCCCAGGCCAAGGCAACCACACACTCTCTCCCCACAGCAGCAGGAGCTCTGCAACAGCACAGCCTTCTCTTCTCACTCAGGACCACATTGCTCCTCTTTTTTTTAAACCAATAAAACAAAAACATTAAACAAATACACCCAATCCAATAAACCCCGAAACAAAACTTAACCCCTTAAATTAAAATCTGGTGGTTTAAACCAACTACGCACTCCAGTCCCCGCGGCGCCCACCGGTCTCGAAAGAGCTCGAGCTCGCCGGCGGACACCGCGTGCTCCATCTCCAGGGCCACCCGGCCGCGAACATGGCCGCGGAAGAGAGGGAGGCAATTCGGCCGGACGACCCCCTCGACCGCCGGCTGCCTGGACCAATTAATGGCTTTCTTGGCCAGGCCCAGGAGCAGGCCCACGAGGAGGTCCTCCGACCTGCCCGCTCCCCTCCGCACGGGGTGACCGTAGATCAGGAGCGTGGGACTGAAGTGCAACCAAAATTTGAGGAGCAGCCCCTTCAAAAAATGGAAGAGGGGCTGCAACCTCTCACACCCCGTGTAAACGTGAAAGACGGACTCCTCCAGACCGCAAAACAAACAGGCGGTCTGGGAGTCCGTAAACCTACTTAAAAATCTATTGCACGGAACTGCTCTGTGCAACACCCTCCAGGCCAAATCCCCGATAGAACAGGGGAGGACTCCCGCATAGAGAGCCCCCCATTGGGGACCTCCGCCTCCGTCCGGAGGTAAAACGGCATGCCACGGCGTGTCCGGACGGCAGGCGAAGATGGCAAAGTGGAAGGTGTGCAAGAGCAGCCCGTACAGGAAACCCCTCCGCGCAGAATGAAAAAGCACGGAGGGTATTTCCTCGAGACGGCTCAAGTTGTGAGGCGCCGATCCCCGAGGGGAGTCTCGGGGCAAGGCGCCGATAAGGAATTCCATCCGAACGGGAGTAAGCTCGGACGGGATCTCCCCACGTGCCCGAGCCGCCTCGACACACCTCGTGGCGCCGGGGGGCAACATCGCTTTCACCGCCCCGATGGCATTGACCGCGAGCCGGACGTCGTCCCACGACATGCGTCGCGCCAGCTCCTCTGGCGCCATCCAGCCCGCTCCTCCGCCATCGAGTAGGTCCCCGACTTTAGTCACCCTGCCAGGCACAGCCCTGCGCTCCGCCAGCCACCCGAACTCGCGGACGTGGAGGTGCGGATTCCTGAACAGCGGCTCCCGGAGGACAGCCGCCGCTCCTGACGGGGGAGAGCTCCGCCTGGAGGTGACGTGATTCCAAACCCATAGTAGTTCCTGATAAAAGACAGGCAGCGCCTGCCGCTCACCTCCAAAAACAGGAGCTGCGTGTCGTAATTGAGGCCGTGCAGCTGGCGGAAAAAATACGTCGCCAGCGCACACCATCTTGGAGGATTCTCGACGTACAGGTATCTCTGCAGCGTCTGAAGACGGAAAGTCGCAGCCTGGGTGCGGAGGCACACCAACGCCTGACCGCCCTCCCTAAGCGGGAGACTCAGAACCGCGGCAGCGACCCAGTGTCTCCTGTTGTTCCAGAAGAAGTCGACGAGCTTCTTCTGTATCTTGGCGACAAACGCAGGGGGGGGGGATCAGAGTAACCAACCGGTACCACAACATGGCGGCCACCAGTTGGTTTATGACCAACGCCCGACCCCTGTAGGACAACACTCGGAGCAATCCTGTCCAGCGTCCTAAGCGAGCGGTGACTTTGGCCTCCAGCTCGTGCCAGTTCGCCGGCCAGGCGTCCTCGGCCGGGCTGAGGTAGACTCCCAAGTAGAGGAGGTGCGTTGTACTCCAGGCGAAGGGCCTGAACTCCTCCGGCAGAGAGTCCACCTGCCACTGACCCACCAGGAGTCCAGAACATTTCCCCCAGTTGATCCTGGCGGAGGATGCGTCCGAGTAAATCTGCTGGCATTCCCGCATCCTCCGCAAGTCAACGGGATCCGTGACCACGAGGAGCACGTCATCGGCGTAAGCCGAGAGGACCACCTCCACGCCCGGCCCTCGCAGAGCCAATCCCGCCAACCTCTTCCGCAAGAGGCGCAGGAAAGGCTCCACGCAAATGGCATATAACTGGCCGGACATGGGGCATCCCTGACGCACCCCCCTCCCGAAGCGAAGGGGCGCCGTCAAGGACCCGTTAACTTTAATCAGACACTCCGCGGCAGCGTACAGAAGTCGGATCCGGGCGACAAAATGCGTCCCGAACCCGAAAGCGCGCAGAGTCCCGAAAAGATACTCGTGATCCACCCTGTCGAACGCCTTCTCCTGATCCAGGGAAAGGAAGGCGACCGACAGACCAGCCCTCTGGGAATGGTGGACCAGGTCCCGGACCAGATGGATGTTATCGTGAATGGTCCGGCCCGGGACCGTGTAGGACTGGTCGGGATGGATCATGCGGGCCAGCACGGCGCCAAGGCGAACAGACATGGCCCTGGCAAAGATTTTGTAATCCGTGCTGAGGAGGGAGACCGGGCGCCAGTTCTTGAGGAGGCGGAGATCACCCCTCTTAGGCAGCAGGACGATCACCGCCCTGCGCCACGAGAGGGGCATCTCCCCGGTCGCCAGACATTCCCCCAGGACCCGCACGTAGTCGCCCCCCAGGACGCCCCAGAACGCCCTGTGGAACTCCACGGTCAGCCCGTCCAGCCCCGGGGACTTCCCCCTAGAGAGCTGGCGGAGGGCGCCGGACAGCTCCTCCAAACTCAGAGGAGCGTCCAGTTTTTCGGCGCCCTCCAGGCCGACCTTCGGCGCGTCCTCGCTGGACGGATCCGGAGAGAACAGAGCCCCGTAATAGGCGCGGGTCTCCGCGCGGATTCCCTCCGGATCCGAGACCGGAGATCCGTCGTCGGCCAGCAGCTCCAAAAGCTGCTTACGGACCCCCTGTCTTTTTTCCAGCGAGTAGAAGAAGGGGGAGCCGCGGTCCAGGTCCCGCAGGAACTGGATCCGCGACCTCACGTACGCGCCTCGGGACCCGACGAGCCGCAGGTCCTTCAGCGCGCCCTTCTTCTCTTCGTACGCCAGCCGCAGGGCCGGGTCCTCGGCGACTTGACCGAGACGGGACTCCAGGTCGAGCACCTCCTTCTCCAACTGCCCGACCCTGGCCTCCCGCCTCTTGGTCGACCCCTTCGCGTACTCCTGACAGAAGAGACGGATGTGAGCCTTGCCCACATCCCACCATAGCCTCAAGGAGGGGAAGCCCCCCTGCTTCCTTCTCCAGCCGGCCCAGAACCGACCGAACGAATCCCGGAACCGCGCGTCCTCCAGCAGCAGGTTGTTAAAGTGCCAGTACGCGGACCCCCCCCCGGCGCGCGGCGGCACGAGCTCCGCCCACACCAGGTGGTGGTCCGTGCACGGCACCGGCCGCACGGAAGCCGTCGGAACGCAGGAGACGTACGCCCGGGAAATGTAGAGGCGGTCGATCCTGGACGCTCCTCCCCCAGACCTCACAAAGGTGAAGGCGCTGGAGTCGGGATGGAGATTACGCCAGACGTCCACCAAGTCGAGGGACCCGACCAGGTCCCTCAACTTTCCCACCGACGCCGGGCTCGGCTGGGTACCCGTGCGGTCCCTCGCCTCGAGGGTACAATTAAAATCCCCCCCGAGGACGACGCACTCGCCCTCGTCGACGGAGCCCAAAAGAGTGGACACTTCTTCAAAGAAGCGCGCTTGCTGCGCACCGGCCCCGGGGGCGTACACGTTCACTAGATGGAACGGCACGCCCCCCAGGCGAACGGTGACCTGGAGCAAGCGGCCCGGCACGAGCTCCTTGACCCCCAAGATCTCCGGCTGAAAATGCGGGGCCAACAAGATAGCCACCCCACTGGAAACACTGGAGAGGTGACTCATGTTGACCCCTCCTTGCCACTCCAGGAGCCACGTGGCCTCGTCTCCCGGAACGGTGTGGGTTTCTTGCAGGAAGCACACCGCATACTTCCCGTCCCGAAGGACCGAAAAGTTATTAAACCTGCGGCTAGCTTCCCTGCTGCCGTTGACGTTGAGGCTGGCTATGGTTATCTTCATTTCAGAAGCACAACCAACCCCTACTTAAACCTAACGGGGGAAGGGAGGCCGGCCGCTAGTCGACCGCCACTCCCTTAGCAGCCCGGTGAGGAATGCCCGGAACCGACACAGCTCGGACGGGCTCACGCCCGCGTCCGCACCCATGGTCTTGTAGGCGACGCGGGCCGACCCGAGGAGCAGCGCCAGCCCCGACCATCTGTCGAGGGCCTGCTGGGTCCTGCGGCGACCCTGGCTCGTAGCCACAAATTCCCGGAGCTCCCTGATGGGAATAAGAACGAGGGGGGGCCCGGCGAGGGGCGCGAGGTCATCCATCGCCTCATCGGCGATGGACTCTAAGTCTTCCTCCGCCCCCACCACCGAGTCCCCGTCCTCCTCCGGGGGGTCGCCACCGGCGGCCGAACCGTCCGCCACGCAGTGCGCGTCGGGCGGCCCGGCCGCGACAGCCGGCCCCGCCTCCGCCCCGATCCCACCCCCAGGATCGGTAGCGGAGGATTCCCCCCCGGGCTCCTTTAGGGGGGCCGGGCCAGAAGGCGGCGGCGGGCCGGAGACCCCCTCCGCCCCAGGCGCCGGAACGACCGGAGAGACCGGAGAATACAAAAACCGGACCTCCTCCAAGTCGCCCGGCGCCGGAGACACAGACCGAGGGCCCTCCTCTGCGACGCCACCGGCCTCCGACCCAGCAGACGGGGTGAATTCTTTACAGACCTCGACGAGGTCGAGCAGCACCTGGGAAAAATCCGGGTCGCTCTGGGCGGGCTCGTCCTCAGACGACCCGCCCGACCCGGTCCCCTGGCCGCCCGACCCGTCGAGGGGCAATGCCACCAGTACTGGATAAAAACCCGTCGCGCGTTGTTCCGCGACCCCCCCCACGGGCAGGGTCTCGTCCCCATCCCCGGGAGGCACGAGCTGGGCAGACGCTTCTGCCTCAGCCTCCTCGGGGACAGGCGACCCCTGCCGTTCGCCCGTAATGGTGTCAGCGGTGGGGTGGGGCGCAGCGCCCGCGGCGGGCGACGACTCCCCCTGACCGGAGGGACCTTCCTCCTCCCGGTCCTCCTCCTCTTCCAGGGGGTCGCGCCTTCTTTTGAGCGCGGAGGGGTAAAGGGAGGCCTCCATTTCTTCAGGGGCCTCCCCTGCTCCCTCTGGAGGAGCGAGTTCTTTGGGACCCCCGGGCCCGAGCCCGGCCGCAGGTTCTGGCATTACCGCCTCGGCGGTCGCGGCCACAGGCTCGGCCACGAGGGCCCCCCCCCCTCCGCACTCCGCGATCAGCGCGGCGACGCTCTCCGGCGTCAGGGGCTCCATGTCGTGGGGGACGCCCTCCGCGGGGGGACCCACCCCACGGTTTCGCGTCTTGTCCCGCGCCTTCTTTCGGACCGGACCTCCCTCCTCCCCCCCGCCGGAGGCCAGGATGGCATCGACCTCCGACGACGACCGCGCCCCGGTAGCGTTGGATCGAGCGGGGGCGCGGCTAGACCCGGAAGGAGGAGCGGCGGCGGCGCCAGATGACTTGGCGGCCTTGGAGGCGGGGCAGTTTTTACGCACGTGCCCCACCTCCCTACAGGCGTGGCACCGCACGCCGTCCGTCGTCCAGAAGACGCGGTACGAGGTCCCCCCGTGGAGGACCGTGAAAGCCCCGTCCGTCTCCCCCTCCCGCGCCAGCTGGATAAAGGCCTGGCGCCGGAAGGAGAAGACATGGCGAAGGCTGCTCTCCCGGAGTCCGAGCGGGATCGGGGAAATCCCCGACCTCACCTCCCCGAGTTGGTGTAGGTGGGGGAGGAGGAGCTCACAGGTGATAAAGGGCGGGACGTTGGATAAAACCACCCTCTGCGCGGTGGCCTCCAGCGGGTCCACCGGCAGGAAAGTCCCGCCCACGGTGAGCCCCTGAGCGATGGCCAGGGCCACCGCCCGCTCGGACTCCAGGAAAAAGACAGCCTTCCCATACATTTTTGAGGCGGCGACTATGGCCGGAGGGCCGACAACCCCGGCCATAGCCTTTACGCACGCCTCAATAGTCATGTTGGGGTGGGTGTAGCTCTTCACCCCAAGTTTCTCGGTCAACAGGCGGAACGGCGACGGGGCGGCAGCGGAAGCGGGAGCGGCCGAAGCTTTGGCCGCCACTGCCGCATAAGTTCTCGCCGGCCCCGTCGCCGCCGCAGATGTAGATGCCATACTGGGGTGGATTTTAAAAAAGAGCTACACACACCCCAAAAGTCACAGGCCCGAAGGTGTTAAAAATGGCCTCGGTAAAGGTCTTCCCTGAGCAGAGGGAGCGTAAATGTACTGGGCCACCTCTCCCCTTGATGGTATGAATTGGGAGGGGGCCCTTTCTTCCCTCTGCTCAATTGGGAAATTAAAATATGAAGGGAGGTGCCTATCGGAGAGGCAGAGAGAGGACAAAGAGAGAGAGAGAGAGGGGGGTGGGAAGGAGGGGGGGGGCCGCAAAGGCAGGGTCCCCACTGGACGATGATAGGCGGTGGGTGGGTGTCGGCAGGGTGTACTCCCCCGATGGTAAGCAAAGTCTTTTCAGGTGGTCTTCGGGCAGGGGGAGAAGATGTCTTCGCCTGGGCAGACTGGAGACAGCCCAGGTTCAGCCCACACCAGGTCTTTTCGGTGAGCAGGAAGCAGCTTCACCTGGGCAGGCTCCAGCCAACCCAGGCCAGGCTTTCGGCCCGTCTTCTTTTCCTCCCCCCGCCTAGAATGCAAAAGTCTTTAGGGGGAATACACAGAGACACCCACCTGCAGATGTTGGAGTTGCAGCTCCTCCCCTCCTTCCAAGTGGAGCTGTTGGTATCCTCTCTCCCTCTCTCCCTCTCCTGGGCTGGAGGCCGAATTGGGAGGCAGTGCTGGAAAAGGCCTCTCCCGTTCTAATGCTGGCCTCCTCCTCTGTCCTCCACTCCTTCCTCTCCAGGCACCTCTGTAGATGGGTTGGTGTGGGAAGGTTGTAGTGGTGGTGGCCTGGGGTCACTCCTTCCTTCCAATTTTACTCCCAGGCCAAGGCAACCACACACTCTCTCCCCCACAGCAGCAGGAGCTCTGCACCAGCACAGCCTTCTCCACACAGAGCTGCAAGAGAATGAGCTCTAATTGTTCCTCGTTCTCTGGTGTTCACCAATCATTTAGGGCCACATTGCTCCTCTTTTTTTTAAACCAATAAAAAATACATTAAACAAATACACTAACACAAACCCAGAAACAATACTTAACCCGTTAAATTAAATTTTGGTTGTTTAAACCAATTATGCACTCCAGTCCCCGCGGCGCCCACCGGTCACGAAAGAGCTCGAGCTCGCCGGCGGACACCGCGTGCTCCATCTCCAGGGCCACCCGGCCGCGAACGGGGCCACATTGCTCTAACTCTCCATCTAATTGAGTGCCCAGCTGAAGCAGCCAATGAGCTAATTGGCAGCTTTATAAAAGGGGTGTGGTTTGGGGGACTGGATTTTGTTGGGAAACAGACTGGGTTGCTGTGTAGACAGGGTGCTCTCCGAACTGCTCGGGCCAAGCTGGGCTATTGCCGGGCAGGAGATTGGCGAAACAGAGGCAAGCCTGGATTGGTACTGGGAAACTTTGCTCAGTTTGGGTATTGAAGAAAAAACTTTCAGACCTCTTCCTCAGTTTGTTAAATCAGTTGAAGGTGTTGGAGCATGTTGTTCCTGGCCTACAGTGAGAGTGGGGTTGATGAGCCAAGTGGCCTTTTCCTTGTTCTGTGCTTTGATATTTCTCTGCATTGTGAATTCTATAAATCTCCCCAACGCCCCGCCCGCCCCCACCCCCCAAATTCCTAGTTTGCCAGCATTTTGAGAGAAAGGAATTGCTATACAGAAACAAAACTTTCAATGAACTGCTAGGTGAAGCAGTGAGGAATAGAAATGTTGAGGCAATGACCATTGACACTGTCCCTTACTCACTGTCTATTGTGGGTCAATTGTGAAGTGTTAAACCAGTTAGAGACTAAGTTGACCTCTCTTGTGCACAATCTATAGTTGAGGGGGAAATGGAGACCAGTCTGCCTTCAAAAGATTCAGTGAAAATAGATCAAAGGCTTTTTTACTTTTGTTGCAAATGAGGGCTACATATCATTTGAGCTGCAGTTACTGGGACAGGAGCTCTGTTGGATGGCTCGAACTCACTCCATGATATTTTGCTATTGTAAAGATGAGTCAGCTTGGCTCCATTGGTAGCACTCCTGTCTGATTGCAAATTCAAACATTATTCCAGGATTTCAGCAGACAATGTGCACACTCCAGTACTGAGGGAATGTTGCATTGCTATCCTTGGATGAGACATTAAACTGAGGGATTGCCTGTCGAGGATATAAGATCCAATAGCACTATCTGAACAGGAAGTTTGCATTGTCCTCTCCACTACCCCACCCCTTAAGTTAGATCAATTGGTTATTCATCATGCTTGTTTGTGGCTACCCCATGAACCCTCATAAATGCACAAGGTGATTATTGTGCACAGTACCACAAGGAGTGGTTGAGATGAATAACAAATGTATTTGAGGGAAATCTAGAAAAGCACACGAGGGAGAAAATATGCTGAAAGGGTGGGAGGAGGCTCGTGTGGAGCAGAGACTAGATGGACCGAATGGCCGGTTTCTGTGCTGTACATTCTATGTAACGTAATTTTTTATATCATCCAAAGTCTCCCTTTTGCTCTCAGCAGCCAACCGGGTCAAGTTGCTGCTGCCACTCCTTGTCCCACTTGGTTTACGCTAACCCTGTTTCTTAACTTTAATGCCTTCGTGCTCACTTTTTTTTCCAAACATCAGCTGAACAAATTTGAACAGCCAATGTGCTGGTGTTGCTGTGTTTTGGTTCTGCTTTAAACCAGAGTGCAGTGAGAGCCTTTCATCCAAATGTTCAACCAAGCAATGAATTTGGCTAACCTGGAATACTACAAACTACACTGAATATTGAATTCTGCATGGACACTGATCTGAAAAGGGGGGTTAATCTCGGCAACTCTGATTACTGCTGTTCAGCAACATCCACTCAGCTGGAATGATCAGGCCCAGATTGAACTGGATTAGGGTTTAGCTCATTTGTGTACTAATTGGACAATCAGCCAATTAAATAAATGGCAAGTATCCATCTTGTGATTAAAACTCCAGTTTTGATTTGTACTATCTGCAGGATTCCAGCTATACTCTCATTATCCTTGCACATCATTTTTGAAGTGTCAACTTCAGAAGTCTTGCATTTCAAAATCTGCAAAGCCAAATCTCCTAATTCATCTCGAGCACAAGTCGTGCTGTGCACCTCCTCTCTGCCCAGAATGCATCCGTCTCCTGACCACAAATGGCAAAATAGGGTTTTCCACCATTTCCTATGGATTCTGTTGAGGTCACAACTACTAGCATCCGGTTACATGGCTACATATGGTTATTGGGAGACTGGTAAATTGCCATCAACACACAGCCTGGCCACCCAATCCCATACATAGTAGGATTACCACTCCCATTGGCCTCCTCCTGTTCTTGCAAATTATTCCATACTGTGCTATTTTCTCAAACTTGTGGAACATTCTGAATGAGTTGAGGTAAACTTATTAATAACCAGACTGTTAACAGCAGCATGTCACTCCAAGGCAGGTAGATTGGATCTGGCATGTTGTAGAAGTTGTGTTGCCAGCGTGAAAATTACATTTGCTCACTTTCCTGGGTAATTTGAGTTGATATTTTGGCTGAGAATGGAACATTTTTTCACTTCAGTAGTTGAGCATTGAGCTCTCCCATGTTGGGTAAAGCATGGATTAGAAGCCAAATAAAGCTCCCTCTCTGTCCCAACTTGAGAGTGCTGCATATTGTACAGGTGTGACACTTTGCATTACCCCCCAAGAGTGATCAGGTAGTCTGAGATTGCAGATTGTGGACTCACGTTAGGAACTGAGGGGAGACTGATCAATTCACGCAAGAGCATTGCAGACAGGAGACTTCTATTGTGACAGTCCGGCCTGGCTTTTATCCCAATGTGTGCACCAGTTTCATTTTATAATATGGGGAAACATCCATGCTGTGCCAGCCGTATAGATGGATTTGAAGTGAGACCAATGAGTCTGTAGTTGCCGGTGTCTAATTGTCGTCCTCGAATATGGGCACCACGTTGGCCTGTATCCAACCTATTGGTACCTCCTGTGTCTACTGACTCCCTCAGTTGTCAGTGCCTCCTTAGTCTGTCTCAGCACTCCGATGAATACCATCTAACACTGGGAATTTCATTTGTTTTAAGACTTTTTTTAGTTTATCTAAAATTCCACCTCTTTTATATGGAGGTGCTCAATTTTGCCTTTGAAGAACATGTTTGTCTTGTGAATTTTGAGGAGGATGTAATCATTCAGAATATTTTATTATTTCATGCTTATTCTCAATTTATGGAATCATACAGCACAAAGGAGGCCATTCAGCCCATTGTATCTGGCCTGGCTCTTTGAAAGAGCTATCCAATTAGTCCCACTCCCCTGTCACACTGCCAATATTTCCTATTTTAAAGCATTTATCCAATTCCCTTTTGGAAATTTGCTATTGAATCTGCTTCCACCACCCTTTCAGGCAGCGTATTACAGATTGTTATCCGTCCTCTTACTGCTGTAGTACCAAGAATTTTTTTGCAGTAATTTATTTCTTGACCCTTTTTCAATAAAACTGGTCAGCTCCTGTTCTGTAATTGAAAGCTAGCCCACCTGCTCCTGAGACCATCGCTCCCATATCACCATCATCAAATCCATATGGGTCACCACTTCTCTCTCCCCCTCCTCCCACAGCCCCCCTCCCCGGGCCAAGCTCACCATCAAACTCATTACTGATCTCTGGTAAAGTAATGTATTCCTTGTCCTTCAGTTTGAGCTAATCTCGTGTTGCTCATGGTGATGGAGGGGATGACCTGGGTTTCCTCCGATCATTGGGTTAGCAGTGGGGTGGGACTTCCTCCTGGAATGGGGTTCAATTCCATCACACTATACAACTGCTCCAAGTTCTAGGGTTCTCATCTCAATGGTCGTTGCATTGGGAACTGTCCAGTTGGCGTGGCTGCCTCCCAAGGACACTTTCACAATGGTGAATATTATGGGCTGTACTCGGCCCAGCCTTGTAACAAGATATGGTGCTGCACAGGGCAGCGGCGGGTACAGGGCTGGGATTGGGAAGGCCTTTTTTTTTTTTTAAAGTTCCTTTTGGACAGTTCTTGCCATTTCCATCCCCTGCAGCCCCATATCCTGGAGACATGAGTTAGTCTGAAACGACCCTTCAGTTCTTGTGTTCTGTCTCCATACCTGTAAGTTTCTTCTGCTCTAACTCTTCCTTCTGGTGCGATGGTCCGATTAGGGCTTCTCCACAATTTACTGTGCCCTCTGTCCTATTGTCTGTCAACTCCTGCAGCTCCACTTTAACCGTTTTTCTATCTTTAAACATTGACATTCCCGCTTAAGACATTTATTCAACAAACTCTATATATAGTAAATAAAAGCTGTTATTTGGAGCTTCAGTCTTGTCTTTTCCAGTCTTTGGGTTATTGACTCCTTTGCTAAAAGCTGGACTAGTCGTCGTCTTTTCCCTAAAAGTTTGCTGACTGTCGGTTCTGTGAACCCGGTACACTGTCCAGCCCTATTTAGTTTCTTCCCAATTTAAAGTCAGTGTGTGGTTCCAGTCTGAGGGTAGTGTGAATTTCAACCAAGAGGACATTTGCTTCGTGTCTTGCCTCAGTCGCAAGCAGCGGGCTACAGTCAGCCCTCCCCCAACCAATGGATCAGAGCAAAACTCTGGCACCACCTCCAGTCAGGAAAGGTGGACAACCAGGTAATGGGTGCAGGCGGCTCCACGAACCTCCCTCATTCCCCAATCACAAAACATGGTGGAGCCCTGCATGTGGAGTAGAAGAGACTATGGCTGAAGTGTTGTGAAAGTGTCTTCGAATGCTGAATGCCTGCGCTTGCTCAGCCTCCTTCAGAGGTCCCCACCCCCCATTAAAGATATCGGTGTCCAGCCTATTTGGTTCAGTACACTTTTTTTATTGAGAAGGAGCTGGGTGCACGGGATACAGCAAAGGCCATTGGCCCTGATGACAACCCAGCTGCTGACCTGTGATAAATAGCTGCTCCCCTAGTCATGCTGTTCCAGTACAGCTATGACAGGGCATCTAGATGACTATAGAGGGTCACCTAGATATGCCCTATCCATAATTCTAGCCTGGCCAATTACCGCCTTATCAGACTCCTCCCTATAATCCGTGAAGTGGTAGGAGTCAGAACTAGTGCCTTCAAACATCTGCCCACTGATGCCAGTACAAGTTCCACGAGGAAAACCTGGCACCAGACCTCAACACAGTCTGGTTGCCTTACCTTGATGCTAGAAATAAATGGCCTGGATTTTGCAGTGGTAATGATGGAGACAGTGGTTGCAGTCATTGGGTGATGAGAGCTACCTGCTAAAACCATGGCTGATGACACCCTATCGCAGACCAATAATGAAGCCCGGGAAAGATGTGCATGTGTCCACACACTGGTGGAGAGGACAGTCGGTACTGAAATCATGCTTCCAGTCCCTGGACCGGTCTGGGGGGGGGGGGCTGTGCAGTACTTGCCTGTGGAAATTGTCAGATTGTGGTGGCCTGTTGTGCATCGCACAACTCTTTCTTGTGGGAAGGACTGACCCTTAACCTGATAGATGAGATTCCTATGGAAATGGGTGACATGGAGGATCCCTGAATGGATGGCGGTGGGCCCATGCTTTGTGGCCCACTCCAGGAAGCAACTTCTGCAGAGTGGCTGAGAGCAGCTGGTGGCAAATACATTGAGTGTCAAGATCCCTCCCCCAGGAAGCCACACAAGCTTGGCGGTTGGCTACGAGGGGACACTAATCTGTGCCTTGCACAGAGCCATGATGGTGAGGTGGTGGTCTGCGGGTCATTGTGCTCAAGATTTCCCCCCCCCCACTACATCAGCGCCCTGAAGTTTTGGGGGGGGGGGGGCGCAAGAATGACAACGCCACTTTCAAATAGCCAGCCACCCACCCACCCAGGGTCCACACCTCGTCTTGAACAACTTTCTCCTCTGCCTCACTTACTGTCTGAACTTGCTCTGCAACCCCTTCCCCAATGCCCCCGCCAGGCCCTATGGGAACATCCTCTGCACCTGGTAGACTTGAGCCCATGTGTCCAAAAGACTGCCGTCCATCTGGTGGGAAGGAAACCAATAAGTCATTTACAGTGATGAAGTTTGTTCCTCTGGCACATGTCAGAAGCCCATATTCATGCTGCATGCACATTCATCATTTCATCTCTTCAGACCTTCCAACCAACCTGCATTAACCATACAACTGGACAAAGCCACACTCGCCTTTCCTCACTCCGATATCTGGGCACCAGAAACACAACTGCTGCTGATGCCCAGCAGCTGAATGAGCCTTTCTTCTGCTCAGTCAGCTCCTTTAGAACAGCCCCACCACTGCCCGTCATGGAACGCTCTCTGGCGTTGTTATTGTACTCCACACAGACATGCAAAATGGATTTCAGATTTTGCTTCATTTTGGGTGAGACAAGTTGGCTGCTTTGGAGGCAGGTTACTATTCACTAATAGCAATTTCACACCAGATCTGTGGTGTATAGATAAAAAAGGAGAAATTTGGTACCTTAGTGCTTCTGGGGGGTGCTACCGGCTTACCAGATCTAAAATGGTCTTCTCCCTGGTTGGATCCACAATGTATTGTTCCAAGAAACCATCCTGTATACACTCTCCAAGAACTCTTCCTCAAGTCTCCCTTTGCCAACCTGCTTTGTCCAATCAATATGAAGATTAAAATCTCCCATGATTATAGCCGTACCTTTCTTACAAGCCTTTAATTTTTGATTTATACTCTGTCCTACAGTATGGTTACTGTTTGGGGGCCTGTAGACCACTCCCACCAATTACTACTTACCCTTATTTCTTATCTGCACCCAAATTGATCCTAGAAATATAGACATAGAAAAATAGGAGCAGGAGTAGGCCATTCGGCCCTTCGAGCCTGCTCCGCCATTCAATGAGCATGGCTGATCCTCTATCTCGACCATATTCCTGCTCTCTCCCCATACCCCTTGATGCCTTTTGTGCCTAGAAATCTATATCTCTTAAATATGTTCAATGACGTTCTCCAGAGCCTTCTGTGGTAGAGAATTTCACAGGTTCACCACCTTGAGTGAAGAAATTTCTCCATCTCAGTCCTGAAATGTCCTACCCCGTATCCTGAGACTCTGCCCCCCCTCATTCTAGACCCACCAGCCAGGGGAAACATCCTCCCTGCACCCAGTCTGTCTAGCCCTGTCAGAATTCTATGTTTCAATGAGATCCCCTCTCCTAAACTCTAGTGAATACAGGCCTAGTTGACCCAATCTCTCCTCGTACGACAGTCCTGTCATCCCAGGAATCAGTCTAGTGAACCTTCGCTGCACTCCCTCTATGGCAAGTATATCCTTTCTTGGGTAAGGAGACCAAAACTGCACACAGTACACCAGGTGTAGTCTCACCAAGGCCCTGAATAACACTAGACATCCTTCCTCCTGTACTCAAATCCTCTTGCAATGTAGGCCAACATACCATTTGCCTTCCTAACTGCTTGCTGCACCTGCATGTTTGCTTTCAGTGACTGGTGTACAAGGACACCCAGGTCCCTCCTGTATATCAACATTTCCCAATCTATCACTATTTAAATAATACTGACTTTGTTTTTCCTATTGAAGTGGATAACTTCACATTTATCCATGTTAAACTGCATCTGGCATGTATTTGCCCACTCACTCAACTTGTCTAAATTGCCTTGAAGCCTCTTTGCATCCTCCTCAACTCTCAATCCCACCTAGTATCGTGTCTTCAGCAAACTTGGAAATATTACATTTGGTTCCCTCATCCAAATCATTGATCTATATTGTGGCCCAAGTACTGATCCCTGCGGTACCCCACTAGTCACCACCTGCCACCCCCGAAAAAGACCCATTTATTCCTGCTGTTTCCTGTCTGTTAACCAATTTTCAAGCCATGCTGATATATTGCCTCCAATCCCATGTGCTTCAATTTTGCACTAACCTCTTATGTGGGACTTTATCACAGGCCTTACGAAAATCCAAATACACCACATGCACTGGTTCTCCTTCATCTGTTCTACCAGTTACATCCTCACAACTCCAGTATGTTTGTCAAACACTATCGGCTAGATTTTCAGTAGCTTGCGCCAGCAGTTAGCGCCTTAAGAGAAGTGATTTCCGGGCGCTATGCGTGTAG
Organism: Somniosus microcephalus; assembly: GCF_052327205.1. Lineage (NCBI taxonomy): Eukaryota > Metazoa > Chordata > Chondrichthyes > Squaliformes > Somniosidae > Somniosus > Somniosus microcephalus. The sequence goes on along the minus strand of NC_141010.1, from coordinate 55,499,098 downwards.
CGCCCGGGCGCAGCGCAGTTTGCGCTCCGCCCCAAATTAAGTTGCCCGTTAGCGCCGGCGCAAAGTTTAGCGCCCGCCCGGATGCGCGCGCAGAAAATGACGTCACATCCTCGTGCAACGCCCTTTGGCCGCCCCGATTGCAAACTTCAGTCGGACCGCCCCATTGTGCGGCGGGCGGCCGGAGCGTTTGGAAAAAGGAACGCAACACAACCAGCGCGGGCCCCGGGGGGCGCTAATTAAAGGGAACGTCCTCTCCAGTATAAAGGCCATCCTTTTTTCAGAAAACAGTCTTGTGCAATGCATTTCTGGAGACACAACAAGGAGGATAGCTAACTGGTTTCAAGCAGCAAGAGCCAGGTATTTTTGGACTCAGGCAACAGCGCTGCAAGTGGCCATTTGGAAATTAGAGTGTTTGCCAGGATTTGATGGGGGTTGCATGGGGTGCCAACGCGGAGCTGCAGCTCCATGTCCGTAGGGCTCGCAGACGCATTGTGAGAGGGGCAGCCCTGGCTAGAGGCAGAGGGGGCTACAGGCGTCGGCCACGTAGGCCTTACCCAGTCAGGCTATACCGCCAGCAGCGCTCCTACCTAAACATGAGTGCCGCGCGATGTGTTAAAAGGCTCCGATTCCGAAAGGGGGTGATTGCAGAGATCTGCCACCTGCTTCGCCGAGATCTGCGGCCAAAGCTCAGGTGCAGGACGTCTCTGTCGGTGGAAGTGAAGGTGACAGTGGCATTGAACTTCTATGCCACCGGCTCCTTCCAATACGCTGCTGGGGACATAGCAAACATCTCCCAGTACGGCGCGCATCGCTGCATCCGCCAGGTGACCGAAGCACTGTTCAGAAGGAGAAGCCAATTCATCTCCTTCCCCATGGCCCTGGAGAGCCAGCATCAGCGCGCATTGGGATTTTCCAGACTCGGGGAATTCCCCTTGGTGCAGGGCGCCATTGACTGTCCGCATGTGGCTTTGCGGGCCCCTCTGGAGCATGGCGAGCAGTATCGCAACAGGAAGGGCTACCATTCTCTGAATGTGCAGCTGGTCTGTGACCACAAGCAGCGCATCATGGCAGTCAATGCCAGCTTCCCAGGCAGCAGCCACGATGCCTTTATCCTGCGGCAGAGTACTGTGCATGACATGTTCCAGGCACAGCCTCCCCCAAGAGGATGGCTACTCGGGGACAAAGGCTATCCTTTGTGCACCTGGCTCATGACCCCGCTCCGCGCGCCCAGGACCGCTGCTGAAGAGGCCTACAACGAGAGCCATCAAACCACCCGCAACATCATCGAGCTAACTATTGGGGTCCTCAAGCAGCGGTTCCACTGCCTTGATCGCTCCGGAGGAGCTCTCCAGTATTCGCCGGACCGGGTCTCCCAATTTGTGGTGGTTTGCTGCATGCTACACAACCTGGCTATCCGCAGGACTCAGGCACTGCCACCTGACGTTGGACCAGCACCTCAGGAGGAGGAGCAGGAGGAGCATGAGGAGGAGGAGCTGGAGTACGTTCCCAGGAGGGAGCGACCAGGGCCAAGGGCCGCACGACGCCACCTTATTACACGGTACTTCTAAGCCCCCTGTCAGGGAATGGCCAGGGGCCATGAGGGAAGATGAATGCAGCCGCTCCGCAAGCCCTCAGCCGGCGAAGCCAACAAACACTAAGAAGAACAACCATGGAGACTGCATGAATAAAGATAATTTTTTATTACACAAAAATGAAAAGCCCTTCCCACATGAATCCCCAAAAACAATAAACGGGCCCCACAAAAAGCCCAACAAACGACTCACTCCCACAAACTGGGGAGGAGCCACTCCACCTTTATTGAAACCGGGCCTCAACGTCGGCCTAACGCAAAAAAAAAGCCCTCCAAAAGCACAACCATGGGCAAAATAAAGATGGCCACCGCCATATTAAAGGAAAGCTGGCCACACCCTCTACTGAGTGGCCCGCGAGGGCGAGACCTTGGCCAGCATTTTGCCTCCCCTGCCCTGCCTGCTGCTCCTTCGCAAGCTCTGCCCAGTCGCTGCTGCGAGGCTGGGGGAAGGCGCCTGAGGCTCAGATGCCCTTCCGCCAGATGCCGCTGGGGGGCGGCCTACACGGCGTTTGGGCCTCGAGGGGCCGTCTGCTGAGTGGCGCACCTGAGCCTGGCCACCATCAGCTGCAGCCGCTTGCCGTCGACGCCCCAGAGGGGGAATGGCGGCGACGTGGGCCAGCTGGCGTCTGGGATGCGCTGGCTGGTGCGGTGGCACTCGGCCGGGCCCGCACTGCAGGATCCGCAGCAATCAGCCGACGGCCGGCTTGCTGGGATGGTCCAGCGCGGCGCCTGCCCTGGCGATGCCTGCCTGAGACAGCGCGTGTGGCAGCAGTGAGTGGCCCTGTGGTCCTGGTGTGCGCGCGCATCACATCCGCCAGGGTCTTGACGGCATCAGTTAGCATGTGGCCAGTCGCGGCAGTTGCTGCCCCGAACTCGCGCACACTGGTCGCCAGCGACTCGATGACCTCAGGCATGCGCCCCACCACGCTCATGAGCTCCGTGTGGCGCCGGTCCGAGTCGTCGGCCATCTGATCGAGCTTCCGCACCTCCTCCGAAGTGAAGGTGTCCGGACTGGAGTCGCGACTCTCCCGCTGGGGAGGAGGGGGCCGAACTAGGGGACCCTTGCCGCGTTGGTGACGGCGAGTGTGCCGAGCAGCAGCACTCCCCTCTGATCCTTCCCCCCTTTGGGGGGAAGGCCGCGGGCCACGCGCACGGCTCCTGGGTGGCTGGACGCCACTGGTCCCAGAAGCTGCATTGCCCTGCGACAGTTCCTCCAGGCACTCGTCCAGTGAGGAGGTGTCAAGCATTTCCTCCTCTCCTGCGGGACGTGACTGTTCCCCCGAAGGTCCGGCTTGCTCCTCCTCCTCCTCCTCCTCCTGGTTGGAGGTGCTGTCACTGGCAGCCTCAGGGTCCTGGTCGTCACCAGCTGAAAGCAGGAATGCACAAGAGTTAGCTTCAGAGTGAGGAGACGGCGTCAGCGAGGGAGTTAGGACTGGTGGGATTCAGCGCATTGGTGGGACAGTGGCAAAGGAGGTAGCTCGGATGGGCCAGTGCGACGCGAGAGGGCCAAAAGGCGAGGTCCTTACCATTGCCGGGCAGTGGAGGGTCGGATACACCGCACGCTGTGGGGACAATCACACGGGCTCCCATGAGCACACACACGCGCTCCTCCAGCCGAGTGAGCTTCTGCAGCTTGGCGCGGCCACCCCTGGCACGGGCCTGGCGATTAAACGCTACTTTAGCCTGCAAGAGAAAGGACGGGCTGTAAGTGCGCAGTGAAGCCCTGATGTAGTGTGCACTGCCTCCCATGGTGGAATAGCTTGGACAGAGTGAAGCCCTGATGTACTGTGCACTGCCTCCCATGGTGGAATAGCTTGGACAGAGTGAAGCCCTGATGTAGTGTGCACTGCCTCCCATGGTGGAATAGCTTGGACAGAGTGAAGCCCTGATGTACTGTCCACTGCCTCCCATGGTGGAATAGCTTGGACAGAGTGAAGCCCTGATGTACTGTGCACTGCCTCCCATGGTGGAATAGCTTGGACAGAGTGAAGCCCTGATGTACTGTGCACTGCCTCCCATGGTGGAATAGCTTGGACAGAGTGAAGCCCTGATGTACTGTGCACTGCCTCCCATGGTGGAATAGCTTGGACAGAGTGAAGCCCTGATGTACTGTCCACTGCCTCCCATGGTGGAATAGCTTGGCCAAAGTGTAGAGTGCCGAATGGCCATTTGATGCTCATGACTGTCCCAATGCTGCTGGCTGAGGGCTGGCCAATAGGACTTTCAGGTCCCTTTGCCCATCATGTCAGGTGTACATGCAAGAATGAGGAGGAGACTGGAAAGGCTACTCACCCTCACAATCCTGGTCAGATCGTTGTATTTCTTACGGCATTGTTTGTGGGTCCTGGGGGCCTCGCCGGTGAACGTCACCCTCTGGGCGATCTGCTTCCAGGCTTTGATGTAGTCGTGGTGGGTTGGATTCCTCCCACTCTCTGGAAACAAGATCTTGCGCCTCACCTCCAGAGCTGTGACCATTATGTCCAGATCACCCTCTGAGAAGCGCAGGGCACGCTGACGGGCCTTCTCTGGCGTTGCCATGACTCCCTGGGGCTGAGCAGTAGTGTTGAGGCCTCTTTGCAAGGCTGCAGTGTGCAGGGCGTGGCAGCAGACCAATTCGTCCCTTCCCCCTTTAAGAGCTGGTCGGCACCACGGGGTCTGCTGTCAGTGCAAAAATGACCGCACCCGTGCTGCGCCCCGCCTGGGCGCTATCCCTCTGGACCGCCGGCTTAGCGCCTAAAGAGAGTAGTGGAACGCCTCTTTTAGCGCTCCACCAACCTCTTAGGGCGAAGCCACTGAATTCCCGGCAACGGGGCGCTACTTTGGGGCGGGCGCTAACTTCGGGCGGGCGCTAAAGCTAGCGCCCCAAAACTGCCTATACTGAAAATCTAGCCCCTATTTCCCTTTCATAAATTCATGTTGACTTTGTCTAATCCTGTTGGAATAGACTCTAGCAATTTCCCTACTAATGTTAGGCTAACTAGTCTGTAGTTCCTGTTTTCTCTCCCTCTATTTAAATAGTGAGGTTACATTTGCCACCCTCCAATCTGCAGGAACTGTTCCGTAATCCATAGAATTTTGAAAGATAACAGCCAATGCATCCACTATTTCCATGGCTAACTCTTTTAGTGCTCTGGGATGCTGATTATCAGGCCCTGGGGATTTATTGGCTTTCAGTCCCATTAATTTCTCAGCACTTTTTTTAACCAATACTAATTTCCTTTAATTCCTCCTCACTAGACCCTTGGTTCCCTAGCATTTCTGAGGTGTTATTTGTGTCTTCCGCAAAGACAGAACCAAAGGGCTTTTTTTTTTGCCAGGCCCGAGGAGGTGGGATTGGAGGAGTGTTAATGGCAAAAACTGGTGGGCGGGCCCGATCCCGCCTCAAGCATGTTTCCCACATGCGAGTTGACTTAATAAAGACTCACTACGCACTTGGTTGAACATAAAGCAAGGCTTTAATTGACTTGTAACAAAACATGGAGGTCTAGTTAGTAGTCACTAGCTTCCTGTTTCCAGATTGTCTCTGGCCAAGTTGGGCCCACGCCTGAGTATTTATACTCCTTGGATGGCGCCCTCAGCTGGCCGTTCAGTAGTACATCCTGAGTTACTACTTGTAGAAGTTGCAATTTATGACATTCTTCCTCCCTATAAAGTTTGGAAGTCCAGTCTTCCTTTAACAGACTAGGTGGACCAAAAATAGCCGTAGTCGTTTAGCTTTCTGCTTGTGACCGGAAGGCATGTCTCCCCGGACCGTGTCCTTTCTCTGGGTCGCTTGGCCCATACCTGTAGAGTCCGCGTCGTCTTGATCGTCCTGTGTAGGACTGGGAATATCATGACTCCGACTCCGACTCCGACTCCGACTCCGGGTCCCCACAGGCGCAGACCTGGCCTCATCCTGGGTCGTAGCCGGAGATTGTCCGGCGTCCTGGTTTCGGGTGGCCATCCTTGTTCCCCATTATAAATGCTCCCATTTCTGACTAAGGGACCTACATTTGTCTTCACTAATCCCTTTTTTGACATACTTGTAGAAGTTTTTGCAATCTGCTTTATGTTCTTTGCAAATTTACTCTCATACACTCTTTCCCCTCTTAATCAATTTCTAGTTCCTTTTTTGCTGAACTCTAAACTGCTCCCAATCCTCAGGCTTGCTACTTTTTCAGGCAACTTTATATGACTCCTCCTTTTGGATCTAATACTATCCTTAATTTCTTTCGCTAGCTATGGCTGTAGTGTCCGAGGATCAATAATACTCAGACTGCAGGAGAACAATAAAACAGTTCATTTACTTGAACAGAGGGTACTTTTTGTTTGGACCCAAAAAAAAAACCAATTGAACTGTAAATACACAAGTTCAACTAAAACTTAAATCAAATTAAAATTTGGTTTTCCGGGTTGATAATGCACTCCAGTCCCCGCGGCGCCCACCGGTCGCGGAAATACTCAAGCGCGCCGGCGGACACCGCGTGCTCCATCTCCAGGGCCACCCGGGCGCGAACATGGCCATGGAACAGAGGCAGGCAATTCGGTTGGACGACCCCCTCGACCGCCTGCTGTCTGGACCAATTGATGGCTCTTTTAGCCAGGCCCACAAGGAGGTCCACCAACCTGTCCGCTCCCCTCCCCACCGGGTGACCGTAGATCAAGAGCGTGGGACTGAAGTGCAACCAAAAATCGAGGAGCAGCCCGTTCAAGTAGTGAAAGAGGGGCTGCAACCTCTCACATTCCAGATAAACGTGAAACACTGACTCCTGCAGGCCGCAAAAAATGCAGGCGGCCTGGGAGTCCGTGAACCTACTTAAAACCTTACTGCACGGGACCGCTCCGTGCAGCACCCTCCAGGCCAAGTCCCCGACGGAACAAGGGAGGACTCCCGCGTAGAGAGCCCTCCATTGGGGACCTCCGCGACCGCCAGTCAGCAAGACGCCACGCCAAGGCGTGTCCGGACGGTAGACGAAGATGGCAAAGTGGAGAGTGTGCAGGAGCAGCCCGTACAGGAAACCCCTCCGCGCGGAATGAAAAGGCACGGAGGGCATTTCCTCGAGACGGCTCAAGTTGTGAGGCGCCGGTTCCTGAGGGGAGTTTGGGGGCCGGGCGCCGATGAGGAATTCCGTCCGAACGGGGCTAAGCTCGGACGGGATTGCCCCACGTGCTTGAGCCATCTCGATACACCTAGTGGAGTCGGGGCCCAGTGCCGCTTACACGGATTCGATGGCTTCGAACGCGAGCCGGACGTTGGCCCAGGACAGGTGCCGCGCCAGCTCCTCCGACGCCATCCAGCCCGCTCCTCCGCCAACGAGCAGGTCCCCGACTCTGGTCACCTTGCCAAGCACAGCCCTGCCCTCCGTCAGCTGCCCGAACCCGCGTTCGTGGAGGTGCGGATTCCTGAGCGGCTCCCGAAGGAGAGCCGCCGCTCCTGACGGGGGAGAGCTCCGCCTGGAAGCGACGTAGTGCCAAACCCATAGCAGTTCCTGGTAGAAGACAGGCAGCTCCCGCAGGCTGGCACGTGTGCCGCCCACTTTCGCGAACTGGAGCTGTGTCGTAATTGAGGCCGTGCAGCTGGCGGAAGAAAAACGTCGCCAGCGCACACCATCTCGGAGGATTCTCGACGTACAGGTATCTCTGCAGCGTCTGAAGACGGAAAGTCGCAGCCTGGGTGTGAAGGCACACCAGCGCCTGACCGCCCTCCCTAAGCCGGAGACTCAGAACCGCGGCAGCGACCCAGTGCTTCCTTTTGTCCATGAAGAAGTCGACGAGCTTCTTCTGTATTTTGGCGACAAACGCAGGGGGGAGGGATATCAGTGACAAACCGGTACCACACCATGGTGGCCACCAGTTGGTTTATGACCATCACTCGACCCCTGTAGGACAACACTCGGAGCAGTCCTGTCCAGCGTCCTAAGCGAGCGGTGACTTTGGCCTCCAACTCTTGCCAGTTCGTCGGCAGGGCTAAGGTAGACTCCCAAGTAGAGGAGGTGCGTGGTGCTCCAGGCAAAGGGCCTGAACTCCTCCGGCAGGGAGTCCACCCGCCACTGACCCACCAGGAGTCCGGAACATTTCTCCCAGTTCATCTTGGCGGAGGATGCGTCCGAGTAAATCTGCTGGCATTCCCGCATCCTCCGCAAGTCAGCGGGATCCGTGACCGTGAGTAGCACGTCATCGGCGTAAGCCGAGAGGACCACCTCCACGCCCGGCCCTTGCAGAGCCAGTCCCGTCAACCTCTTCTGCAAGAGGCGCAGGAAAGGCTCTACGCAAACGACGTATAACTGACCGGACATGGGGCATCCCTGACGCACCCCCCTCCCAAAGCGAAGGGGCGCCGTCAAGGACCCGTTAACTTTAATCAGACACTCCGCGGCAGCGTACAGAAGTCAGAGCCGGGCGACAAAATGCGTCCCGAACCCGAATGCGCGCAAAGTCCCGAAGAGATACTCGTGATCCACCCTGTCGAACGCCTTCTCCTGATCCAGGGAAAGGAAGGCGACCGACAGACCAGCCCTCTGGGAATGGTGGACCAGGTACCGGACCAGCTGGATGTTATCGTTGATAGTCCGGCCCGGGCCCATGTAGGACTAGTCGGGGTGGATCATGTGGGCCAGCACGGCGCCAAGGCGAGTAGACATGGCCCTGGCAAAAATTTTGTAGACCGGGCGCCAGTTCTTTAAGGAGGTGGAGCTCGCCCTTCTTAAGCAGCAGGACAATAACCGCCCTGTGCCAAGAGAGGGGCATCTCCCCGGTCGCCAAACATTCCCCCAGGACCCGCGCGTAGTCGCCCCCCCCCCCCCCAGGAAGTCCCAGAACGCCCTGTGGAACTCCACGGTCAGCCCATCCAGCCCCGGGGACTTTCCCCTGGAGAGCTGGCGGAAGGCGCCGGTCAGCTCCTCCAGACTCGGGAGCATCCAATTTTTCGGCGCCCTCCAGCCCGACCTTCGGCAGGTCCTCCCACAAAATTCTGCGCGCATCCTCGCTGGACGGATCTGGAGAGAACAGAGCCCCGTAATAGGCGCGGGTCTCTGCGCTGATTCTCTCCGGGTCCGAGACCGGAGATCCATCGTCGGCCAGCAACCCCAAGAGCTGCTTATGGACCCCCCGTCTTTTTTCCAGCGAGTAGAAGGGGGAGCCGCGGTCCAGGTCCTGCAGGAACTGGATCCGCGAGCTCACGTATGCGCCTCGGGACCCGACGAGCTGCAGGTCCTTCAGCGCGCCCTTCTTCTCTTCGTACACCTTGGGCCGGGTCCTCGACGACTTGACCGAGATGGGATTCCAAGTCTAGCACCTCCTTCTCCAACCGCCCGACCCGGGCCGCCCGCCTCTTGGTCGACCCCCCTCGCATACTCCTGACAGAAGAGACGGATGTGAGCCTTGCCCACGTCTCACCATAGCCTCAAGGAGGGGAAGCCCACCGCCCCCCCCGCTTCCTCCAGCCGGCCCAGAACCGACTAAACGAATCCCGTGCATCCTCCAGCAGCAGGTTATTAAAGTGCCAATACGCGGACCCCCCCCCCCCCCCACGGACACCCCCCGGAACGAGCTCCGCCCACACCAGGTGGTGGTCCGTGCACGGCACCGGCCGCATGGAAGACGCAGGAGACGTATGCCCGGGAAATGTAGAAGCGGTCGATTCTGGATGCTCCTCTCCCAGACCTCACGCAAGTGAAGGCGCTAGAGTCGGGATGGAGATTTCGCCAGACGTCCACCAAGTCGAGGGACCCGACCAGGTCCCTCAACTTCTCCATCGCCACCGGGCTTTGCAGGCGGCCGGTGCGGTCCCTTGCCTCGAGGGTGCAGTTAAAATCCCCCCCCGAGGATGACGCACTCGCCCGCGTCGATGGAGCCCAGAAGAGTGGACACTTCTTCAAAGAAGCGCGCTTGCTGTGCACCGGCCCCAGGGGCATACACATTCACTAAATGGAGCGGCACGCCCCCCAGGCGAACAGTGACCTTGAGCAAGCGGCCCGGCACGAGCTCCTTGACCCCTAAGATCTCCGGCTGAAAATGCGGGGCCAACAAGATAGCCACCCCACTGGAAACACTGGAGAGGTGACTCATGCTGACCCCTCCTTGCCACTCCAGGAGCCACGTAGCCTTGTCTCCCGGAACGGTGTGGGTTTCTTGCAGGAAGCACACCGCATACTTCCCGTCCCGAAGGACCGAAAAGTTATAAAATCTGCGGCTAGCTTCCCTGCTGCCGTTGATGTTGAGGCTGGCTATGGTTATCTTCATTTCAGAAGCATAATCCAACCCCTACTTATCACTAACGGGGGAAGGGAGGGCGGCCGCTAGTCGACCGCCACTCCCTTTGCAGCCCAGTGAGGAAGGACCGGAACTGACGCAGCTCAAGCGGGTCCACGCCCGCGTCCGCGACCATGGTCTTGAAGGCGACTCGGGCCGACCCGACGAGCAGCGCCAGCCCCGGCCATCTATCGAGGGCCAGCCGGGTCTTTTGACGACCCTGGCACGTGGCCACCAAGTCCCGGAGATCCTCAATGGGAATGAGGGGGGTCCCGGCGAGGGGCGTGAGGTCCTCCATCTCATCAGCGATTGAATCCCATTCCTCCTCCGCCCCCACCACCGAGTCCCCGTCGTCCTCCTCCAGGGGGTCGCCACCGGCGGCCGACCCGTCCACCACGCGGTGCGCAGCGAGCGGCACGGCCGGCCCCACCTCCGCCCGGATCCCACCCCCAGGATCGGTAGTGGAGGATTCCTCCCTGGGCTCCTCTAGGGGCGCCGGGCCAGAAGACGGTGGCGGTTCTGAGTCCCCCCCTGCCCCGGGAACGACTGGAGAGAACGTAAAAACTAACTACTCGAAGTCGCCCGGCGCCGGAGACAGAGGGCCTTCCTCTTCCGCGCCACCGGCCTCCGACCCAGCGGATGGGGTAATTTCAGTTAAACCCTCGACGAGGTCGAGCAGCACTTGGGAAACGACCGGGTCACTTTGGGTGAGCTCATTATCCGAGGACTCGCCCGACCCGGACCCCAGGCCGCCCAACCCGTCGAGGGGTAACGGTACTGAGAGTGGATCTACTTCCGCTGCGGGTTGTTCCGCGACCCCCCCCACGGGCAGGGTCTCGTCCCCATCCCCGGGAGGCACGACCTGGGCAGACACCTCTGCCTCAGCCCCCCTAGGGACAGGCGACCCCTGCCATTCGCCCGTGATGGTATTAGCGGTGGGGTGGGGCGTAGTACCCGTGGCGGGCGACGACTCCCCCCGACCGGAGGGACCTTCTTCCTCCCGGTCCTCCTCCTCATCCAGGGGGTCGCGCCTTCTTTTAAGTGCGGAGGGGTAGAGGGAGACCTCCATTTCCGCAGAGGCCTCCCCCGCTCCCCCCGGTGGAGCGGGTCCCTCGGGCCCGAGCCCGGCCGCAGGTTCTGGCGCTACCATCGCGGCCACAGGCTCAGGCACGAGGTCCCCCCCGCCGCCGCACTCCGCGATTAACGCGGCGACGCTCTCGGGCATCAGGGGCTCCATATTATGGGGCACGCCCTCCACGGGGGGACCCGCCCTACGGTATTTACTTTTCCCCCGCGCCCTCTTCCCGACCGGACAACCCTCCTCCCCCCCCCGCCGGAGGCCAAGATGGCATCGACCTCCGACGACGACCGCACCCCGGTAGCACTTGTTTGGGGGGGGGGGGGGGCACGGCTAGACCCCAGCCATCGCCTTCACACATGCCTCGATAGTCATATTGGGGTGGGTGTAGCTCTTCACCCCAAGCTTCTTCGTGATAAGTCGGAACGGTGACAGGGCAGCAGAAGGAGCGGGAGCAGCCGCGGCTTTGGCCGTCACCGCCGAAGATGTAGAAGCCATACTGGCGTGATTTTTTGGGAGCCACACACACCCCAAGTCACAGGCCCTGTGATGTTAAGTGGCCTCGGTAAAAATTTAAGGTCTGCCACCGAGCAGAGGGAGTTCAAAGCCAATGGCCCGCCTCTCCCCTTGATGGAATGATTGGGAGAGGGGCCTCCTCCTCTCTGCTCAAAGTGGCTATTAGTGGTTTTAAAGGGAGGTGCCCTTTGAGAGAGACAAAAGAGAGGGAGAGAGGGGGGGCGCAAAGGCAGGGTCCGCACTCAAGGTGGTTATTGGTGGGTGGGTGTCAGCAGGGGTGCACTCCCCGATGGAAACAAAAGCCTATGAAGATGATCTTCGGGCAGGGGGAGAAGATGTCTTCGCCTGGGTAGGCTGGAAAAAGCCCAGGCTCAGCACCACACCAGGTCTTCTCGATGTAGATAAGTAAGTAAGAGGCTTCACCTGGGCAGCTCCAGCCGACCCGACCCAGGCCAGGCTTTCCGGCCCGTCGTCTTTCCTCCCCCCGCCTAGAATACACAGTCTTTTGGGGAATGCACAAAAAGACACCCACCTGCAGATGTTTGATGTAACGATACAGCTCCTCCCCTCCTTCCAAGTAGAAGTTGGATGGCATTCCTCTCCCCTCTCCCTCCAGGCACCTTAATTGTGTAGGTTCTGGCTGGTCTGGTTGGTGGTGGTCTGGTGTCTCTCCTTCTCCTTCCTGGTCAGGAGGCCACCACGCTCCACTTTCCTCCTGCAGCCCACAGAGCAAGACAGAGAATGAATAAAGTTGTTTGGTTTGTCCTCTTTTTGTATAAACCAAAAAATAAAACATTGGTTTATTTGTTTAAAGGTCTGACAACCCTCTAAACAAAACCCGATCAATCAAATTAAAATTTGGTCCCTTAAATCAATTACGCACTCCAGTCCCCGCGGCGCCCACCGGTCATGAAAGATCTCGAGCTCGCCGGCGGACACTGCGTGCTCCATCTCCAGGGCCACCCGGCCGCGAACATGGCCGCGGAAGAGAGGGAGGCAATCCGGCCGGACGACCCCCTCGGCCGCCCACTGCCTGGACCAATTAATGGCTTTCTTGGCCAGGCCCACGAGGAGGTCCTCCGACCTGCCCGCTCCCCTCCGCACCGGGTGACCGTAGATCAAGAGCGTGGGACTGAAGTGCAACCAAAATTTGAGGAGCAGCCCCTTCAAATAGTGAAAGAGGGGCTGCAACCTCCCACACTCGACATAAACATGGAACACGGACTCCTCCAGACCGCAGAACAAGCAGGCGGCCCGGGAGTCCGTGAACCTACTTCAAAACCTATTGCACAGGACTGCTCTGTGCAACACCCTCCAGGCCAAGTCCCCAATAGAACAAGGGAAGACTCCCGCATAGAGAGCCCCCCATTGGGGACCTCCGCCGGAAGGTAAAACGGCACGCCACGGCGTGTCCGGACGGCAGGCGAAGATGGCAAAGTGGAAGGTGTGCAAGAGCAGCCCGTACAGGAAACCCCTCCACGCAGAATGGAAAGGCATGGAGGGCATCTCCTCGAGACGGCTCAAGTTGTGAGGCACCAAACCTCTAGGGGAGCTTTGGGGCAGGGCGCCGAAAAGGAATTCCGTCCGAACGGGAGTAAGCTCGGGCGGGATCGCCCCACACGCTTGAGCCGCCTCGATGCACCTCGTGGCGCCGGGTCGCAACCTCGCCTTCACCGCCTCGATGGCATCGACCGCGAGCCAGACGTTGCCCCACGACATACGCCGCGCCAACTCCTCCGGCGCCATCCAGCCCGCTCCTCCGCCATCGAGTAGGTCCCCGACTCTAGTCACCCTGCCAGGCACAGCCCTCCGCTCCGCCAGCCGCCCGAACTCACGGACGCGGAGGTGCGGATTCCTGAACAGCGGCTCTCGAAGGACAGCCGCCATTCCTGACAGGGGAGAGCTCCGCCTGGAGGCGACGGAGTTCCAAACCCATAGCAGTTCCTGGCAGACAGGCAGCTCCTGCAGGCTGGCACGCCTGCTGCCCACTTCCAGAAACAGGAGCTGCATGTCGTAATTGAGGCCGTGCAGCTGGCGGAAGAAATACGTCGCCAGCGCACACCATCTGGGAGGATTCTCGACGTACAGGTATCTCTGCAGCGTCTGAAGACGGAAAGTCGCAGCCTGGGTGCGAAGGCACACCAGCGCCTGACCGCCCACCCTAAGCGGGAGACTCAGAACCGCGGCAGCGACCCAGTGTATCCTGTTGTTCCAGAAGAAGTCGACGAGCTTCTTCTGTATCTTGGCGACAAACGCAGGGGGGGGATCAGAGTAACCAACCGGTACCACAACATGGCGGCCACCAGTTGGTTTATGACCAACGCCCGACCCCTGTAGGACAACACTCGGAGCAGTCCTGTCCAGCGTCCTAAGCGAGCGGTGACTTTGGCCTCCAGCTCGTGCCAGTTCGCCGGCCAGGCGTCCTCGGCCGGGCTGAGGTAGACTCCCAAGTAGAGGAGGTGCGTAGTACTCCAGGCGAAGGGCCTGAACTCCTCCGGCAGAGAGTCCACCTGCCACTGACCCACCAGGAGTCCAGAACATTTCCCCCAGTTGATCCTGGCGGAGGATGCGTCCGAGTAAATCTGCTGGCATTCCCGCATCCTCCGCAAGTCAACGGGATCCGTGACCACGAGGAGCACGTCATCGGCGTAAGCCGAGAGGACCACCTCCACGCCCGGCCCTCGCAGAGACAATCCCGCCAACCTCTTCCGCAAGAGGCGCAGGAAAGGCTCCACGCAAATGGCATATAACTGGCCGGACATGGGGCATCCCTGACGCACCCCCCTCCCGAAGCGAAGGGGCGCCGTCAAGGACCCGTTAACTTTAATCAGACACTCCGCGGCAGCGTACAGAAGTCGGATCCGGGCGACAAAATGCGTCCCGAACCCGAGAGCGCGCAGAGTCCCGAAAAGATACTCGTGATCCACCCTGTCGAACGCCTTCTCCTGATCCAGGGAAAGGAAGGCGACCGACAGACCAGCCCTCTGGGAATGGTGGACCAGGTCCCGGACCAGATGGATGTTATCGTGAATGGTCCGGCCCGGGACCGTGTAGGACTGGTCGGGATGGATCATGCGGGCCAGCACGGCGCCAAGGCGAACAGACATGGCCCTGGCAAAGATTTTGTAATCCGTGCTGAGGAGGGAGACCGGGCGCCAGTTCTTGAGGAGGCGGAGATCACCCCTCTTAGGCAGCAGGACGATCACCGCCCTGCGCCACGAGAGGGGCATCTCCCCGGTCGCCAGACATTCCCCCAGGACCCGCACGTAGTCGCCCCCCAGAACGCCCTGTGGAACTCCACGGTCAGCCCGTCCAGCCCCGGGGACTTCCCCCTGGAGAGCTGGCGGAGGGCGCCGGACAGCTCCTCCAAACTCAGAGGAGCGTCCAGTTTTTCGGCGCCCTCCAGGCCGACCTTCGGCAGGTCCTCCCACAAAACTCCGCGCGCGTCCTCGCTGGACGGATCCGGAGAGAACAGAGCCCCGTAATAGGCGCGGGTCTCCGCGCGGATTCCCTCCGGATCCGAGACCGGAGATCCGTCGTCGGCCAGCAGCTCCAAAAGCTGCTTACGGACCCCCCGTCTTTTTTCCAGCGAGTAGAAGAAGGGGGAGCCGCGGTCCAGGTCCCGCAGGAACTGGATCCGCGACCTCACGTACGCGCCTCGGGACCCGACGAGCCGCAGGTCCTTCAGCGCGCCCTTCTTCTCTTCGTACGCCAGCCGCAGGGCCGGGTCCTCGGCGATTGACCGAGACGGGACTCCAGGTCGAGCACCTCCTTCTCCAACTGCCCGACCCGGGCCTCCCGCCTCTTGGTCGACCCCTTCGCGTACTCCTGACAGAAGAGACGGATGTGAGCCTTGCCCACATCCCACCATAGCCTCAAGGAGGGGAAGCCCCCCTGCTTCCTTCTCCAGCCGGCCCAGAAAAGACCGAACGAATCCCGGAACCGCGCGTCCTCCAGCAGCAGGTTGTTAAAGTGCCAGTACGCGGACCGCCCCCCGGCGCGCGGCGGCACGAGCTCCGCCCACACCAGGTGGTGGTCCGTGCACGGCACCGGCCGCACGGAAGCCGTCGGAACGCAGGAGACGTACGCCCGGGAAATGTAGAGGCGGTCGATCCTGGACGCTCCTCCCCCAGACCTCACAAAAGTGAAGGCGCTGGAGTCGGGATGAAGA
Source organism: Somniosus microcephalus (assembly GCF_052327205.1). Lineage (NCBI taxonomy): Eukaryota > Metazoa > Chordata > Chondrichthyes > Squaliformes > Somniosidae > Somniosus > Somniosus microcephalus. Next base: position 55,483,513 of record NC_141010.1, on the reverse strand, counting down.
TTACGCCAGACGTCCACCAAGTCGAGGGACCCGACCAGGTCCCTCAACTTCCCCACCGACGCCGGGCTCGGCTGGGTACCCGTGCGGTCCCTCGCCTCGAGGGTACAATTAAAATCCCCCCCGAGGACGACGCACTCACCCGCGTCGACGGAGCCCAAAAGAGTGGACACTTCTTCAAAGAAGCGCGCTTGCTGCGCACCAGCCTGAGGGGCGTACACGTTCACTAGATGGAACGGCACGCCCCCCAGGCGAACGGTGACCTGGAGCAAGCGGCCCGGCACGAGCTCCTTGACCCCCAAGATCTCCGGCTGAAAATGCGGGGCCAACAAGATAGCCACCCCACTGGAAACACTGGAGAGGTGACTCATGTTGACCCCTCCTTGCCACTCCAGGAGCCACGTAGCCTCGTCTCCCGGAACGGTGTGGGTTTCTTGCAGGAAGCACACCGCATACTTCCCGTCCCGAAGGACCGAAAAGTTATTAAATCTGCGGCTAGCCTCCCTGCTGCCGTTGACGTTGAGGCTGGCTATGGTTATCTTCATTACAGAAGCACAACCAACCCCTACTTAAACCTAACGGGGGAAGGGAGGGCGGCCGCTAGTCGACCGCCACTCCCTTAGCAGCCCGGTGAGGAATGCTCGGAACCGAACACAGCTCGGACGGGCTCACGCCCGCGTCCGCACCCATGGTCTTGTAGGCGACGCGGGCCGACCCGACGAGCAGCGCCAGCCCCGACCATCTGTCGAGGGCCTGCTGGGTCCTGCGGCGACCCTGGCTCGTGGCCACAAATTCCCGGAGCTCCCTGATGGGAATAAGAACGAGGGGGGTCCCGGCGAGGGGCGCGAGGTCATCCATCGCCTCGTCGGCGATGGACTCTAAGTCTTCCTCCGCCCCCACCACCGAGTCCCCGTCCTCCTCCGGGGGGTCGCCACCGGCGGCCGAACCGTCCGCCACGCAGTGCGCATCGGGCGGCCCGGCCGCGACAGCCGGCCCCGCCTCCGCCCCGATCCCACCCCCAGGATCGGTAGCGGAGGATTCCCCCCCGGGCTCCTTTTAGGGGGGCCGGGCCAGAAGGCGGCGGCGGCCCGGAGACCCCCTCCGCCCCAGGCACCGGAACGACCGGAGAGACGGGAGAACACGTGTACCCGATCATCTCCAAGTCGCCCGGCGCTGGAGACACAGATGGAGGGTCCCCCTCCGCCACGCCACCGGCCTCCGACCCAGCAGATGGGGTAATTTTCCCACACACCTCGACAAAGTCGAGCAGCACCTGGGAAAGGTCCGGGCCGCTCTGGGCGAGCTCATCATCAGAGGACTCGCCCGGCCCGGTCCCCCGGCCGCCCGACCCGTCGAGGGGCAAAGCCACCAGCAGTGGATCTATTTCTGCCGCGGCTCGTTCCGCGACCCCCCCCACGGGCAGGGTCTCGTCCCCATCCCCGGGAGGCACGAGCCGGGCAGACGCTTCTGCCTCAGCCTCCTCAGGGACAGGCGACCCCTGCCGTTCGCCCGTAATGGTGTCAGCGGTGGGGTGGGGCGCAGCGCCCGCGGCGGGCGACGACTCCCCCTGACCGGAGGGACCTTCCTCCTCCCGGTCCTCCTCCTCATCCAGGGGGTCGCGCCTTCTTTTGAGCGCGGAGGGGTAAAGGGAGGCCTCCATTTCTTCAGGGGCCTCCCCTGCTCCTTCTGGAGGAGCGAGTTCTTTGGGACCCCCGGGCCCGAGCCCGGCCGCAGGTTCTGGCATTACCGCCTCGGCGGTCGCGGCCACAGGCTCGGCCACGAGGGCCCCTCCGCACTCCGCGATTATCGCGGCGACGCTCTCCGGCGTCAGGGGCTCCATAATGTGGGGGACGCCCTCCGCGGGGGGACCCACCCTACGGTGTTTAGTTTTGCCCAACGCCTTCTTCGCGACCGGACCTCCCTCCTCCCCCCCGCCGGAGGCCTGGATGACGACGGCCTCCGACGACGACCGCGCCCCGTTAGCTTTTGTTCGGGAGGGGGCGCGGCTAGACCCGGAGGGAGGAGCGGCGGCGGCGCCAGCCTCGGTCGCGCCGGATGACTTGGCGGCCTTGGAGGCGGGGCAGTTTTTGCGCACGTGCCCCACCTCCCTACAGGCGTGGCACCGCACGCCGTCCAGAAGACGCGGTACGAGGTCCCCCCGTGGAGGACCGTGAAAGCCCCGTCCGTCTCCCCCTCCCGCGCCAGCTGGACGAAGGCCTGGCGCCGGAAGGAGAAGACATGGCGAAGGCTGCCTTCCCGGAGCCCGAGCGGGATCGGGGAAATCCCCGACCTCACCTCCCCGAGTTGACGTAGGTGGGGGAGGAGGAGCTCACCGGTGATATAGGGCGGGACATTTGACAAGACGACCCTCTGCGCGGTGGCCTCCAGCGGGTCCACCGGCAGGAAAGTCCCGCCCACGGTGAGCCCCTGGGCGATGGCCAGGGCCACCGCCCGCTCGGACTCCAGGAAGAAGACAGCCTTCCCGTACATTTTTGAGGCGGCGACTATGGCCGGAGGGCCGACAACCCCGGCCATAGCCTTCACGCACGCCTCAATAGTCATGTCGGGGTGGGTGTAGCTCTTCACCCCGAGCTTGATGGTCATCAAGCGGAACGGCGACGGGGCAGCAGCGGGAGCGGCCGAGGCTTTGGCCGCCGCCGCCGCATAAGTTCTCGCCGGCCCCGTCGCCGCCGCGGATGTAGATGCCATAGTGGGGTGGATCTTAAAAAAGAGCTACACACACCCCAACTTTGTCACAGGCCTGGAGGTTTTTAATGGCCTCGGAAAAAGGGTCCTGAGCAGAGGGAGTGTAAATGTACTGGGCCACCTCTCCCCTTGATGGAATAAATTGGGAGGGGGCCCTTCCTTCCCTCTGCTCAATTGGTAATAATAAATAATAAGAGGTGCCTTTTGAGAGGCAGAGAGAGGACAAGGAGAGAGAAAGAGGGGGATGGGAAGGAGGGGGGGGCCGCAAAGGCAGGGTCCCCGCTTAAGGTGTTGGTCGGTGGGTGGGCGTCGCCTGGGTGCACTCCCCCGATGGAATACAAAGTTTTTAACGATGGTCTTCGGGCAGGGGGAGAAGATGTCTTCGCCTGGGTAGACTGGAGACAGCCCAGGTTCAGCCCCCACCAGGTCTTCTCGGCGTGCAGAAACAAGCTTCACCTGGGCAGGCTCCAGCCAACCCAGGCCAGGCTTCCGGCCCGTCTTCCTTCCTCCCCCCGCCTACAATGCAAAGTCTTTAGGGGAGTGCACAAAGACACCCACCTGCAGATGTTTGAAAGTTGCAGCAGCTCCTCCCCTCCTTCCGAGTTGTAGCTGAGTGGTATTCTCTCCCCTCTCTCCCTCTCCTGGGCTGGAGGCCAAGTTGGGAGGCAGTGATGGAAGGCCTCCTGTAGTTGTAAAACTGGCCTCCTCCTCTGTCCTCTACTCCTCCCTCTCCAGGCACCTCTGTAGATGGTTTTAGGTTGCTGGTAGTGGTGGCCTGGGGTCACTCCTTCCTCTCCACTCCCAGGCCAAGGCAACCACCACCTCCTAAGCACCAGGAACAGCAACAGCACAACCTGCTCCACAGGCAGCAAGGAACAGACTGAGCACCTTCACTTGTCAGTCTCCTTTGTTAATTGTCCTAGTCTCTGGTGTTAATTGTTTCTAACCCTGTGTTAGTTTTTAATCACCTCTTTTATATACACCCAAAAAAATAAACCCTTAAACAAATAAACCCTTTAAATAACCCGATTAATCAAATTAAAATTTGGCCTCTTAGGTCGATTACGCACTCCAGCCCCCGCGGCGCCCACCGGTCACGAAAGAGCTCGAGCTCGCCGGCGGACACCGCGTGCTCCATCTCCAGGGCCACCCGGCCGCGAACATGGCCGCGGAAGAGAGGGAGGCAATCCGGCCGGACGACCCCCTCGGCCGCCCGCTGCCTGGACCAATTGATGGCTTTCTTGGCCAGGCCCAGGAGCAGGCCCACGAGGAGGTCCTCCGACCTGGCCGCTCCCCTCCGCACCGGGTGACCGTAGATCAAGAGCGTGGGACTGAAGTGCAACCAAAATTTGAGGAGCAGCCCCTTCAAATAGTGAAAGAGGGGCTGCAACCTCTCACACCCCGTGTACACGTGAAAAACAGACTCCTCCAGACCGCAAAACAAACAAGCGGTCTGGGAGTCCGTAAACCTACTTAAAAATCTATTGCACGGAACTGCTCTGTGCAACACCCTCCAGGCCAAATCCCCGATAGAACAGGGGAGGACTCCCGCATAGAGAGCCCCCCATTGGGGACCTCCGCCTCCGTCCGGAGGTAAAACGGCACGCCACGGCGTGTCCGGACGGCAGGCGAAGATGGCAAAGTGGAAGGTGTGCAAGAGCAGCCCGTACAGGAAACCCCTCCGCGCAGAATGAAAAAGCACGGAGGGTATTTCCTCGAGACGGCTCAAGTTGTGAGGCGCCGATCCCCGAGGGGAGTCTCGGGGCAAGGCGCCGATAAGGAATTCCATCCGAACGGGAGTAAGCTCGGACGGGATCTCCCCACGTGCCCGAGCCGCCTCGACGCACCTCGTGGCGCCGGGGGGCAACATCGCTTTCACCGCCCCGATGGCATCGTCCGCGAGCCGGACGTCGACCCACGACATGCGTCGCGCCAGCTCCTCTGGCGCCATCCAGCCCGCTCCTCCGCCATCGAGTAGGTCCCCGACTCTAGTCACCCTGCCAGGCACAGCCCTGCGCTCCGCCAGCCACCCGAACTCGCGGATGTGGAGGTGCGGATTCCTGAACAGCGGCTCCCGGAGGACAGCCGCCGCTCCTGACGGGGGAGAGCTCCGCCTGGAGGCGACGGAGTTCCAAACCCATAGTAGTTCCTGGTAAAAGACAGGCAACTCCCGCAGGCTCTCACGCCTGCCGCTCACCTCCAAAAACAGGAGCTGCGTGTCGTAATTGAGGCCGTGCAGCTGGCGGAAAAAATACGTCGCCAGCGCACACCATCTTGGAGGATTCTCGACGTACAGGTATCTCTGCAGCGTCCGAAGACGGAAAGTCGCAGCCTGGGTGCGGAGGCACACCAACGCCTGACCGCCCTCCCTAAGCGGGAGACTCAGAACCGCGGCAGCGACCCAGTGTATCCTGTTGTTCCAGAAGAAGTCGACGAGCTTCTTCTGTATCTTGGCGACAAACGCAGGGGGGGGGATCAGAGTAACCAACCGGTACCACAACATGGCGGCCACCAGTTGGTTTATGACCAACGCCCGACCCCTGTAGGACAACACTCGGAGCAATCCTGTCCAGCGTCCTAAGCGAGCGGTGACTTTGGCCTCCAGCTCGTGCCAGTTCGCCGGCCAGGCGTCCTCGGCCGGGCTGAGGTAGACTCCCAAGTAGAGGAGGTGCGTGGTACTCCAGGCGAAGGGCCCGAACTCCTCCGGCAGAGAGTCCACCTGCCACTGACCCACCAGGAGTCCAGAACATTTCCCCCAGTTGATCCTGGCGGAGGATGCGTCCGAGTAAATCTGCTGGCATTCCCGCATCCTCCGCAAGTCAACGGGATCCGTGACCACGAGGAGCACGTCATCGGCGTAAGCCGAGAGGACCACCTCCACGCCCGGCCCTCGCAGAGCCAATCCCGCCAACCTCTTCCGCAAGAGGCGCAGGAAAGGCTCCACGCAAATGGCATATAACTGGCCGGACATGGGGCATCCCTGATGCACCCCCCTCCCGAAGCGAAGGGGCGCCGTCAAGGACCCGTTAACTTTAATCAGACACTCCGCGGCAGCGTACAGAAGTCGGATCCGGGCGACGAAATGCGTCCCGAACCCGAAAGCGCGCAGAGTCCCGAAAAGATACTCGTGATCCACCCTGTCGAACGCCTTCTCCTGATCCAGGGAAAGGAAGGCGACCGACAGACCAGCCCTCTGGGAATGGTGGACCAGGTCCCGGACCAGATGGATGTTATCGTGAATGGTCCGGCCCGGGACCGTGTAGGACTGGTCGGGATGGATCATGCGGGCCAGCACGGCGCCAAGGCGAACAGACATGGCCCTGGCAAAGATTTTGTAATCCGTGCTGAGGAGGGAGACCGGGCGCCAGTTCTTGAGGAGGCGGAGATCACCCTTCTTAGGCAGCAGGACGATCACCGCCCTGCGCCACGAGAGGGGCATCTCCCCGGTCGCCAGACATTCCCCCAGGACCCGCACGTAGTCGCCCCCCAGAACGCCCTGTGGAACTCCACGGTCAGCCCGTCCAGCCCCGGGGACTTCCCCCTGGAGAGCTGGTGGAGGGCGCCGGACAGCTCCTCCAAACTCAGAGGAGCGTCCAGTTTTTCGGCGCCCTCCAGGCCGACCTTCGGCAGGTCCTCCCACAAAACTCCGCGCGCGTCCTCGCTGGACGGATCCGGAGAGAACAGAGCCCCGTAATAGGCGCGGGTCTCCGCGCGGATTCCCTCCGGATCCGAGACCGGAGATCCGTCGTCGGCCAGCAGCTCCAAAAGCTGCTTACGGACCCCCCGTCTTTTTTCCAGCGAGTAGAAGAAGGGGGAGCCGCGGTCCAGGTCCCGCAGGAACTGGATCCGCGACCTCACGCACGCGCCTCGGGACCCGACGAGCCGCAGGTCCTTCAGCGCGCCCTTCTTCTCTTCGTACACCAGCCGCAGGGCCGGGTCCTCGGCGACTTGACCGAGACGGGACTCCAGGTCGAGCACCTCCTTCTCCAACTGCCCGACCCGGGCCTCCCGCCTCTTGGTCGACCCCTTCGCGTACTCCTGACAGAAGAGACGGATGTGAGCCTTGCCCACATCCCACCATAGCCTCAAGGAGGGGAAGCCCCCCTGCTTCCTTCTCCAGCCGGCCCAGAAAAGACCGAACGAATCCCGGAACCGCGCGTCCTCCAGCAGCAGGTTGTTAAAGTGCCAGTACGCGGACCGCCCCCCGGCGCGCGGCGGCACGAGCTCCGCCCACACCAGGTGGTGGTCCGTGCACGGCACCGGCCGCACGGAAGCCGTCGGAACGCAGGAGACGTACGCCCGGGAAATGTAGAGGCGGTCGATCCTGGACGCTCCTCCCCCAGACCTCACAAAAGTGAAGGCGCTGGAGTCGGGATGAAGATTACGCCAGACGTCCACCAAGTCGAGGGACCCGACCAGGTCCCTCAACTTCCCCACCGACGCCGGGCTCGGCTGGGTACCCGTGCGGTCCCTCGCCTCGAGGGTACAATTAAAATCCCCCCCGAGGACGACGCACTCGCCCGCGTCGACGGAGCCCAAAAGAGTGGACACTTCTTCAAAGAAGCGCGCTTGCTGCGCACCAGCCTGAGGGGCGTACACGTTCACTAGATGGAACGGCACGCCCCCCAGGCGAACGGTGACCTGGAGCAAGCGGCCCGGCACCAGCTCCTTGACCCCCAAGATCTCCGGCTGAAAATGCGGGGCCAACAAGATAGCCACCCCACTGGAAACACTGGAGAGGTGACTCATGTTGACCCCTCCTTGCCACTCCAGGAGCCACGTAGCCTCGTCTCCCGGAACGGTGTGGGTTTCTTGCAGGAAGCACACCGCATACTTCCCGTCCCGAAGGACCGAAAAGTTATGAAATCTGCGGCTAGCCTCCCTGCTGCCGTTGACGTTGAGGCTGGCTATGGTTATCTTCATTTCAGAAGCACAACCAACCCCTACTTAAAACTAACGGGGGAAGGGAGGGCGGCCGCTAGTCGACCGCCACTCCCTTAGCAGCCCGGTGAGGAATGCTCGGAACCGACACAGCTCGGACGGGCTCACGCCCGCGTCCGCACCCATGGTCTTGTAGGCGACGCGGGCCGACCCGACGAGCAGCGCCAGCCCCGACCATCTGTCGAGGGCCTGCTGGGTCCTGCGGCGACCCTGGCTCGTGGCCACAAATTCCCGGAGCTCCCTGATGGGAATAAGAACGAGGGGGGGCCCGGCGAGGGGCGCGAGGTCATCCATCGCCTCGTCGGCGATGGACTCTAAGTCTTCCTCCGCCCCCACCACCGAGTCCCCGTCCTCCTCCGGGGGGTCGCCGCCGGCGGCCGAACCGTCCGCCACGCAGTGCGCATCGGGCGGCCCGGCCGCGACAGCCGGCCCCGCCTCCGCCCCGATCCCACCCCCAGGATCGGTAGCGGAGGATTCCCCCCCGGGCTCCTTTAGGGGGGCCGGGCCAGAAGGCGGCGGCGGCCCGGAGACCCCCTCCGCCCCAGGCACCGGAAAGACCGGAGAGACGGGAGAACACGCGTACCCGATCATCTCCAAGTCGCCCGGCGCCGGAGACACAGACGGAGGGTCCCCCTCCGCCACGCCACCGGCCTCCGACCCAGCAGATGGGGTAATTTTCCCACACACCTCGACAAAGTCGAGCAGCACCTGGGAAAGGTCCGGGCCGCTCTGGGCGAGCTCATCATCAGAGGACTCGCCCGGCCCGGTCCCCCGGCCGCCCGACCCGTCGAGGGGCAATGCCACCAGCAATGGCTCAATAACCGCCGCGGGTTGTTCCGCGACCCCCCCCACGGGCAGGGTCTCGTCCCCATCCCCGGGAGGCACGAGCTGGGCAGACGCTTCTGCCTCAGCCTCCCCAGGGACAGGCGACCCCTGCCGTTCGCCCGTAATGGTGTTAGCGGTGGGGTGGGGCGCAGTGCCCGCGGCGGGCGACGACTCCCCCTGACCGGAGGGACCTTCCTCCTCCCGGTCCTCCTCCTCATCCAGGGGGTCGCGCCTTCTTTTCAGCACGGAGGGGTAAAGGGAGGCCTCCATTTCCTCAGGGGCCTCCCCTGCTCCCTCCGGTGGAGCGAGTTCTTTAGGTCCCCCGGGCCCGAGCCCGGCCGCAGGTTCTGGCGTGACCGCCTTGGCGGTCGCGGCCACAGGCTCGGGCACGAGGTCCCCCCCACCTCCGCACTCCGCGATTATCGCGATTACGCGCTCGGGCGTCAGGGCCTCCAAATTCAGGGGGACGCCCTCCGCGGGGGGACCCACCCTACGGTTTCTGGTCTTGTCCCGCGCCTTCTTTCTGACCGGACCTCCCTCCTCCCCCCCGCCGGAGGCCTGGATGTCGTCGGCCTCCGACGACGACCGCGCCCCGGTAGCATTCGATTGAGCGGGGGCGCGGCTAGACCCGGAAGGAGGAGCGGCGACGGCGCCAGCCTTGGCCACGCCAGATGACTTGGCGGCCTTGGAGGCGGGGCAGTTTTTGCGCACGTGCCCCACCTCCCTACAGGCGTGGCACCGCACGCCGTCCGTCGTCCAGAAGACGCGGTACGAGGTCCCCCCGTGGAGGACCGTGAAAGCCCCGTCCGTCTCCCCCTCCCGCGCCAGCTGGACGAAGGCCTGGCGCCGGAAGGAGAAGACATGGCGAAGGCTGCCTTCCCGGAGCCCGAGCGGGATCGGGGAAATCCCCGACCTCACCTCCCCGAGTTGACGTAGGTGGGGGAGGAGGAGCTCACCGGTGATATAGGGCGGGACGTTTGACAAGACGACCCTCTGCGCGGTGGCCTCCAGCGGGTCCACCGGCAGGAAAGTCCCGCCCACGGTGAGCCCCTGGGCGATGGCCAGGGCCACCGCCCGCTCAGACTCCAGGAAGAAGACAGCCTTCCCGTACATTTTTGAGGCGGCCACTATGGCCGGAGGGCCGACAACCCCGGCCATAGCCTTCACGCACGCCTCAATAGTCATGTCGGGGTGGGTGTAGCTCTTCACCCCGAGCTTGATGGTCATCAAGCGGAACGGCGACGGGGCAGCAGCAGCAGCGGGAGCGGCCGAGGCTTTGGCCGCCGCCGCCGCATAAGTTCTCGCCGGCCCCGTCGCCGCCGCGGATGTAGATGCCATAGTGGGGTGGATCTTAAAAAAGAGCTACACACACCCCAAAAGTCACAGGCCTGAAGGTGTTAATGGCCTCGGTTATTATGTTTTCCCAGAGCAGAGGGAGTGTAAATTAACTGGCCCGCCTCTCCCCTTGATGGTATTAATTGGGAGGGGGGCCCTTCCTTCCCTCTGCTCAATGGGTAATTAGAAAAAAATAAGAAAAAGAGGTGCCTTTTGGAGAGGCAGAGAGAGGACAAGGAGAGAGAAAGAGGGGGATGGGAAGGAGGGGGGGGGCCGCAAAGGCAGGGTCCCCACTTAAGGTGTTGGTCGGTGGGTGGGCGTCGGCTGGGTGCACTCCCCCGATGGAAATACAAAGTCTTTAAGCAGCTCTTCGGGCAGGGGGAGAAGACGTCTTCACCTGGGCAGGCTGGAAAAAGCCCAGGCTCAGCCCACACCAGGTCTTCTCGGTGTAGAGGAAACAAGCTTCACCTGGGCAGGCTCCAGCCAACCCAGGCCAGGCTTCCGGCCCGTCTTCCTTCCTCCCCCCGCCTACAATGCAAAGTCTTTAGGGGAGTGCACAAAGACACCCACCTGCAGATGTTTGAAAGTTGCAGCAGCTCCTCCCCTCCTTCCGAGTTGTAGCTGAATGGTATTCTCTCCCCTCTCTCCCTCTCCTGGGCTGGAGGCCAAGTTGGGAGGCAGTGATGGAAGGCCTCCTGTAGTTGTGAAGCTGGCCTCCTCCTCTGTCCTCTACTCCGTCCTCTCCAGGCACCTCTGTAGTTGAAGTTGGTTGCTGGTAGTGGTGGCCTGGGGTCACTCCTTCCTCTCCACTCCCAGGCCAAGGCAACCACCACCTCCAAAGCACCAGCACCAGGAACAGCAACAGCACAACCTGCTCCACAGGCAGCAAGGAACAGACTGAGCACCTTCACTTGTCAGTCTCCTTTGTTAATTGTCCTAGTCTCTGGTGTTAATTGTTTCTAACCCTGTGTTAGTTTTTAATCACCTCTTTTTGTATACACCCAAAAAAAAAATAAACCCTTAAACAAATAAACCCTTTAAATAACCCGATTAATCAAATTAAAATTTGGCCTCTTAGGTCGATTACGCACTCCAGCCCCCGCGGCGCCCACCGGTCACGAAAGAGCTCGAGCTCGCCGGCGGACACCGCGTGCTCCATCTCCAGGGCCACCCGGCCGCGAACATGGCCGCGGAAGAGAGGGAGGCAATCCGGCCGGACGACCCCCTCGGCCGCCCGCTGCCTGGACCAATTGATGGCTTTCTTGGCCAGGCCCAGGAGCAGGCCCACGAGGAGGTCCTCCGACCTGGCCGCTCCCCTCCGCACCGGGTGACCGTAGATCAAGAGCGTGGGACTGAAGTGCAACCAAAATTTGAGGAGCAGCCCCTTCAAATAGTGAAAGAGGGGCTGCAACCTCTCACACCCCGTGTACACGTGAAAAACGGACTCCTCCAGACCGCAAAACAAACAAGCGGTCTGGGAGTCCGTAAACCTGCTTAAAAATCTATTGCACGGAACTGCTCTGTGCAACACCCTCCAGGCCAAATCCCCGATAGAACAGGGGAGGACTCCCGCGTAGAGAGCCCCCCATTGGGGACCTCCGCCTCCGTCCGGAGGTAAAACGGCACGCCACGGCGTGTCCGGACGGCAGGCGAAGATGGCAAAGTGGAAGGTGTGCAAGAGCAGCCCGTACAGGAAACCCCTCCGCGCAGAATGAAAAAGCACGGAGGGTATTTCCTCGAGACGGCTCAGGTTGTGAGGCGCCGATCCCCGAGGGGAGTCTCGGGGCAAGGCGCCGATAAGGAATTCCATCCGAACGGGAGTAAGCTCGGACGGGATCTCCCCACGTGCCCGAGCCGCCTCGACGCACCTCGTGGCGCCGGGGGGCAACATCGCTTTCACCGCCCCGATGGCATCGACCGCGAGCCGGACGTCGACCCACGACATGCGTCGCGCCAGCTCCTCTGGCGCCATCCAGCCCGCTCCTCCGCCATCGAGTAGGTCCCCGACTCTAGTCACCCTGCCAGGCACAGCCCTGCGCTCCGCCAGCCACCCGAACTCGCGGACGTGGAGGTGCGGATTCCTGAACAGCGGCTCCCGGAGGACAGCCGCCGCTCCTGACGGGGGAGAGCTCCGCCTGGAGGCGACGGAGTTCCAAACCCATAGTAGTTCCTGGTAAAAGACAGGCAGCTCCCGCAGGCTCTCACGCCTGCCGCTCACCTCCAAAAACAGGAGCTGCGTGTCGTAATTGAGGCCGTGCAGCTGGCGGAAAAAATACGTCGCCAGCGCACACCATCTCGGAGGATTCTCGACGTACAGGTATCTCTGCAGCGTCCGAAGACGGAAAGTCGCAGCCCGGGTGCGGAGGCACACCAACGCCTGACCGCCCTCCCTAAGCGGGAGACTCAGAACCGCGGCAGCGACCCAGTGTATCCTGTTGTTCCAGAAGAAGTCGACGAGCTTCTTCTGTATCTTGGCGACAAACGCAGGGGGGGGGATCAGAGTAACCAACCGGTACCACAACATGGCGGCCACCAGTTGGTTTATGACCAACGCCCGACCCCTGTAGGACAACACTCGGAGCAATCCTGTCCAGCGTCCTAAGCGAGCGGTGACTTTGGCCTCCAGCTCGTGCCAGTTCGCCGGCCAGGCGTCCTCGGCCGGGCTGAGGTAGACTCCCAAGTAGAGGAGGTGCGTGGTACTCCAGGCGAAGGGCCTGAACTCCTCCGGCAGAGAGTCCACCTGCCACTGACCCACCAGGAGTCCAGAACATTTCCCCCAGTTGATCCTGGCGGAGGATGCGTCCGAGTAAATCTGCTGGCATTCCCGCATCCTCCGCAAGTCAACGGGATCCGTGACCACGAGGAGCACGTCATCGGCGTAAGCCGAGAGGACCACCTCCACGCCCGGCCCTCGCAGAGCCAATCCCGCCAACCTCTTCCGCAAGAGGCGCAGGAAAGGCTCCACGCAAATGGCATATAACTGGCCGGACATGGGGCATCCCTGACGCACCCCCCTCCCGAAGCGAAGGGGCGCCGTCAAGGACCCGTTAACTTTAATCAGACACTCCGCGGCAGCGTACAGAAGTCGGATCCGGGCGACGAAATGCGTCCCGAACCCGAAAGCGCGCAGAGTCCCGAAAAGATACTCGTGATCCACCCTGTCGAACGCCTTCTCCTGATCCAGGGAAAGGAAGGCGACCGACAGACCAGCCCTCTGGGAATGGTGGACCAGGTCCCGGACCAGATGGATGTTATCGTGAATGGTCCGGCCCGGGACCGTGTAGGACTGGTCGGGATGGATCATGCGGGCCAGCACGGCGCCAAGGCGAACAGACCTGGCCCTGGCGAAGATTTTGTAATCCGTGCTGAGGAGGGAGACCGGGCGCCAGTTCTTGAGGAGGCGGAGATCACCCTTCTTAGGCAGCAGGACGATCACCGCCCTGCGCCACGAGAGGGGCATCTCCCCGGTCGCCAGACATTCCCCCAGGACCCGCACGTAGTCACCCCCCAGGACGCCCCAGAACGCCCTGTGGAACTCCACGGTCAGCCCGTCCAGCCCCGGGGACTTCCCCCTGGAGAGCTGGCGGAGGGCGCCGGACAGCTCCTCCAAACTCAGAGGAGCGTCCAGTTTTTCGGCGCCCTCCAGGCCGACCTTCGGCAGGTCCTCCCACAAAACTCCGCGCGCGTCCTCGCTGGACGGATCCGGAGAGAACAGAGCCCCGTAATAGGCGCGGGTCTCCACGCGGATTCCCTCCGGATCCGAGACCGGAGATCCGTCGTCGGCCAGCAGCTCCAAAAGCTGCTTACGGACCCCTCGTCTTTTTTCCAGCGAGTAGAAGAAGGGGGAGCCGCGGTCCAGGTCCCGCAGGAACTGGATCCGCGACCTCACGTACGCGCCTCGGGACCCGACGAGCCGCAGGTCCTTCAGCGCGCCCTTCTTCTCTTCGTACGCCAGCCGCAGGGCCGGGTCCTCGGCGACTTGACCGAGACGGGACTCCAGGTCGAGCACCTCCTTCTCCAACTGCCCGACCCGGGCCTCCCGCCTCTTGGTCGACCCCTTCGCGTACTCCTGACAGAAGAGACAGATGTGAGCCTTGCCCACATCCCACCATAGCCTCAAGGAGGGGAAGCCCCCCTGCTTCCTTCTCCAGCCGGCCCAGAAAAGACCGAACGAATCCCGGAACCGCGCGTCCTCCAGCAGCAGGTTGTTAAAGTGCCAGTACGCGGACCGCCCCCGGCGCGCGGCGGCACGAGCTCCGCCCACACCAGGTGGTGGTCCGTGCACGGCACCGGCCGCACGGAAGCCGTCGGAACGCAGGAGACGTACGCCCGGGAAATGTAGAGGCGGTCGATCCTGGACGCTCCTCCCCCAGACCTCACAAAAGTGAAGGCGCTGGAGTCGGGATGAAGATTACGCCAGACGTCCACCAAGTCGAGGGACCCGACCAGGTCCCTCAACTTCCCCACCGACGCCGGGCTCGGCTGGGTACCCGTGCGGTCCCTCGCCTCGAGGGTACAATTAAAATCCCCCCCGAGGACGACGCACTCGCCCGCGTCGATGGAGCCCAAAAGAGTGGACACTTCTTCAAAGAAGCGCGCTTGCTGCGCACCAGCCTGAGGGGCGTACACGTTCACTAGATGGAACGGCACGCCCCCCAGGCGAACAGTGACCTGGAGCAAGCGGCCCGGCACGAGCTCCTTGACCCCCAAGATCTCCGGCTGAAAATGCGGGGCCAACAAGATAGCCACCCCGCTGGAAACACTGGAGAGGTGACTCATGTTGACCCCTCCTTGCCACTCCAGGAGCCACGTAGCCTCGTCTCCCGGAACGGTGTGGGTTTCTTGCAGGAAGCACACCGCATACTTCCCGTCCCGAAGGACCGAAAAGTTATCAAATCTGCGGCTAGCCTCCCTGCTGCCGTTGACGTTGAGGCTGGCTATGGTTATCTTCATTTCAGAAGCACAACCAACCCCTACTTAAACCTAACGGGGGAAGGGAGGGCGGCCGCTAGTCGACCGACACTCCCTTAGCAGCCCGGTGAGGAATGCTCGGAACCGACACAGCTCGGACGGGCTCACGCCCGCGTCCGCACCCATGGTCTTGTAGGCGACGCGGGCCGACCCGACGAGCAGCGCCAGCCCCGACCATCTGTTGAGGGCCTGCTGGGTCCTGCGGCGACCCTGGCTCATGGCCACAAATTCCCGGAGCTCCCTGATGGGAATAAGAACGAGGGGGGGCCCGGCGAGGGGCGCGAGGTCATCCATCGCCTCGTCGGCGATGGACTCTAAGTCTTCCTCCGCCCCCACCACCGAGTCCCCGTCCTCCTCCGGGGGGTCGCCGCCAGCGGCCGAACCGTCCGCCACGCAGTGCGCGTCGGGCGGCCCGGCCGCGACAGCCGGCCCCGCCTCCGCCCCGATCCCACCCCCAGGATCGGTAGCGGAGGATTCCCCCCCGGGCTCCTTTAGGGGGGCCGGGCCAGAAGGCGGCGGCGGCCCGGAGACCCCCTCCGCCACGCCACCGGCCTCCGACCCAGCAGACGGGGTAATTTTCCCGCACACCTCGACGAAGTCGAGCAGCACCTGGGAAAGGTCCGGGCCGCTCTGGGCGAGCTCATCGTCGGACGACTCGCCCGGCCCGGTCCCCTGGCCGCCCGACCCGTCGAGGGGTAACGCCACCGACAAAGGATCCGTCCCCGCCGCGGGTCGTCCCGCGACCCCCCCCACGGGCAGGGTCTCGTCCCCATCCCCGGGAGGCATGAGCCGGGCAGACGCTTCTGCCTCAGCTTCCCCAGGGACAGGCGACCCCTGCCGTTCACCCGTAGTAGTGTCAGCGGTGGGGTGGGGCGCAGTGTCCGCGGCGGGCGACGACTCCCCCTGACCGGAGGGGCCTTCCACCTCCCTGTCCCCCCCCTCGTCCCGGGAGTCGCGCCTTCGCTTGAGCGCGGAGGGGTAAAGGGAGGCCTCCATGTCTTCAGGGGCCTCCCCTGCTCCTTCCAGAGGAGCGAGTTCTTTGGGTCCCCCGGACCCAAGCCCGGCCACAGGTTCCGGCGGTCCCGCCTCGGCGGTCACGGCCACGGGCTCAGGCACGGGGTCCCCCCCTGCTCCGCACTCCACTATCAGCGCCGCGATGCTCTCGGGCGTCAGGGGGTCCATGTCAAAGGGTACGCCCTCCTCGGGGGGACCCACCCTACGGTGTTTGGTTTTGCCCAGCGCCTTCTTCGCGACCGGACCTCCCTCCTCCCCCCCGCCGGAGGCCAGGATGGCATCGACCTCCGACGACGACCGCGCCCCGGTAGCGTTGGATCGAGCGGGGGCGCGGCTAGACCCGGAGGGAGGAGCGGCGGCGGCGCCAGCCTTGGCCGCGCCGGATGACTTGGCGGCCTTGGAGGCGGGGCAGTTTTTCCGCACGTGCCCCACCTCCCTACAGGCGTGGCACCGCACGCCGTCCGTGGTCCAAAAGACGCGGTACGGGGTCCCCCCGTGGAGGACCGTGAAAGCCCCGTCCGTCTCCCCCTCCCGCGCCAGCTGAACGAAGGCTTGGCGCCGGAAGGAGAAGACATGGCGAAGGCTGCCTTCCCGGAGCCCGAGCGGGATCGGGGAAATGCCCGACCTCACCTCCCCGAGTTGACGTAGGTGGGGGAGGAGGAGCTCACCGGTGATATAGGGCGGGACGTTCGACAGAACGACCCTCTGCGCGGTGGCCTCCAGCGGGTCCACCGGCAGGAAAGTCCCGCCCACGGTGAGCCCCTGAGCGATGGCCAGGGCCACCGCCCGCTCGGACTGCAGGAAGAAGACAGCCTTCCCGTACATTTTTGAGGCGGCCACTATGGCCGGAGGGCCGACAACCCCGGCCATAGCCTTGACGCACGCCTCAATAGTCATGTCGGGGTGGGTGTAGCTCTTCACCCCGAGCTTGATGGTCATCAAGCGGAACGGCGACGGGGCAGCAGCAGCAGCGGGAGCGGCCGAGGCTTTGGCCGCCGCCGCCGCATAAGTTCTCGCCGGCCCCGTCGCCGCCGCGGATGTAGATGCCATAGTGGGGTGGATCTTAAAAAAGAGCTACACACACCCCAAAAGTCACAGGCCTGAAGGTGTTAATGGCCTCGGTTATTATGTTTTCCCAGAGCAGAGGGAGTGTAAATTAACTGGCCCGCCTCTCCCCTTGATGGTATTAATTGGGAGGGGGGCCCTTCCTTCCCTCTGCTCAATGGGTAATTAGAAAAAAAATAAAAAAGAGGTGCCTTTTGGAGAGGCAGAGAGAGGACAAGGAGAGAGAAAGAGGGGGATGGGAAGAAGGGGGGGGGCCGCAAAGGCAGGGTCCCCACTTAAGGTGTTGGTCGGTGGGTGGGCGTCGGCTGGGTGCACTCCCCCGATGGAAATACAAAGTCTTTAAGCAGCTCTTCGGGCAGGGGGAGAAGACGTCTTCACCTGGGCAGGCTGGAAAAAGCCCAGGCTCAGCCCACACCAGGTCTTCTCGGTGTAGAGGAAACAAGCTTCACCTGGGCAGGCTCCAGCCAACCCAGGCCAGGCTTCCGGCCCGTCTTCCTTCCTCCCCCCGCCTACAATGCAAAGTCTTTAGGGGAGTGCACAAAGACACCCACCTGCAGATGTTTGAAAGTTGCAGCAGCTCCTCCCCTCCTTCCGAGTTGTAGCTGAATGGTATTCTCTCCCCTCTCTCCCTCTCCTGGGCTGGAGGCCAAGTTGGGAGGCAGTGATGGAAGGCCTCCTGTAGTTGTGAAGCTGGCCTCCTCCTCTGTCCTCTACTCCGTCCTCTCCAGGCACCTCTGTAGTTGAAGTTGGTTGCTGGTAGTGGTGGCCTGGGGTCACTCCTTCCTCTCCACTCCCAGGCCAAGGCAACCACCACCTCCAAAGCACCAGCACCAGGAACAGCACAACCTGCTCCACAGGCAGCAAGGAACAGACTGAGCACCTTCACTTGTCAGTCTCCTTTGTTAATTGTCCTAGTCTCTCCTCTTGTGTGAAACCAAATTAACAAATAAATTGTAACTAAAAAACCAATAACCCCTTAAATAAACCTTAACCCCTCAAATTAAAATTTGATCATTTGAACTAATTATGCACTCCAGTCCCCGCGGCGCCCACCGGTCACGAAATTGCTCGAGCGTGCCGGCGGAGACCGCGTGCTCCATCTCCAGGGCCACCCGGGCGCGAACATGGCCGCGGAAGGGCGGGAGGCAATCAGGCCGGACGACCCCCTCGACCGCCCGCTGCCTGGACCGATTAATGGCTTTCTTGGCCAGGCCCAGGAGCAGGCCCACGAGGAGGTCCTCCAACCTGCCCGCTCCCCTCCGCACGGGGTGACCGTAGATCAGGAGCGTGGGACTGAAGTGCAACCAAAATTTGAGGAGCAGCCCCTTCAAAAAATGGAAGAGGGGCTGCAACCTCTCACACCCCATATATACGTGGAACACGGACTCCTCCAGACCGCAAAACAAACAGGCGGTCTGGGAGTCCGTGAACCTATTTAAAAATCTATTGCACGGAACTGCCCTGTGCAACACCCTCCAGGCCAAGTCCCCGATAGAACAAGGGAGGACTCCCGCATAGAGAGACCCCCATTGGGGACCTCCGTCTCCGTCCGGAGGTAAAACGGCACGCCACGGCGTGTCCGGACGGCAGGCGAAGATGGCAAAGTGGAAGGTGTGCAAGAGCAGCCCGTACAGGAAACCCCTCCGCGCAGAATGAAAAAGCACGGAGGGTATTTCCTCGAGACGGCTCAAGTTGTGAGGCACCGATCCCCGAGGGGAGTTTCGGGGCGAGGCGCCGATAAGGAATTCCGTCCGAACGGGAGTAAGCTCGGACGGGATCTCCCCACGCGCCCGAGCCGCCTCGACACACCTCGTGGCGTCGGGGGGCAACATCGCTTTCACCGCCCCGATGGCGCTGACCGCGAGCCGGACGTTGTCCCACGACATGCGTCGCGCCAGCTCCTCTGGCGCCATCCAGCCCGCTCCCCCGCCATCGAGTAGGTCCCCGACTCTAGTCACCCTGCCAGGCACAGCCCTGCGCTCCGCCAGCCACCCGAACTCGCGGACGTGGAGGTGCGGATTCCTGAACAGCGGCTCCCGGAGGACAGCCGCCGCTCCTGACGGGGGAGAGCTCCGCCTGGAGGCGACGGAGTTCCAAACCCATAGCAGTTCCTGGTAAAAGACAGGCAGCTCCTGCAGGCTGGCACGCCTGCCGCCCACTTTCAGAAACAGGAGCTGCGTGTCGTAATTGAGGCCGTGCAGCTGGCGGAAGAAATGCGTCGCCAGCGCACACCATCTTGGAGGATTCTCGACGTACAGGTATCTCTGCAGCGTCTGAAGACGGAAAGTCGCAGCCTGGGTGCGAAGGCACACCAGCGCCTGACCGCCCTCCCTAAGCGGGAGACTCAGAACCGCGGCAGCGACCCAGTGCATCCTGTTGTTCCAGAAGAAGTCGACGAGCTTCTTCTGTATCTTGGCGACAAACGCAGGGGGGGGGATCAGAGTAACCAACCGGTACCACAACATGGCGGCCACCAGTTGGTTTATGACCAATGCCCGACCCCTGTAGGACAACACTCGGAGCAATCCTGTCCAGCGTCCTAAGCGAGCGGTGACTTTGGCCTCCAGCTCGTGCCAGTTCGCCGGCCAGGCGTCCTCGGCCGGGCTGAGGTAGACTCCCAAGTAGAGGAGGTGCGTGGTGCTACAGGCGAAGGGCCCGAACTCCTCCGGCAGAGAGTCCACCTGCCACTGACCCACCAGGAGTCCAGAACATTTCCCCCAGTTGATCCTGGCGGAGGATGCGTCCGAGTAAATCTGCTGGCATTCCCGCATCCTCCGCAAGTCAACGGGATCCGTGACCACGAGGAGCACGTCATCGGCGTAAGCCGAGAGGACCACCTCCACGCCCGGCCCTCGCAGAGCCAATCCCGCCAACCTCTTCCGCAAGAGGCGCAGGAAAGGCTCCACGCAAATGGCATATAACTGGCCGGACATGGGGCATCCCTGACGCACCCCCCTCCCGAAGCGAAGGGGCGCCGTCAAGGACCCGTTAACTTTAATCAGACACTCCGCGGCAGCGTACAGAAGTCGGATCCGGGCGACGAAATGCGTCCCGAACCCGAAAGCGCGCAGAGTCCCGAAAAGATACTCGTGATCCACCCTGTCGAACGCCTTCTCCTGATCCAGGGAAAGGAAGGCGACCGACAGACCAGCCCTCTGGGAATGGTGGACCAGGTCCCGGACCAGATGGATGTTATCGTGAATGGTCCGGCCCGGGACCGTGTAGGACTGGTCGGGATGGATCATGCGGGCCAGCACGGCGCCAAGGCGAACAGACATGGCCCTGGCAAAG
This sequence comes from Somniosus microcephalus, assembly GCF_052327205.1. Lineage (NCBI taxonomy): Eukaryota > Metazoa > Chordata > Chondrichthyes > Squaliformes > Somniosidae > Somniosus > Somniosus microcephalus. The sequence goes on along the minus strand of NC_141010.1, from coordinate 55,463,368 downwards.
ATTTTGTAATCCGTGCTGAGGAGGGAGACCGGGCGCCAGTTCTTGAGGAGGCGGAGATCACCCCTCTTAGGCAGCAGGACGATCACCGCCCTGCGCCACGAGAGGGGCATCTCCCCGGTCGCCAGACATTCCCCCAGGACCCGCACGTAGTCGCCCCCCAGGACGCCCCAGAACGCCCTGTGGAACTCCACGGTCAGCCCGTCCAGCCCCGGGGACTTCCCCCTGGAGAGCTGGCGGAGGGCGCCGGACAGCTCCTCCAAACTCAGAGGAGCGTCCAGTTTTTCGGCGCCCTCCAGGCCGACCTTCGGCAGGTCCTCCCACAAAACTCCGCGCGCGTCCTCGCTGGACGGATCCGGAGAGAACAGAGCCCCGTAATAGGCGCGGGTCTCCGCGCGGATTCCCTCCGGATCCGAGACCGGAGATCCGTCGTCGGCCAGCAGCTCCAAAAGCTGCTTACGGACCCCCCGTCTTTTTTCCAGCGAGTAGAAGAAGGGGGAGCCGCGGTCCAGGTCCCGCAGGAACTGGATCCGCGACCTCACGTACGCGCCTCGGGACCCGACGAGCTGCAGGTCCTTCAGCGCGCCCCTCTTCTCTTCGTACGCCAGCCGCAGGGCCGGGTCCTCGGCGACTTGACCGAGACGGGACTCCAGGTCGAGCACCTCCTTCTCCAACTGCCCGACCCTGGCCTCCCGCCTCTTGGTCGACCCCTTCGCGTACTCCTGACAGAAGAGACGGATGTGAGCCTTGCCCACATCCCACCATAGCCTCAAGGAGGGGAAGCCCCCCTGCTTCCTTCTCCAGCCGGCCCAGAACCGACCGAACGAATCCCGGAACCGCGCGTCCTCCAGCAGCAGGTTGTTAAAGTGCCAGTACGCGGACCGCCCCCCGGCGCCACGAGCTCCGCCCACACCAGGTGGTGGTCCGTGCACGGCACCGGCCGCACGGAAGCCGTCGGAACGCAGGAGACGTACGCCCGGGAAATGTAGAGGCGGTCGATCCTGGACGCTCCTCCCCCAGACCTCACAAAGGTGAAGGCGCTGGAGTCGGGATGGAGATTACGCCAGACGTCCACCAAGTCGAGGGACCCGACCAGGTCCCTCAACTTCCCCACCGACGCCGGGCTCGGCTGGGTACCCGTGCGGTCCCTGGCCTCGAGGGTACAATTAAAATCCCCCCCGAGGACGACGCACTCGCCCGCGTCGACGGAGCCCAAAAGAGTGGACACTTCTTCAAAGAAGCGCGCTTGCTGCGCACCGGCCCGAGGGGCGTACACGTTCACTAGATGGAACGGCACGCCCCCCAGGCGAACGGTGACCTGGAGCAAGCGGCCCGGCACGAGCTCCTTGACCCCCAAGATCTCCGGCTGAAAATGCGGGGCCAACAAGATAGCCACCCCACTGGAAACACTGGAGAGGTGACTCATGTTGACCCCTCCTTGCCACTCCAGGAGCCACGTAGCCTCGTCTCCCGGAACGGTGTGGGTTTCTTGCAGGAAGCACACCGCATACTTCCCGTCCCGAAGGACCGAAAAGTTATGAAATCTGCGGCTAGCCTCCCTGCTGCCGTTGACGTTGAGGCTGGCTATGGTTATCTTCATTTCAGAAGCACAACCAACCCCTACTTAAAACTAACGGGGGAAGGGAGGGCGGCCGCTAGTCGACCGCCACTCCCTTAGCAGCCCGGTGAGGAATGCTCGGAACCGACACAGCTCGGACGGGCTCACGCCCGCGTCCGCACCCATGGTCTTGTAGGCGACGCGGGCCGACCCGACGAGCAGCGCCAGCCCCGACCATCTGTCGAGGGCCTGCTGGGTCCTGCGGCGACCCTGGCTCGTGGCCACAAATTCCCGGAGCTCCCTGATGGGAATAAGAACGAGGGGGGGCCCGGCGAGGGGCGCGAGGTCATCCATCGCCTCGTCGGCGATGGACTCTAAGTCTTCCTCCGCCCCCACCACCGAGTCCCCGTCCTCCTCCGGGGGGTCGCCGCCGGCGGCCGAACCGTCCGCCACGCAGTGCGCATCGGGCGGCCCGGCCGCGACAGCCGGCCCCGCCTCCGCCCCGATCCCACCCCCAGGATCGGTAGCGGAGGATTCCCCCCTGGGCTCCTTTAGGGGGGCCGGGCCAGAAGGCGGCGGCGGCCCGGAGACCCCCTCCGCCCCAGGCACCGGAACGACCGGAGAGACCGGAGAGACGGGAGAACACGCGTACCCGATCGTCTCCAAGTCGCCCAGCGCCGGAGACACAGACGGAGGGTCCCCCTCCGCCACGCCACCGGCCTCCGACCCAGCAGATGGGGTAATTTTCCCACACACCTCGACAAAGTCGAGCAGCACCTGGGAAAGGTCCGGGCCGCTCTGGGCGAGCTCATCATCAGAGGACTCGCCCGGCCCGGTCCCCCGGCCGCCCGACCCGTCGAGGGGCAATGCCACCAGCAATGGCTCAATAACCGCCGCGGGTTGTTCCGCGACCCCCCCCACGGGCAGGGTCTCGTCCCCATCCCCAGGAGGCACGAGCTGGGCAGACGCTTCTGCCTCAGCCTCCCCAGGGACAGGCGACCCCTGCCGTTCGCCCGTAATGGTGTTAGCGGTGGGGTGGGGCGCAGTGCCCGCGGCGGGCGACGACTCCCCCTGACCGGAGGGACCTTCCTCCTCCCGGTCCTCCTCCTCATCCAGGGGGTCGCGCCTTCTTTTCAGCGCGGAGGGGTAAAGGGAGGCCTCCATTTCCTCAGGGGCCTCCCCTGCTCCCTCCGGTGGAGCGAGTTCTTTGGGTCCCCCGGGCCCGAGCCCGGCCGCAGGTTCTGGCGTGACCGCCTCGGCGGTCGCGGCCACAGGCTCGGGCACGAGGTCCCCCCCCCCCCTCCGCACTCCGCGATTATCGCGGCGACGCTCTCCGGCGTCAGGGGCTCCATAATGTGGGGGACGCCCTCCACGGGGGGACCCACCCTACGGTGTTTGGTTTTGCCCAGCGCCTTCTTCGCGACCGGACCTCCCTCCTCCCCCCCGCCGGAGGCCAGGATGGCATCGACCTCCGACGACGACCGCGCCCCGGTAGCGTTGGATCGAGCGGGGGCGCGGCTAGACCCGGAGGGAGGAGCGGCGGCGGCGCCAGCCTTGGCCACGCCAGATGACTTGGCGGCCTTGGAAGCGGGGCAGTTTTTGCGCACGTGCCCCACCTCCCTACAGGCGTGGCGCCGTCCGTCGTCCAGAAGACGCGGTACGGGGTCCCCCCGTGGAGGACCGTGAAAGCCCCGTCCGTCTCCCCCTCCCGCGCCAGCTGAACAAAGGCTTGGCGCCGGAAGGAGAAGACATGGCGAAGGCTGCCTTCCCGGAGCCCGAGCGGGATCGGGGAAATGCCCGACCTCACCTCCCCGAGTTGACGTAGGTGGGGGAGGAGGAGCTCACCGGTGATATAGGGCGGGACGTTCGACAGAACGACCCTCTGCGCGGTGGCCTCCAGCGGGTCCACCGGCAGGAAAGTCCCGCCCACGGTGAGCCCCTGAGCGATGGCCAGGGCCACCGCCCGCTCGGACTGCAGGAAGAAGACAGCCTTCCCATACATTTTTGAGGCGGCCACTATGGCCGGAGGGCCGACAACCCCGGCCATAGCCTTGACGCACGCCTCAATAGTCATGTCGGGGTGGGTGTAGCTCTTCACCCCGAGCTTGATGGTCATCAAGCGGAACGGCGACGGGGCAGCGGCAGCAGCGGGAGCGGCCGAGGCTTTGGCCGCCGCCGCCGCATAAGTTCTCGCCGGCCCCGTCGCCGCCGCGGATGTAGATGCCATAGTGGGGTGGATCTTAAAAAAGAGCTACACACACCCCAAAAGTCACAGGCCTGAAGGTGTTAATGGCCTCGGTTATTATGTTTTCCCAGAGCAGAGGGAGTGTAAATTAACTGGCCCGCCTCTCCCCTTGATGGTATTAATTGGGAGGGGGGCCCTTCCTTCCCTCTGCTCAATGGGTCAATTGGAAAATAAAAAAGAGGTGCCTTTTGGAGAGGCAGAGTGAGGACAAGGAGAGAGAAAGAGGGGGATGGGAAGAAGGGGGGGCCGCAAAGGCAGGGTCCCCACTTAAAGGTGTTGGTCGGTGGGTGGGCGTCGGCTGGGTGTACTCCCCCGATGGAACAGCAAAGTCTTTTGAGGTGGTCTTCGGGCAGGGGGAGAAGATGTCTTCGCCTGGGCAGACTGGAGACAGCCCAGGTTCAGCCCACACCAGGTCTTTTTGGTGAGCAGGAAAGCAGCTTCACCCGGGCAGGCTCCAGCCAACCCAGGCCAGGCCTTCGGACCGTCTTCTTTTCCTCCCCCCGCCTAGAATGCAAAAGTCTTTAGGGGGGGAATACACAAGGACAGCCACCTGCAGATGTTTGGAATTGCAGCTCCTCCCCTCCTTCCAAGTGGAGCTGTTCGAGTCCTCTCTCCCTCTCTCCCTCTCCTGGGCTGGAGGCCGAATTGGGAGGCAGTGATGAAAAAGGCCTCTCCCGTTCCAATGCTGGCCTCCTCCTCTGTCCTCTGCTCCTCCCTCTCCAGGCACCTCTGTGGTTGATGTTGGTTGCTGGTAGTGGTGGCCTGGGGTCACTCCTTCCTCTCCACTCCCAGGCCAAGGCAACCACCACCTCCTAAGCAGCAGGAACAGCAACAGCACAACCTGCTCCACAGGCAGCAAGGAACAGACTGAGCACCTTCACTTGTCAGTCTCCTTTGTTAATTGTCCTAGTCTCTGGTGTTAATTGTTTCTAACCCTGTGTTAGTTTTTAATCACCTCTTTTTGTGTGAACCCAAAAAAAAAAAAAAAAAAATAAACCCTTAAACAAATAAACCCTTTAAATAACCCGATTAATCAAATTAAAATTTGGCCTCTTAGGTCGATTACGCACTCCAGTCCCCGCGGCGCCCACCGGTCACGAAAGAGCTCGAGCTCGCCGGCGGACACCGCGTGCTCCATCTCCAGGGCCACCCGGCCGCGAACATGGCCGCGGAAGAGAGGGAGGCAATCCGGCCGGACGACCCCCTCGGCCGCCCGCTGCCTGGACCAAGTGATGGCTTTCTTGGCCAGGCCCAGGAGCAGGCCCACGAGGAGGTCCTCCGACCTGGCCGCTCCCCTCCGCACCGGGTGACCGTAGATCAAGAGCGTGGGACTGAAGTGCAACCAAAATTTGAGGAGCAGCCCCTTCAAATAGTGAAAGAGGGGCTGCAACCTCTCACACCCCGTGTACACGTGAAAAACGGACTCCTCCAGACCGCAAAACAAACAAGCGGTCTGGGAGTCCGTAAACCTGCTTAAAAATCTATTGCACGGAACTGCTCTGTGCAACACCCTCCAGGCCAAATCCCCGATAGAACAGGGGAGGACTCCCGCATAGAGAGCCCCCCATTGGGGACCTCCGCCTCCGTCCGGAGGTAAAACGGCACGCCACGGCGTGTCCGGACGGCAGGCGAAGATGGCAAAGTGGAAGGTGTGCAAGAGCAGCCCGTACAGGAAACCCCTCCGCGCAGAATGAAAAAGCACGGAGGGTATTTCCTCGAGACGGCTCAGGTTGTGAGGCGCCGATCCCCGAGGGGAGTCTCGGGGCAAGGCGCCGATAAGGAATTCCATCCGAACGGGAGTAAGCTCGGACGGGATCTCCCCACGTGCCCGAGCCGCCTCGACGCACCTCGTGGCGCCGGGGGGCAACATCGCTTTCACCGCCCCGATGGCATCGACCGCGAGCCGGACGTCGACCCACGACATGCGTCGCGCCAGCTCCTCTGGCGCCATCCAGCCCGCTCCTCCGCCATCGAGTAGGTCCCCGACTCTAGTCACCCTGCCAGGCACAGCCCTGCGCTCCGCCAGCCACCCGAACTCGCGGACGTGGAGGTGCGGATTCCTGAACAGCGGCTCCCGGAGGACAGCCGCCGCTCCTGACGGGGGAGAGCTCCGCCTGGAGGCGACGGAGTTCCAAACCCATAGTAGTTCCTGGTAAAAGACAGGCAGCTCCCGCAGGCGCTCACGCCTGCCGCTCACCTCCAAAAACAGGAGCTGCGTGTCGTAATTGAGGCCGTGCAGCTGGCGGAAAAAATACGTCGCCAGCGCACACCATCTCGGAGGATTCTCGACGTACAGGTATCTCTGCAGCGTCCGAAGACGGAAAGTCGCAGCCCGGGTGCGGAGGCACACCAACGCCTGACCGCCCTCCCTAAGCGGGAGACTCAGAACCGCGGCAGCGACCCAGTGTATCCTGTTGTTCCAGAAGAAGTCGACGAGCTTCTTCTGTATCTTGGCGACAAACGCAGGGGGGGGGATCAGAGTAACCAACCGGTACCACAACATGGCGGCCACCAGTTGGTTTATGACCAACGCCCGACCCCTGTAGGACAACACTCGGAGCAATCCTGTCCAGCGTCCTAAGCGAGCGGTGACTTTGGCCTCCAGCTCGTGCCAGTTCGCCGGCCAGGCGTCCTCGGCCGGGCTGAGGTAGACTCCCAAGTAGAGGAGGTGCGTGGTACTCCAGGCGAAGGGCCTGAACTCCTCCGGCAGAGAGTCCACCTGCCACTGACCCACCAGGAGTCCAGAACATTTCCCCCAGTTGATCCTGGCGGAGGATGCGTCCGAGTAAATCTGCTGGCATTCCCGCATCCTCCGCAAGTCAACGGGATCCGTGACCACGAGGAGCACGTCATCGGCGTAAGCCGAGAGGACCACCTCCACGCCCGGCCCTCGCAGAGCCAATCCCGCCAACCTCTTCCGCAAGAGGCGCAGGAAAGGCTCCACGCAAATGGCATATAACTGGCCGGACATGGGGCATCCCTGACGCACCCCCCTCCCGAAGCGAAGGGGCGCCGTCAAGGACCCGTTAACTTTAATCAGACACTCCGCGGCAGCGTACAGAAGTCGGATCCGGGCGACGAAATGCGTCCCGAACCCGAAAGCGCGCAGAGTCCCGAAAAGATACTCGTGATCCACCCTGTCGAACGCCTTCTCCTGATCCAGGGAAAGGAAGGCGACCGACAGACCAGCCCTCTGGGAATGGTGGACCAGGTCCCGGACCAGATGGATGTTATCGTGAATGGTCCGGCCCGGGACCGTGTAGGACTGGTCGGGATGGATCATGCGGGCCAGCACGGCGCCAAGGCGAACAGACCTGGCCCTGGCGAAGATTTTGTAATCCGTGCTGAGGAGGGAGACCGGGCGCCAGTTCTTGAGGAGGCGGAGATCACCCTTCTTAGGCAGCAGGACGATCACCGCCCTGCGCCACGAGAGGGGCATCTCCCCGGTCGCCAGACATTCCCCCAGGACCCGCACGTAGTCACCCCCCAGGACGCCCCAGAACGCCCTGTGGAACTCCACGGTCAGCCCGTCCAGCCCCGGGGACTTCCCCCTGGAGAGCTGGCGGAGGGCGCCGGACAGCTCCTCCAAACTCAGAGGAGCGTCCAGTTTTTCGGCGCCCTCCAGGCCGACCTTCGGCAGGTCCTCCCACAAAACTCCGCGCGCGTCCTCGCTGGACGGATCCGGAGAGAACAGAGCCCCGTAATAGGCGCGGGTCTCCACGCGGATTCCCTCCGGATCCGAGACCGGAGATCCGTCGTCGGCCAGCAGCTCCAAAAGCTGCTTACGGACCCCTCGTCTTTTTTCCAGCGAGTAGAAGAAGGGGGAGCCGCGGTCCAGGTCCCGCAGGAACTGGATCCGCGACCTCACGTACGCGCCTCGGGACCCGACGAGCCGCAGGTCCTTCAGCGCGCCCTTCTTCTCTTCGTACGCCAGCCGCAGGGCCGGGTCCTCGGCGACTTGACCGAGACGGGACTCCAGGTCGAGCACCTCCTTCTCCAACTGCCCGACCCGGGCCTCCCGCCTCTTGGTCGACCCCTTCGCGTACTCCTGACAGAAGAGACAGATGTGAGCCTTGCCCACATCCCACCATAGCCTCAAGGAGGGGAAGCCCCCCTGCTTCCTTCTCCAGCCGGCCCAGAAAAGACCGAACGAATCCCGGAACCGCGCGTCCTCCAGCAGCAGGTTGTTAAAGTGCCAGTACGCGGACCGCCCCCGGCGCGCGGCGGCACGAGCTCCGCCCACACCAGGTGGTGGTCCGTGCACGGCACCGGCCGCACGGAAGCCGTCGGAACGCAGGAGACGTACGCCCGGGAAATGTAGAGGCGGTCGATCCTGGACGCTCCTCCCCCAGACCTCACAAAAGTGAAGGCGCTGGAGTCGGGATGAAGATTACGCCAGACGTCCACCAAGTCGAGGGACCCGACCAGGTCCCTCAACTTCCCCACCGACGCCGGGCTCGGCTGGGTACCCGTGCGGTCCCTCGCCTCGAGGGTACAATTAAAATCCCCCCCGAGGACGACGCACTCGCCCGCGTCGATGGAGCCCAAAAGAGTGGACACTTCTTCAAAGAAGCGCGCTTGCTGCGCACCAGCCTGAGGGGCGTACACGTTCACTAGATGGAACGGCACGCCCCCCAGGCGAACAGTGACCTGGAGCAAGCGGCCCGGCACGAGCTCCTTGACCCCCAAGATCTCCGGCTGAAAATGCGGGGCCAACAAGATAGCCACCCCGCTGGAAACACTGGAGAGGTGACTCATGTTGACCCCTCCTTGCCACTCCAGGAGCCACGTAGCCTCGTCTCCCGGAACGGTGTGGGTTTCTTGCAGGAAGCACACCGCATACTTCCCGTCCCGAAGGACCGAAAAGTTATCAAATCTGCGGCTAGCCTCCCTGCTGCCGTTGACGTTGAGGCTGGCTATGGTTATCTTCATTTCAGAAGCACAACCAACCCCTACTTAAACCTAACGGGGGAAGGGAGGGCGGCCGCTAGTCGACCGACACTCCCTTAGCAGCCCGGTGAGGAATGCTCGGAACCGACACAGCTCGGACGGGCTCACGCCCGCGTCCGCACCCATGGTCTTGTAGGCGACGCGGGCCGACCCGACGAGCAGCGCCAGCCCCGACCATCTGTTGAGGGCCTGCTGGGTCCTGCGGCGACCCTGGCTCATGGCCACAAATTCCCGGAGCTCCCTGATGGGAATAAGAACGAGGGGGGGCCCGGCGAGGGGCGCGAGGTCATCCATCGCCTCGTCGGCGATGGACTCTAAGTCTTCCTCCGCCCCCACCACCGAGTCCCCGTCCTCCTCCGGGGGGTCGCCGCCAGCGGCCGAACCGTCCGCCACGCAGTGCGCGTCGGGCGGCCCGGCCGCGACAGCCGGCCCCGCCTCCGCCCCGATCCCACCCCCAGGATCGGTAGCGGAGGATTCCCCCCCGGGCTCCTTTAGGGGGGCCGGGCCAGAAGGCGGCGGCGGCCCGGAGACCCCCTCCGCCCCAGGCGCCGGAACAACCGGAGAGACCGGAGAGACGGGAGAACACGTGTACCCGATCTTCTCCAAGTCGCCCGGCGCCGGAGACACAGACGGAGGGTCCCCCTCCGCCACGCCACCGGCCTCCGACCCAGCAGATGGGGTAATTTTCCCACACACCTCGACAAAGTCGAGCAGCACCTGGGAAAGGTCCGGGCCGCTCTGGGCGAGCTCCTCATCAGAGGATTCGCCCGGCCCGGACCCCCGGCCGCCCGACCCGTCGAGGGGCAAAGCCACCAGCAGTGGATCTATTTCTGCCGCGGCTCGTTCCGCGACCCCCCCCCACGGGCAGGGTCTCGTCCCCATCCCCGGGAGGCACGAGCTGGGCAGACGCTTCTGCCTCAGCCTCCTCAGGGACAGGCGACCCCTGCCGTTCGCCCGCAATGGTGTCAGCGGTGGGGTGGGGCGCAGCGCCCGCGGCGGGCGACGACTCCCCCTGACCGGAGGGACCTTCCTCCTCCCGGTCCTCCTCCTCATCCAGGGGGTCGCGCCTTCTTTTGAGCGCGGAGGGGTAAAGGGAGGCCTCCATTTCTTCAGGGGCCTCCCCTGCTCCTTCTGGAGGAGCGAGTTCTTTGGGACCCCCGGGCCCGAGCCCGGCCGCAGGTTCTGGCATTACCGCCTCGGCGGTCGCGGCCACAGGCTCGGCCACGAGGGCCCTCCCCCCTCCGCACTCCGCGATTATCGCGGCGACGCTCTCCGGCGTCAGGGGCTCCATAATGTGGGGGACGCCCTCCGCGGGGGGACCCACCCTACGGTGTTTAGTTTTGCCCAGCGCCTTCTTCGCGACCGGACCTCCCTCCTCCCCCCCGCCGGAGGCCAGGATGGCATCGACCTCCGACGACGACCGCGCCCCGGTAGCGTTGGATCGAGCGGGGGCGCGGCTAGACCCGGAGGGAGGAGCGGCGGCGGCGCCAGCCTTGGCCACGCCAGATGACTTGGCGGCCTTGGAGGCGGGGCAGTTTTTGCGCACGTGCCCCACCTCCCTATAGGCGTGGCACCGCACGCCGTCCGTCGTCCAGAAGACGCGGTACGAGGTCCCCCCGTGGAGGACCGTGAAAGCCCCGTCCGTCTCCCCCTCCCGCGCCAGCTGGACGAAGGCCTGGCGCCGGAAGGAGAAGACATGGCGAAGGCTGCCTTCCCGGAGCCCGAGCGGGATCGGGGAAATCCCCGACCTCACCTCCCCGAGTTGACGTAGGTGGGGGAGGAGGAGCTCACCGGTGATATAGGGCGGGACGTTTGACAAGACGACCCTCTGCGCGGTGGCCTCCAGCGGGTCCACCGGCAGGAAAGTCCCACCCACGGTGAGCCCCTGGGCGATGGCCAGGGCCACCGCCCGCTCGGACTCCAGGAAGAAGACAGCCTTCCCGTACATTTTTGAGGCGGCGACTATGGCCGGAGGGCCGACAACCCCGGCCATAGCCTTGACGCACGCCTCAATAGTCATGTCGGGGTGGGTGCAGCTCTTCACCCCGAGCTTGATGGTCATCAATCGGAACGGCGACGGGGCAGCAGCAGCAGCGGGAGCGGACGAGGCTTTGGCCGCCGCCGCCGCATATGTCATCGCCGGCCCCGTCGCCGCCGCGGATGTAGATGCCATAGTGGGGTGGATCTTAAACAAGAGCTACACACACCCCAAAAGTCACAGGCCTGAAGGTGTTAATGGCCTCGGTTATTATGTTTTTCCCAGAGCAGAGGGAGTGTAAATTAACTGGCCCGCCTCTCCCCTTGATGGTATTAATTGGGAGGGGGGCCCTTCCTTCCCTCTGCTCAATGGGTAATTAGAAAAAATAAGAAAAAGAGGTGCCTTTTGGAGAGGCAGAGAGAGGACAAGGAGAGAGAAAGAGGGGGATGGGAAGGAGGAGGAGGAGGAGGGGGGGGGCCGCAAAGGCAGGGTCCCCACTTAAGGTGTTGGTCGGTGGGTGGGCGTCGGCTGGGTGCACTCCCCCGATGGAAAACAAAGTCTTAAGCAGGTCTTCGGGCAGGGGGAGAAGACGTCTTCACCTGGGCAGGCTGGAAAAAGCCCAGGCTCAGCCCACACCAGGTCTTCTTGATGCGCTGGAAACAAGCTTCACCTGGGCAGGCTCCAGCCAACCCAGGCCAGGCTTCCGGCCTGTCTTCTTTTCTCCCCCCGCCTGGAATGCAAAGTCTTTAAGGGGGAATGCACTAACACCCACCTGCAGATGTTCAAGATGCAGCAGCAGCTCCTCCCCTCCTTCCGAGTTGTAATGGAGTGGTATTCTCTCCCTCTCCTGGGCTGGAGGCCAAATGGGAGGCAGTGATGGAAGGCCTCTCCAGTTGTAAAGCTGGCCTCCTCCTCTGTCCTCTACTCCTCCCTCTCCAGGCACCTCTGTAGATGATGTTGGTTGGTTGTAGCTAGGTTGCTGGTAGTGGTGGCCTGGGGTCACTCCTTCCTTCCACTCTACTCCCAGGCCAAGGCAACCACACACTCTCTCCCCACAGCAGCAGGAGCAGCTCAGCAGCACAGCCTTCTCCACTCAGAGCTGGAAGAGAATGAGCTCTAATTGTCCTCGTCTCCTGTGTTAATTGTTCCAAGTCTTCCTCTCTCCCTCACTGGAGACCAAGTTGGAGGCAGTGATGGAAGTTGGCCTCTTGTTGTAGTAGGGCTGGCCTCCTCCGTCCTCTCCAGGCACCCGGTAGTTGTGGTGGTGCTCCCCACAGCAGCAGGAGCTCAGCAACAGCCACAGCACAGCCTTCTCCTCTCACTGCTGCAACACGTCAGGAGCCGTTCCTTGGGGAGGGGGTCCTGTGAGGGTGCCAGTCAGTTCCTTTTTGTAACCTCTAGATGGCACCTTCACTTGTCAGTCTCCTGTGTTAATTGTTCTAGTCTCTGGTGTTAATTGTTTCTAACCCTGTGTTAGTTTTTAATCACCTCTTTTGTTGAACCCCAAAAAAAATAAACCCTTAAACAAATAAACCCTTTAAATAACCCGATTAATCAAATTAAAATTTGGCCTCTTAGATCGATTACGCACTCCAGTCCCCGCGGCGCCCACCGGTCACGAAAGAGCTCGAGCTCGCCGGCGGACACCGCGTGCTCCATCTCCAGGGCCACCCGGCCGCGAACATGGCCGCGGAAGAGAGGGAGGCAATCCGGCCGGACGACCCCCTCGGCCGCCCGCTGCCTGGACCAATTGATGGCTTTCTTGGCCAGGCCCAGGAGCAGGCCCACGAGGAGGTCCTCCGACCTGGCCGCTCCCCTCCGCACCGGGTGACCGTAGATCAAGAGCGTGGGACTGAAGTGCAACCAAAATTTGAGGAGCAGCCCCTTCAAATAGTGAAAGAGGGGCTGCAACCTCTCACACCCCGTGTACACGTGAAAAACGGACTCCTCCAGACCGCAAAACAAACAAGCGGTCTGGGAGTCCGTAAACCTGCTTAAAAATCTATTGCACGGAACTGCTCTGTGCAACACCCTCCAGGCCAAATCCCCGATAGAACAGGGGAGGACTCCCGCATAGAGAGCCCCCCATTGGGGACCTCCGCCTCCGTCCGGAGGTAAAACGGCACGCCACGGCGTGTCCGGACGGCAGGCGAAGATGGCAAAGTGGAAGGTGTGCAAGAGCAGCCCGTACAGGAAACCCCTCCGCGCAGAATGAAAAAGCACGGAGGGTATTTCCTCGAGACGGCTCAAGTTGTGAGGCGCCGAACCCCGAGGGGAGTCTCGGGGCAAGGCGCCGATAAGGAATTCCATCCGAACGGGAGTAAGCTCGGACGGGATCTCCCCACGTGCCCGAGCCGCCTCGACGCACCTCGTGGCGCCGGGGGGCAACATCGCTTTCACCGCCCCGATGGCATCGACCGCGAGCCGGACGTCGACCCACGACATGCGTCGCGCCAGCTCCTCTGGCGCCATCCAGCCCGCTCCTCCGCCATCGAGTAGGTCCCCGACTCTAGTCACCCTGCCAGGCACAGCCCTGCGCTCCGCCAGCCACCCGAACTCGCGGACGTGGAGGTGCGGATTCCTGAACAGCGGCTCCCGGAGGACAGCCGCCGCTCCTGACGGGGGAGAGCTCCGCCTGGAGGCGACGGAGTTCCAAACCCATAGTAGTTCCTGGTAAAAGACAGGCAGCTCCCGCAGGCTCTCACGCCTGCCGCTCACCTCCAAAAACAGGAGCTGCGTGTCGTAATTGAGGCCGTGCAGCTGGCGGAAAAAATACGTCGCCAGCGCACACCATCTCGGAGGATTCTCGACGTACAGGTATCTCTGCAGCGTCCGAAGACGGAAAGTCGCAGCCTGGGTGCGGAGGCACACCAACGCCTGACCGCCCTCCCTAAGCGGGAGACTCAGAACCGCGGCAGCGACCCAGTGTCTCCTGTTGTTCCAGAAGAAGTCGACGAGCTTCTTCTGTATCTTGGCGACAAACGCAGGGGGGGGGATCAGAGTAACCAACCGGTACCACAACATGGCGGCCACCAGTTGGTTTATGACCAACGCCCGACCCCTGTAGGACAACACTCGGAGCAATCCTGTCCAGCGTCCTAAGCGAGCGGTGACTTTGGCCTCCAGCTCGTGCCAGTTCGCCGGCCAGGCGTCCTCGGCCGGGCTGAGGTAGACTCCCAAGTAGAGGAGGTGCGTGGTGCTCCAGGCGAAGGGCCCGAACTCCTCCGGCAGAGAGTCCACCTGCCACTGACCCACCAGGAGTCCAGAACATTTCCCCCAGTTGATCCTGGCGGAGGATGCGTCCGAGTAAATCTGCTGGCATTCCCGCATCCTCCGCAAATCAACGGGATCCGTGACCACGAGGAGCACGTCATCGGCGTAAGCCGAGAGGACCACCTCCACGCCCGGCCCTCGCAGAGCCAATCCCGCCAACCTCTTCCGCAAGAGGCGCAGGAAAGGCTCCACGCAAATGGCATATAACTGGCCGGACATGGGGCATCCCTGACGCACCCCCCTCCCGAAGCGAAGGGGCGCCGTCAAGGACCCGTTAACTTTAATCAGACACTCCGCGGCATTGTACAGAAGTCGGATCCGGGCGACGAAATGCGTCCCGAACCCGAAAGCGCGCAGAGTCCCGAAAAGATACTCGTGATCCACCCTGTCGAACGCCTTCTCCTGATCCAGGGAAAGGAAGGCGACCGACAGACCAGCCCTCTGGGAATGGTGGACCAGGTCCCGGACCAGATGGATGTTATCGTGAATGGTCCGGCCCGGGACCGTGTAGGACTGGTCGGGATGGATCATGCGGGCCAGCACGGCGCCAAGGCGAACAGACATGGCCCTGGCAAAGATTTTGTAATCCGTGCTGAGGAGGGAGACCGGGCGCCAGTTCTTGAGGAGGCGGAGATCACCCTTCTTAGGCAGCAGGACGATCACCGCCCTGCGCCACGAGAGGGGCATCTCCCCGGTCGCCAGACATTCCCCCAGGACCCGCACGTAGTCGCCCCCCAGGACGCCCCAGAACGCCCTGTGGAACTCCACGGTCAGCCCGTCCAGCCCCGGGGACTTCCCCCTGGAGAGCTGGCGGAGGGCGCCGGACAGCTCCTCCAAACTCAGAGGAGCGTCCAGTTTTTCGGCGCCCTCCAGGCCGACCTTCGGCAGGTCCTCCCACAAAACTCCGCGCGCGTCCTCGCTGGACGGATCCGGAGAGAACAGAGCCCCGTAATAGGCGCGGGTCTCCGCGCGGATTCCCTCCGGATCCGAGACCGGAGATCCGTCGTCGGCCAGCAGCTCCAAAAGCTGCTTACGGACCCCCCGTCTTTTTTCCAGCGAGTAGAAGAAGGGGGAGCCGCGGTCCAGGTCCCGCAGGAACTGGATCCGCGACCTCACGTACGCGCCTCGGGACCCGACGAGCCGCAGGTCCTTCAGCGCGCCCTTCTTCTCTTCGTACGCCAGCCGCAGGGCCGGGTCCTCGGCGACTTGACCGAGACGGGACTCCAGGTCGAGCACCTCCTTCTCCAACTGCCCGACCCGGGTCTCCCGCCTCTTGGTCGACCCCTTCGCGTACTCCTGACAGAAGAGACGGATGTGAGCCTTGCCCACATCCCACCATAGCCTCAAGGAGGGGAAGCCCCCCTGCTTCCTTCTCCAGCCGGCCCAGAAAAGACCGAACGAATCCCGGAACCGCGCGTCCTCCAGCAGCAGGTTGTTAAAGTGCCAGTACGCGGACCGCCCCCCGGCGCGCGGCGGCACGAGCTCCGCCCACACCAGGTGGTGGTCCGTGCACGGCACCGGCCGCACGGAAGCCGTCGGAACGCAGGAGACGTACGCCCGGGAAATGTAGAGGCGGTCGATCCTGGACGCTCCTCCCCCAGACCTCACAAAAGTGAAGGCGCTGGAGTCGGGATGAAGATTACGCCAGACGTCCACCAAGTCGAGGGACCCGACCAGGTCCCTCAACTTCCCCACCGACGCCGGGCTCGGCTGGGTACCCGTGCGGTCCCTCGCCTCGAGGGTACAATTAAAATCCCCCCCGAGGACGACGCACTCGCCCGCGTCGATGGAGCCCAAAAGAGTGGACACTTCTTCAAAGAAGCGCGCTTGCTGCGCACCAGCCTGAGGGGCGTACACGTTCACTAGATGGAACGGCACGCCCCCCAGGCGAACGGTGACCTGGAGCAAGCGGCCCGGCACGAGCTCCTTGACCCCCAAGATCTCCGGCTGAAAATGCGGGGCCAACAAGATAGCCACCCCACTGGAAACACTGGAGAGGTGACTCATGTTGACCCCTCCTTGCCACTCCAGGAGCCACGTAGCCTCGTCTCCCGGAACGGTGTGGGTTTCTTGCAGGAAGCACACCGCATACTTCCCGTCCCGAAGGACCGAAAAGTTATTAAATCTGCGGCTAGCCTCCCTGCTGCCGTTGACGTTGAGGCTGGCTATGGTTATCTTCATTACAGAAGCACAACCAACCCCTACTTAAACCTAACGGGGGAAGGGAGGGCGGCCGCTAGTCGACCGCCACTCCCTTAGCAGCCCGGTGAGGAATGCTCGGAACCGACACAGCTCGGACGGGCTCACGCCCGCGTCCGCACCCATGGTCTTGTAGGCGACGCGGGCCGACCCGACGAGCAGCGCCAGCCCCGACCATCTGTCGAGGGCCTGCTGGGTCCTGCGGCGACCCTGGCTCGTGGCCACAAATTCCCGGAGCTCCCTGATGGGAATAAGAACGAGGGGGGTCCCGGCGAGGGGCGCGAGGTCATCCATCGCCTCGTCGGCGATGGACTCCAAGTCTTCCTCCGCCCCCACCACCGAGTCCCCGTCCTCCTCCGGGGGGTCGCCACCGGCGGCCGAACCGTCCGCCACGCAGTGCGCGTCGGGCGGCCCGGCCGCGACAGCCGGCCCCGCCTCCGCCCCGATCCCACCCCCAGGATCGGTAGCGGAGGATTCCCCCCCGGGCTCCTTTAGGGGGGCCGGGCCAGAAGGCGGCGGCGGCCCGGAGACCCCCTCCGCCCCAGGCGCCGGAACGACCGGAGAGACGGGAGAACACGCGTATCCGATCGTCTCCAAGTCGCCCGGCGCCGGAGACACAAACGGAGGGTCCCCCTCCGCCACGCCACCGGCCTCCGACCCAGCAGACGGGGTAATTTTCCCGCACACCTCGACGAAGTCGAGCAGCACCTGGGAAAGGTCCGGGCCGCTCTGGGCGAGCTCATCGTCGGACGACTCGCCCGGCCCGGTCCCCTGGCCGCCCGACCCGTCGAGGGGTAACGCCACCGACAAAGGATCCGTCCCCGCCGCGGGTCGTCCCGCGACCCCCCCCACGGGCAGGGTCTCGTCCCCATCCCCGGGAGGCACGAGCCGGGCAGACGCTTCTGCCTCAGCTTCCCCAGGGACAGGCGACCCCTGCCGTTCGCCCGTAGTAGTGTTAGCGGTGGGGTGGGGCGCAGTGTCCGCGGCGGGCGACGACTCCCCCTGACCGGAGGGGCCTTCCACCTCCCTGTCCCCCCCCTCGTCCCGGGAGTCGCGCCTTCGCTTGAGCGCGGAGGGGTAAAGGGAGGCCTCCATGTCTTCAGGGGCCTCCCCTGCTCCTTCCAGAGGAGCGAGTTCTTTGGGTCCCCCGGACCCAAGCCCGGCCGCAGGTTCTGGCGGTCCCGCCTCGGCGGTCACGGCCGCGGGCTCAGGCACGGGGTCCCCCCCGGCTCCGCACTCCACTATTAGCGCCGCGATGCTCTCGGGCGTCAGGGGGTCCATATCGAAGGGTACGCCCTCCCCGGGGGGACCCACCCTACGGTGTTTGTTCTTCCCCAGCGCCTTTTTTCCGACCGGACATCCCTCCTCCCCCCCGCCGGAGGCCTGGACGACGATGGCCTCCGACGACGACCGCGCCCCGTTAGCTTTTGTTCGGGAGGGAGCGCGGCTAGACCCGGAGGGAGGAGCGGCGGCGGCGCCAGCCTTGGCCGCGCCGGATGACTTGGCGGCCTTGGAGGCGGGGCAGTTTTTCCGCACGTGCCCCACCTCCCTACAGGCGTGGCACCGCACGCCGTCCGTGGTCCAAAAGACGCGGTACGGGGTCCCCCCGTGGAGGACCGTGAAAGCCCCGTCCGTCTCCCCCTCCCGCGCCAGCTGAACAAAGGCTTGGCGCCGGAAGGAGAAGACATGGCGAAGGCTGCCTTCCCGGAGCCCGAGCGGGATCGGGGAAATGCCCGACCTCACCTCCCCGAGTTGACGTAGGTGGGGGAGGAGGAGCTCACCGGTGATATAGGGCGGGACGTTCGACAGAACGACCCTCTGCGCGGTGGCCTCCAGCGGGTCCACCGGCAGGAAAGTCCCGCCCACGGTGAGCCCCTGAGCGATGGCCAGGGCCACCGCCCGCTCGGACTGCAGGAAAAAGACAGCCTTCCCATACATTTTTGAGGCGGCGACTATGGCCGGAGGGCCGACAACCCCGGCCATAGCCTTGACGCATGCCTCAATAGTCATGTCGGGGTGGGTGTAGCTCTTCACCCCGAGCTTGACGGTCATCAATCGGAACGGCGACGGGGCAGCGGCAGCAGCGGGAGCGGCCGAGGCTTTGGCCGCCATCGCCGCATATGTCATCGCCGGCCCCGTCGCCGCCGAAGAAGTGCTCGCCATCGTGGGGTGGTTTTCAGGAAGAGCCACACCCACCCCAAAAAGTCACAGGCCCCAAGATGTTTAATGGCCTTGGTCGTTTAGGTCTTTCCCAGAGCAGAGGGAGTGTAAATTAACTGGCCCGCCTCTCCCCTTGATGGTATTAATTGGGAGGGGGGCCCTTCCTTCCCTCTGCTCAATGGGTCAATAGAAAAAATAAATAAAAAGGAGGTGCCTTTTGGAGAGGCAGAGTGAGGACAAGGAGAGAGAAAGAGGGGGATGGGAAGAAGGGGGGGCCGCAAAGGCAGGGTTCCCGCTTAAGGTGTTGGTCGGTGGGTGGGCGTCGGCTGGGTGCACTCCCCCGATGGAAATACAAAGTCTTAAGCAGCAGCTCTTCGGGCAGGGGGAGAAGACGTCTTCACCTGGGCAGGCTGGAAAAAGCCCAGGCTCAGCCCACACAGGTCTTCTCGACGTGCAGAAACAAGAAACAAGCTTCACCTGGGCAGGCTCCAGCCAACCCAGGCCAGGCTTCCGGCCCGTCTTCCTTCCTCCCCCCGCCTACAATGCAAAGTCTTTAGGGGAGTGCACAAAGACACCCACCTGCAGATGTTTTGAAAGTTGCAGCAGCTCCTCCCCTCCTTCCGAGTTGTAACCGAGTAGTATTCTCTCCCCTCTCTCCCTCTCCTGGGCTGGAGGCCAAGTTGGGAGGCAGTGATGGAAGGCCTCCTGTAGTTGTAAAACTGGCCTCCTCCTCTGTCCTCTACTCCTCCCTCTCCAGGC
Organism: Somniosus microcephalus; assembly: GCF_052327205.1. Lineage (NCBI taxonomy): Eukaryota > Metazoa > Chordata > Chondrichthyes > Squaliformes > Somniosidae > Somniosus > Somniosus microcephalus. The sequence goes on along the minus strand of NC_141010.1, from coordinate 55,444,249 downwards.
ACCTCTGTAGATGGTTTTAGGTTGCTGGTAGTGGTGGCCTGGGGTCACTCCTTCCTCTGCACTCCACTCCCAGGCCAAGGCAACCACACACTCTCTCCCCACAGCAGCAGGAGCAGCACAGCAGCACAGCCTTCTCCACACGTCAGGAGCCGTTCCTTGGGGAGGGGGTCCTGTGAGGGTGCCAGTCAGTTCCTTTTTGTAACCTCTAGATGGCACCTTCACTTGTCAGTCTCCTGTGTTAATTGTTCTAGTCTCTGGTGTTAATTGTTTCTAACCCTGTGTTAGTTTTTAATCAGCCTGTTAGCTGTTTATGGGTGGCACCTGGTTTTCTTGGTATATAAGTTCTGTTGTTGTTTCACTCAGGGCTCAGTCCTCACTTGGGTGAACCAGGGATTTAGTCTTGACAATGGTCCTTGTCTTGACTAGGTTCTCTGTGTGACTAGCCTTTCCTCTATGGCAGCTTGCCTTCACAAGCTGGCTGCCATAGTTCTCTTGAGCTATGTATCTAAGTCTGTGTTCTAGTTCTCTCGAGCTATGTATCTAAGTCTGTGTTCTAGTTCTCTCGAGCTATGTATCTAAGTCTGTGTTCTTGTCTCTGGATTTAAGATGTATTTAAGTCTTGTACTGTTGAGTTGCTTGTCTTGGTAAGGTGCTGTTTGGACTAGCGTGTTGCTATGTGGGAGCCGTTGGGATCTTGTCTTGAGCTTTGCATTGATAAGCCGATTACCCTTGGGGTAGCTTGTCTGGAGTTTAGCCTCGGCAAGCCGGTTGCCCCTTGTGGTAGCTTGTCGCAAGCTCAGTATAGATAAGTGGGCTTCCTCATGGAAGCTGTCCTGAGTTCCTATCTTGACTCGCTGTCTTGTAACTTGTCTCTAGTTCTTATGTATGCTTATGTTTCTGTCTCTAGTTCTTATGTATATTGCTGTGTTAATCTAGTTATGTGTGAATCTAGTAAAGTTCAAACAAAGTACTGTATATTTGTCTCTTGTCTGGTTTCTGCACTTGGGTCCAGAACCTACCTCGCCCGGAGAGCACGGCCTCGTATTTATACGGCCCCGTGGCTCCCCAACCCTGACAGTAGGACTGAGGCCATCCAACAAAGCTGAGGAGCGCTACAACTCCCGTCACATTTCCACCAGATCCATTATCGAGCAAACCATCGGCTTGCTGAAGATGCGATTCAGATGCCTGGATCGATCAGGTGGAGTCCTGCAGTACTCAGCAGCCAGGGTCTCCAGAATCGCCGTGGTCTGCTGTGCACTTCACAACATGGCACAGCGTCGTGGCTTGCAGCTGCCTGAGGTACAAATGGCTCATCACATTGCATAGCCTCCTCCTCCTCCTCCATTTGAGGAGGCTATGCAGAGAGTGAGAACTAAGAACTTGCGGAGGCACATCAACCAGCGGCAGCAGCACGAGAGAACATTGCTGCAAGGGATGCACTGATCTTGGCCAGATTTGCTTAAGCTGTCCAATCAAACACATTTGGCTCACCTTGCCGCACCAACAATGGACAAGAACCTGCGGCTTCCTATCACTCTGATCACCTTACTGATGATTCCAAGTCCCCCTAAGCCCTCAATGTGGAAGTCCCATTTGCAAAATGACACAGCCTACAACTTCAACAGTTTGCCATCAAGTTATTTTATAACATGAATTCAGGGATGGCATTTCACAATTAAACACAACAGAACATCCAAGCAATCACCCTTGTGACTATTTGTGCTTTATCTTCCTCTTACGCATGCTCCTACGTGGTACTTCCCCTGTGGCTTCAGCAGATGTGGAGGCCCCTTGCTCACTTTCATGCTGCTCCTGCCTCGACACCTTTGGCAGGCATCCTCTGGGGTTGCAAGCCTGTGAGGGCTCACGAACAGTCTGCTGCTCTTGCGGTTGTGCAGGGGCTGAGACGCCGATCTCAGTTGGGTGCGGACTCTGGTGGTGCTCTGACTGAGGGCACTGCAGTGGCATGGTGGTGTGAGCACTTGGAGAGCAGCCCCCACTTCCTTATTGTCTGCCACCAACATCCTTCTCATGGGTCAGGCCCACTTCAGAACTAGCAAGTGGCTAGACAGCACCTTGTAGCACTTCAGGGGGGCCATGAGGACCCGTTTCTGCACTGGCAGCCCTGCTCCAGAGGACTTCCATGAAGCTCTGATTTCTCGGCTCAATAGCTGACCATCACTCCTCGAGATGCCAGTCTATTCTGAACAATGACTGTATTTTCAACACTCTAGTGACGTAGCTCCTCCATGGCTGTAGTCATTCTCTCCTCTACCATAGCCATTCTTTCCACGGAGGTTGCCATCCTTTCTGTGGTGAAGCGTTCATGCGCCAATGCCTCCACAAAGGAACTGCTCATGTTAGCAATGGACTCCTCCATCCTCTCCAAACTCGCAGCGACCCTGGAGACAAAACCTGCCTGAGATTCCTGAACCTGTTCCTGGAGTTCCAGCACCGCTCTCCTTCGGGATGGACCCGGAGGCACAGAGTCGAGATGCAGCTGAGCTGAGCTGGGAGAGTCCTGTGCCCTCTGACGAGGACTCTCCACTGCTGTCCCTGTCTCCACCATCTGCTGATGCTCACTTGTCACATTCCTGCGTCCCGAAGGTCCCACCGAGGTGTGAGTGTCTGCGCTGGTGCTGGGTGCGCTTAATTCTGGTGACGCTGCGCCCTCTGAGATTGCAGCTTCCTCCTGAGGTGTCTGGGGGCTCGGGCTCTTCCCCCTGGACAGTGGAGAGGAGGGCTGTCGCTGGTCCTGTGGGGGAGTAAAGGAAAGAGTTCGACATGGGAGATAAACGTTGCATGCACATGGAATTGTTCTGATGATCATAAGTCGATGTGTTAGAGAATCAGAATCAAGATCAGTCACTCATGCAATGTCAATGAGAGAGATGAAAAACTCTTGTCACCAGCTTGCTCTGATGTGTCCGTCTGTCCGTCCCCCACTTGCGCATCCTCCTCGGCTCCCACAATCTCGAGGACTGCCTCCTCTGCGCTGGTGAACTGGGCTATTGAGGGTGGCCCTCCTCCCCCTGTCCTCGCCCTCTCCCTCTTATTGTGAGCTCTCTTTTCCTGCAATGAGGGACAGAAGTGGAGTTTGAGTGAGAATGAAGGAGTGAGTGCAGAGAATCCATAGCATAGATGCTTAGAAGGACACCACGATGGAGTGAGGTGCCAAGACCAAGGGCCCTCCCTGTGTGTTGTCACTTGTTTTCATAGCATCACAGTGATAGGGAGTGTGAGGGCTGCATAGTCGAATAGTTAAGGGAATGGGCAAGGGTGCATGGATGTAAGCGTCAAGTGGGATGTGGAGGAGGTGGTTGATGTTGAAGAGTGTTGGTGATGAGAGGTGGTGGGGATCAGATTGAGGGTCATGGGGATGTAATACTCACTTTTCCTGTGCGGAGGAGGTCATGAAACCTCTTTCTGGGCTGCAGCCAGGTTCTGCTGCACATTGAGATGGCACTCCCCCTGTGCCACTTGCAGCCACACAGCTTTGGTCTGCTGGGGAGGTTTTTTCCTCCCAGAGGAAGGAAGCAGCACTTCCTTCTGAGCTCTGGCTCCCTCCATCAAAGCGAGGGGCGCACTTGGGTCTGGAGCTTGCCATGTTTACACCACTGATCCCTCAGAAGTCTCAGCAAAAAATGTGTACGGCAGAAAATGAACCAAGGCTGCTTGCAGGTCTTAATGACAAGGTCATCAGAGGCGAGTTTCAGGACCAAAAGACTCATTGGGCCAGGGGTTCCCACACGCTGGAAATCAAGTGCCCAATTTGGGCAAAATCACTAAATTATCCCGCCTCACATCCCAATGACAAAATCCAGCCCCTGATCTATTCAATTATGGGAGGCACATCAGGCAAGACCATGGCTGTATATTTACTCAGACGCCGTCCTTTTTCTTGCAGGCCAAGCTATCTCATAATAGGAGACAGCAGCAACCCCTCAGCGATCTTGAGGGGCGCGTCCACAGGATTGTGGCAAGCCGGGTGATCGGTCCCGTCGTCACTGGAGACGCTGACCCCGTTCTGGACAACAATGGTAAGGTCATCACCTTTTTGTCCTCTCTCCTTCCACATGTCCCTCACAACACCAGCCTTTGACACTTTCAATCCAACTTACTAAATCGCTGCACTCATTCCTCCCTTACTGCCACCCTGTCCTCATGCTAAAGCCACTCTTGTACCTCCTTGCTTTCAGATGGTGATTCACCAGCTGAGGAGACCGGCCCTCAAGCTGCCAGTGGGAGTGAAGCTGCAGGCGAGGAGGAAGAGGAAGCCGGAGCATCAGTGCCACCCTCTCCCGAGGAAGCCCATGCCCACACTGGGAACACGCCTTCCCTGGAGAGGAGCAGGGGGGGAAGGGTCTGATGAGGGTGAAGCTCCAGGACCCAGCGGGCTGCAGCAACGCGATGGGAGTAGGGAAGCTCGGGGGCCTTCTCCCGGGAGGGAGAGTATGCCAGCAAGTCCTGCTGCACTGGACGCCAAAGAGGAGTGGCTCATCGCTGAAATGAACACCCAGGCGGTGGACGTGCACACTGAGCTCATGGGTGCAGTGGGAAGGGTGCCCAAATCCATTGAATCACTGGCAAGGAGTGTGGAGCACTTAGCTGTAGCACAGGCGGATGCCACGCAAATGCTTAGTGCTGCAATTCAGTCACTGGCTGCCATGACCCCTTCTCTGACTGTTCTCATGCAGACTCATATTGAGACCACGTGAGCACTGACTGTTACCATCCTCGCTGGTTCGGACACATTCCCCTGGGGCTCTCACCATGTCGCAGCAGGCCAGCAATCTGTGCTCCAGCAGATTGCTCCGGATGCTGAAGTGCTGCCCCGTGGGAGTGCCAGTGTGTCGGTCGAGCAGGGAGGTGCTGTCCTCTCTCAAGATGACAGCATTCCTGCTGCCACCACTGTCACTTCTCCACTGCACTTGCCACTGCCTGTAGGACAGACTGCTGCCGCCCATGCAGAGTTGGTGCAGTCTGCAGCCGGGCCCGCCAGGCCCAGAGCTGGTCGAGGCCATTCTTCAAGGGCATCTGCAGCCTCAGGTTGTGATAATCAGCAGCCTTCCACCAGCCTTGCTGCAGCCACTGGGGTCCCATTACAGAGGAGCGGAAGGGGGGAAGTGCGCAAGGGAAGGAGATCACCCTCGAAGGGCAAAAAGTAGCAGGTGTGACAAATTGTTGTCCATTTTTTTTATTAAAGGCTGAAGTTCGTGGTCAAACTTTTGATTAGTGTTTTGGACATTATCTCCAGGTTGTGAGAACCGGTTATGTTATCATAGAGTCATAGAGTAATACAGCACGGATAGAGGCCCTTCGGCCCATCGTGTCCGCGCCGGCCATCAAGCCCTGTCTAATCTAATCCCATATTCCAGCCTTTGGCCCGTAGCCTTGTATGCTATGGCATTTCAAGTGCTCATCCAAATGCTTCTTAAATGTTGTGAGGGTTCCTGCCTCCACAACCCTTTCAGGTAGTGAGTTCCAGACTCCAACCACCCTCTGGGTGAAAAAGTTCTTTCTCAAATCCCCTCTAAACCTCCCGCCCTTTACCTTGAATCTATGCCCCCTAGTTATTGACCCCTCCACTAAGGGAAAAAGCTCCTCAGCATCCATCCTATCTATGCCCCTCATAATTTTGTACACCTCAATCATGTCCCTCCTCTGCTCCAAGGAAAACAAACCCAATCTGCCCAGTCTCTCTTCATAGCTGAAGCGCTCCAGCCCTGGTAACATCCTGGTGAACCTCCTCTGCACCCTCTCTAACGCGATCACATCCTTCCTGTAGTGTGGCGACCAGAACTGCACACAGTATTCCAGCTGTGGCCTAACCAGTGTTTTATACAGCTCCATCATAACCTCCTTGCTCTTATATTCAATGCCTCGGCTAATGAAGGCAAGTATCCTATATGCCTTTTTTACCACCTTATCCACCTGTTCCGCCGCCTTCAGGGATCTGTGTACTTGCACACCCAGATCCCTCTGACCCTCCGTCTTGCCTAGGGTCTTTCCATTCATTGTGTATTCCCTTGCCTTGTTAGTCCCCCCAAAGTGCATCACCTCGCACTTTTCCGGGTTAAATTCCATTTGCCACTGTTCCGCCCATCTGACCAACCCATCTATATCGTCCTGCAGACTGAGGCTACCCTCCTCGCTATTTACCACCCTACCAATTTTTGTATCATCCGCGAACTTACTGATCATACCTTTTACATTCATATCCAAGTCATTAATGTAGACCACAAACAGCAAGGGACCCAGCACCGATCCCTGTGGTACCCCACTGGCCACAGGCTTCCAGTCACAAAAACAACCTTCGACCATCACCCTCTGCCTTCTGCCACTAAGCCAGTTTTGTATCCAATGTGCCAAGGCACCCTGGATTCCATGGGCTCTTACCTTCTTGACCAGTCTCCTGTGCGGGACTTTATCGAAGGCCTTACTGAAATCCATGTATACCACATCCACTGCGTTACCCTCATCCACACAGCTAGTCACCCCCTCAAAAAATTCAATCAAATTAGTCAGACATGATCTTCCTTTGACAAAGCCATGTTGACTATCCCTGATTAATCCTTGCCTCTCCAAGTGGAGACAAATTTTGTCCCTCAGAATTTTTTCCAATAATTTCCCTACCACTGATGTTAGGCTCACTGGCTTGTAGTTCCCCGGTTTTTCCCTACTACCCTTCTTGAATAATGGTACTACATTAGCGGTTCTCCAGTCCTCTGGCACATCCCCTGTGGCCAGAGAGGTCCTGAATATATGTGTTAGAGCCCCCGCAATCTCTTCCTTTGCGTCACACAGCAGCCTGGGATACATTTCATCCGGGCCTGGGGATTTATCCATTTTTAGGCCAGCTAAAACCGCTAATACCTCCTCCCTCGCGATGTTAATATGTTCGAGCATATCACAGTCCCCCCGCCCTATTTCTATGTCTACATCGTCCTTCTCCATAGTGAAAACAGATGCAAAAAATTCATTTAGAACCCCTCCTACATCTTTCGGCTCCACACACACATTGCCACTTTTGTCCCTAATGGGTCCTATTTTTTTCCCTAGTTATCCTCTTACCCTTAATATACTTATAAAACATCTTAGGATTTTCCTTTATTTTGCTCGCCAGTGTTATTTCATGGCCCCTCCTTGATCTCCTAATTTCTTTAAGTATCCCCCTGCACTTTTTGTACTCCTCTAGGGCTTCCTCCGTCTTTAGCCTTTTGTATCTACCAAAAGCCCTCCTTTTTCCTAATCCATTCTCGTATATCCCCTGACATCCAAGGTTCCCTGTGGTTTTTGGAACCACCCTTGACCTTTACGGGAACATGTTGCCATTGTATGATCTCAATCTCCCTTCTGAAAGCCTCCCATTGCTCTGATGCGGATTTTCCTACAAGTAGCTGATCCCAGTCCATTTTGGCCAGATCCTGCCTTATCCTATTAAAATCGGCCTTCCCCCAATTTAGAACCTTTATTTCCGGTCATTGCTAATGACTTTTTTTGTGTTTCTTTCTATTAGTCTGTCATGCGGAAATGACAGTTTGTAAAATAATTACGTTTTTTTATTCAAAATGTACATGTTTGGTCTTTGCAATCATTGTTGCCTTGGCCAGCTTAGAGGTTGCGGGTTGGTTTCATTCATGTTATTCTCAATGGCAGAAGCCATTTCCTCAGCAGGGGCCTAGAAGCGGCTTGCTATCAGCCGTTGATGGACGGCCCTTCCAGTTTTTACATTGTGTGCCTCCCTCCCCCCTTGGTGCTGCTGATGATCATCCTCCTCATCCTCCTCCTCCTCTGGTGGTGCTCCAAGGCATGGTGGCATTGGCTGGGTTCTGAGGATTGCCAGGTCATGCAGCACACAACAAAGTGGGAGATTCGCTCAGACGAGTACTGCAGGCAGCGGAACCGTTGCTTGAGCACGCCGATTGTGTGCTCAATGATGATCCTGGTAGCTTGATGGCTCTCATCGTACCGCAGCTCAGCAGGGGTGTTGGGCGTACGGAGCGGTGTCATCAGCCAGGTGCACAGTGGCTTTCCCTTGTCCCCATGAAGCCAACCACTTGGGTGATGCGGTGTGTGGAAAAGTTCTGCCACAGTAGTCTGGCGCAGGATGAATGCATTGTGGCTGCTGCCAGGATAGCAGGCATTGACAGCGAGTATCAGCTGTCTGTGGTCACAGAACAACTGAATGTTTAAGGAATGGAACCCCTTTCGGTTGCGGAAATCCTCGGCATTCTCATGCGGCACCCGCAAAGCCACATGCATGCATTCAATAGCGCCTGCACCATGGAGAAGGTTGCTATCCTAGCAAAGCCCATTGCGTGTTTTGCTGCTTGTCTGGGGTCATGGGGCAAGATGTACTCTCGTCTCCTTTTATAGAGGGCATTTGTAACCTGACGGATGCAGCAATGCACCGCGAACTGGGAGATATTGACTATGTCCTGCAGGAATTAAAAACGGGGATGGGGTTATTGCCTCTGGCCAGTCAGAAGTCTCTGAGCTGCTCCAGAGCCCCGTGCGGTTTCGAATTGTTCCCCTTTCCTGGTTCTGACCGCCGGACTTATTCAGCAGCGATGTAGACAGAAACGAGACTCGTGGTTGGGTGCAAAACAGACCAGTATTTATTGAAATAAAAAGAAATAAATTGAAAATAATCAATACAGCACTCCTATGCTTAATACAACACTTTTACTTAAATACAGCACTTTTAGTCTACTACAGCACTCTTTGCTTAGTACAACACTCTTACTTAAATACAGCACTTTTAACTAGTGCAGCACTCTTTTACTTAATAGGGGAGGAGAAAACGGACACAACGAGGGAAAATTGACTACAATTACAATTTTAACAAATTCCCACCCTTAAAGGTTGCCTTGTGATGGGCCAGAAAAACTATGCTCACCAGAGAACGCTTGCTCCATGCCCATGCGGTCTTAGATTCTTCACCGCCCCGAAATGGAAATACCCCAGTATTTAAAAGTAACTGTTGGTATTCCACTCCTTTGGGCGGGCTTGTTGAGCTGTTCTTCTGGAGGCGAGGCGGCAGAGAGAGAGAGAGAGAGAGATGGCTTCCTGAGAAGTTATCTTTATACCCCATTTGGAGCTGAAATCTTTGCGCCCAAATCCGGATGTATCTGGGCTATACAAAAGGGAATTGACCTGTCCCATTCATTGTGATGGGTTTTTGAATGTATCCCCATTCATTTAAACTGGTATGCGTTCAGTTTAAATGTCTTACTCATATCTTAAGTGCTGGACAAACGAATAGTCAACAGCACTAAGTGGTTTGTCAACAAACCATTGTCCCTGAGGTCAACGCCCAACCGCAATTGATTGGCAGTCTCAAGTGTTTAAGCCTTTGAGTAAACATTGTAAGAGTTCTGTAAACAAACAACCATTGTCCTGCGGTGAAACTCCTTAAACTGCATTTGATTGACTGTTTAAATACCTCATTGCTTCAGAGGCTGGGTTTTTTTCAAAATCCTTGTCAGCCATCTTTGATTTTCCTTTTCACATGCACACAGGCTGCCTTTTCTTCTGCCACGAGGTCTGACGGCCATTTTGATGCCCTGGATTTTTAAAGGTATATTCTACCCAGGTTTTCTTTAATCAAAAATATAATCTTCAGCTGTAGAAATTTCAGAAATTCTTGCAAAACCCTACAGTCCCCAATAGCTGATTGAAATGAGCCGGTGGCATAAGTTCAGAGCCACTGTTACTTCACTGCCATCGACAGAGACGTCCTGCTCCTCAGTTGAGGCTGCAGATCTGGCTGTGGCAGAGCTCAGTGACCACCTCCTTGCTGAAGCGCTGCCTTCGCAAACATTGTTCCTCAGACATATTAATGTCGGAGAATTGTTGATGAAATACCCTGGGAGGGTATGGTCCCTTGTACAGAGGCCTGTTGGCCCTCCTCAGTCTGGCCACGATTGCCACTCTCTCTGCGTCTGTGCCCTCCGAATCTGCTGGTGCAGGACGACGCCCCAATCAGTGCAGCCCCCATAGTATCTTGGCAATCAAAGTAATGAAGGTCAAAAACCAAAGTACCTGCAAAGTTATGGTCAGAAGCCAACTACTTCAGACAGCATTGATTCAAATGCAGATCTCGATCTCTCTCTCTCCAGTCTACCTGTCATTGGTTGCGCCAGGCAGAAAGGAGGGGGCGCCACTCAATTTCCGTTCCAGGGCGTAGCACTCTCGAATGACGTTAAGATCTGCGTGCGCAGGAGATCGGATGGTATTGTTTAGCGCCGCCGCAAAATGTCCGGTCAATTCTGCGAGAGGCACAGATGTCGCCTCGCCCGGGCGCTAGTTGCTTTGCATTCCATTAGCGCCCTCTTAAGGCGCTAACTAACTGAATTTTTCCCCCACAGCCTTCAGGCTTGTTTTTTTTAACACTTAGTCCTTTTAGAATTATTATTTACAGTGGCCCTATTTGATTTACACCCTTTATTTCTCTGCCTTCCACTTTTGCTTTTCTCCTTCCTGTCTTTTGCTTCTATCCTTGCTTCCCTTTCCTCAGTTTCCTTACATGTGTTCCCAACCCCTTGCCAACTTAGTTTAAACACTCCCCCTAGGACATCGGTCCCGTTCCTGCCCAGGTGCAAACCATCCAGTTTGTACTGGTGCCACCTCCCCCAGAACCGGTTCCAATGTCCCAGGAATTTGAATCCCTCCCCCTTGCACCATTCCTCTAGCCACGTATTCATCTGAAATATCCTTCTGTTTCTACTCTGACTAGCACGTGGCACTGGTAGCAATCCTGAGATTACTACCTTTGAGGTCCTATTTTTTAATTTGCCTCCTAACTCCCTATATTCAGCTTTTAGAACCTCATCCTGTTTTTTACCTATATCGTTGGTACCTATATGCACCACGACAACTGGCTGTTCACCCTCCCCCTCCAGAATGCCCTGCAGCCACTCCGAGACATCCTTAACCCTTGCACCAGGGAGGCAACATACCATCCTGGAGTCTCGTTTGTGGCCACAGAAATGCCTATCTATTCCCCTTACAATAGAATCCCCTATCACGATAGCTCTCCCGCTCTTTTTCCTCCTGTCCTGTGCAGCAGAGCCACCCATGGTGCCAGGAAGTTGGCTGCTGCTGCCTTCCCCCGATAAGCCATCTCCCCCAACAATATCCAAAGTGGTATATCTGTTTGAGAGGGGGATGGCCACAGGACCTATAAGTTAGCTCCCTTCTAGTTCTGGATGGGTAATTTTAAAAATCCTCCACCGCTGCCTGAGCTCCAGGGGGTCGGTGCGGACTCCCACCGCTCCCAAGTAAGTTTTTAAGTGCTCCGACCTCAATCACAGTGAGGGACTGTTGTGTGGTTGTGGTGGTTTCTACCCTACCAGTGCTTGAGATCTGCTCGCCTGGGCTACTGTTCTGCCTGAGATTAGGTGACCCCACACACTGGCATCACCTCGCCTGCCTTGCCCTCCTTGTACAACGGAGGGGGAGCAGAGGGAATGGAGCGCTCTCCCAAACTGTCCCAGCAAGGACCTGGATCTGTCGGTTTGATTTTGGAGACAGCTGCCACTAATGCTTGCTGTTGGCCAATGTGTGCCTGAAGCTGTTGGAGTTTTGCTCGGCACTGGGCCTGATCTGCCCTGGGGGAAGCGGTGGTTTGGTGTCGATTCATTCCCCTTGCTGCCCCTCTTGCATCTTCCAATTCCTCGCTCAACCTATGGTTTTCTGCCTTTAGTTCAATGTCTTTGACTACGACCTGGTCCAGCTTCCTTTGGGTCCGCTGTGCTGTCATTCTCTCTCTGCTCCCGGGACAGCTGGGTGCGGAGCTCGGAGGTGGCCTGGAGCTGGCGGCCATTTTGGTTTTGCAGCTGGTGGATTCATTCCTTTAACCCTTTAACATCCGGATTTTAGCTGCACAGCGATAAGTGTGACCCGTACACCAACCTATCCTGGCCTTCCTTCAGCTTAGGTTTGTTTTTGTTGACCTCTTCAGAAGGTCCGTCAAGAATATAATCATAGTCCCCGTTTCTATCTTCTAAAATTCCTAGACCGCCCGTGGCCGCAGCCTTACTGAACTTTTCTGCCAGGCTGTCTATTAACAATTCTCAGTGATATGCTAATGCCATGGTAGTTCTGGTTTTACTTTTTAACACGCTCTTTCCCTCTTCCTTCTTTCAGAGAAAATTACCCAGTCTAAGCAACGATCATGTGCAATTGACCAAGTTCTCTGGTCCACTGCTAACCGGACCCTTAAAACTCCTAAACACTGTGTATCCCACTTCTGACACCACTAAGATTAGGATCACAGGTCACATACAGATACTCAGGGTGTTTGGAGTTTCAAGGTATTGGGGGAGAAATTCGGTGATTAGCGCCTAAAGACGCCAAAAAGTGGGGTGCTAGCCAATTTCCGGGCGGGCGCAGGGAGCCGAGTGCCTCGCCCCATCTTGAGCATGGTTTTAGTGCCGACGCTAAATCTTAGCGCCCGCTCATGGGCGCAGGCAGATTATGACGTCATTTGAGTGTGCAACGCATTTTGGGCGCCCCGCACCGCAAATTCAGTGGCGCCCCCCTCCGTAGTGCCTGCCGCTATTAGTGACAGCTTACCTGGAACCTTACCAAGTCGCTCTCGGGCTGGAGGGGCGTTATTTAAAGGGGACTGGTGTGGTTTAAAAGCGGCAGCCATTTCTGCAGCACAACTTCCTCGAGCGCTACAAACAGTTGCTGAGCTGCACACAGAGAGCCTTTGGACTACTGGGCCCACGCTGGCAGAGGAACTTCAGCCTTCTGACCATCGTCTTGCTGTTGGTGAGCATTTACAATGGGAAAACTACCTGTGCGCACTTATTATGGGGGCTGCATTGGACGCGAACGTCCTGCTGCTGTATCATCTGCAAAGGGCACTGAGACGCAGGGAGAGGGGGGGCGGGCATGGCCCGATGGAGGAGGGCTAACAGACATCGCCACACCAGACCTTACGCTGCCAGGGTTTTCCGACAGCAGTTTTCCTACATGAACATGTCGGAGGAGCAGTGTGTCCGAAGGCTGCGCTTTAGAAAGGAGGTGGTGACTGAGCTGTGCCATCTGCTTCAGACAGATCTGCAGCCTCAGATAAGGTGCAGGACATCTCTGTCGGTGGCTGTGAAGATCACTGTTGCCCTGAACTTCGTCGCGAGCGGCTCTTTTCAGGCTGCATCTGGGGACATAGCCAGCATCTCGCAGTTTGCGGTGCATTGCTGCATCCATCAAGTGACTGATGCCCTGTTTAAAAGGAGGCGGCAGTACATCTCCTTCCCAATGACCCCGGACAAGCAGCGGGAGCGCGCAGAGGGCTTTGCAGAAATAGCGGACTTCCCCATGGTGCAGGGTGCCATTGACTGCACGCACGTGGCTTTGCGGGCGCCTGTATTCAATCCGGAGGAGTTCTGCAACCGCAAGGGGTTCCATTCCTTGAATGTCCAGCTGGCCTGTGACCACCGACAGCTGATCCTCGCAGTGAATGTGCAGTTCCCAGGCAGCAGCCACCACACCTTCATCCTGCGCCAGACTACTGTTGCAGACCTTTTCGCGGCCCCGACTCACCCAGAAGGCTGGCTTCTCGGGGACAAGGGCTATCCTCTGTGCCCGTGGCTGATGACCCCGCTCCGGATGCCCAGTACCCCTGCTGAAGAACACTACAATGCGAGCCATCAGGCCACGAGGAACATTGTGGAACACACAATCAGCATGCTGAAGCAGCGGTTCCGCTGTCTGGACCATTCCGGAGAAGCACTGCAGTACTCGCCTGAGCGAGTCTCCCACTTCGTGGTTGTTTGCTGCATGCTCCATAACCTCACTATCCTACATACCCAGCCAATGCCAGCAGACATTGCCGCCCCAGCAGAGGAGGAGGATGGGAGGTGTAATGAATATACCTTTAAGGGGGGGAACTATCTTTTACAGCTCATGTATACTGCAGTACCGGCAGTGACCACACCTGTATCTAGCACTGAGTAGTAATCTGTACAGATCAGTTCCCGTGTGAGCCACGTTGAGTAAACACCTGCTGTACCGTTCTCCTGCAGTCTGTGTCTTATTATACACACACAACAGGAGGGAGGTGTAATGATATCAGCAAATAGTGATGGTATTTGCCTGTTTGATTATGATGCCTTACCAGCATATTTGCCTGATTGATTACTTATGCCTGACCAGCAGAGGGCATGTGAGAGACAAGCAGTTTAGTTTTAGTTTCGCTTTTAGATGGATCACTAGCATGGTGTCTCCTGTAATGCTGTTAAAGAGTTGAACAGACTTTAGATTAAAAGACATTCTCTTTCATAAATGTCTCGTCATTGAACCCACAAAGAAATCAATACATGGTGTCAGAAGTGATTGAAAGAGATAAAGAGGAAAAATCTGAAGTTAAATCAGCTCTCCACATATTAGCAAGCCAAAAGAGAACATCGTTACTTACCATTGGAGAATAGCTAACGAAGTGGAAAAATGGAAGGTTTGCACCCACCGGCGAAGCTTCAGTTGACAGGTAATGTGGCTGAAAATTGGATAAGGTTCAAACAACGTTTGGAGTTGTATTTATCAGCAATCGGAGCTGACGAGAAAAGTGATAAAAAGAAATCGTCAGTGTTCTTACATGTCGTGGGTGATGAAGCACTGGAGGTGTATAATAACGTCACATTCACTGCTGATGGAGACAAAATGAAGCTAGATAAAATAATGGAACAGTTTGAGGCCTACTGCATACCTAAAAGTAACGTTTGAGAGGCACAGATTTTTCACGTGTGCAGAAAACGGGTGAGACTATTGATCGGTATGTGACTGAACTGAGAAACCGAAGCAAAACATGTGAATTTGGGGGACTGACAGACTCGCTGATAAAAGACAGACTGGTGTGTGGTATTCCAGATAATGGTCTAAGGGAAAGACTGCTAAGAGAGCAAGATCTAGACCTGGGAAAAGCCATAGCACTGTGTAGGGCTATGGAGACTGTGAAGTCACAGGCAAAAGCGCTGTTCAGTGACAGTAGCTGCAACGTGGATGCAGTGAGTAAGAACGGACACAAACCGTTTAACAAAAAGAGCGCCAATGTGAAAAAAGAGGCATGGCCGGCAAACAAAAATGAAAGGGACAATCGAAAGTCATGTAGTCGATGCGGTACACAGCATCCACCAAAAAAGTGTCCAGCATATGGTAAAACATGCAATACATGCAACAAAAACAACCATTATGCCCGTTGCTGTAAGAACCAAGCGCAACAAAGCAAGGTCCATGCAGTAGATGAAAGCGAGATAGAAGAGTTCAATGTAGATGTTGTGTCTGAAAACAAAGAAGAAAAAAGAGACTGGATGTTGACACTAAAAGTGAATGACATACACATTCCATTTAAATTGGATACTGGAGCACAAGTTAATGTGATATCAGAGACTGATTTTAAGAAAATTAGACCCAGACCAAAGATACATGGAGTGAAAGTGACAGGATACTCAGGTACTGATATACCGGTGAAAGGAAGATGCATTGTCAAAGTAACACACAAGGACAGAGAGCACACGTTAGCATTAATCGTGGTGCCAAAGGATGTGCAGGCCATACTAGGTTTAATAGCCTGTGAGAGACTGAACCTGGTAAAGAGAGTCCTCGTTGTGGAAAGCGAAGGAGAGACAGTCTATGATGAACTCATGAAAGAGTACAAGGACCTATTTCAGGGTCTAGGCTGCCTTCCAGGAGAACACACTATCATAGTAGATAAAAGTATGCCAACGGTCATACATCCATGCAGAAAAGTTCCGTTTGCTCTTCAAAAGCAACTGAAGGCAGAGTTGGACAGGATGGAAAGCCTGAACGTGATTCAAAAGATAGATGAGCCAACTGCGTGGGTGAGTTCCCTCGTCGTTGTGGACAAAAAGAATGGAAAGCTCAGAATTTGCCTGGATCCAAGAGATCTAAACAGAGCAATAAAGAGAGAGCACTTCAAGCTTCCTACATGTGAGGAAATCATGTCACAGTTTGCAAATGCAAAGTATTTCAGCAAGTTAGATGAATCATCAGGATTTTGGCAGATGAAACTGGACGAAGCAAGTTCAAGACTGTGCACGTTCAACAGTCCATTTGGCAGATACAGATTCCTAAGGTTACCATTTGGCATTGCCTCAGCTCCTGAAGTGTATCACAAAACTATCCATATGATCTATGAGCACCTGGAGGGAGTTGATACATCAATGGATGACATCATAGTATGGGGAACCACGAGAACTGAGCATGACGAGAGACTGAAAAAAGTGCTGGAAGCAACAAGGAAAACAAACCTGAAGCTGAATAGAGAGAAATGCCAGCTCGGGGTGACAGAACTGACATTCGTGGGAGATATCCTTCGCAGTGAGGGCATCAGACCAGATCCCAGAAAGGTGTCCGCCATTGAGAATATGCCAAAGCCACAATGCAAAAAGGACGTGCAGAGGTTTAATGGAATGACCAACTACATGGGTAAATTCATATCCAACCTCTCAGAAAAGATGGTGCCACTGAGAAGACTAACTGAAAAGAACATAGAATGGGAATGGAATCATGAGCATGAGAAGTCATGGAGCGATCTAAAGAAACTGCTCACAGAGGAACCAGTTCTGAGGTTTTATGACCCAGCGAGACCCATCAAGATATCATCCGATGCATCACAGAGTGGGCTCGGTGCCGTTCTTCTGCAAAAATATGACTACTGGCAACCTATTGCATATGCATCGCGCTCAATGACAGACGCGGAGACGCGATATGCTCAAATAGAAAAGGAGCTGCTCAGCATCACATACGCCTGTGAAAGATTTCACCAGTTTGTGGCAGGACAAGCAATCAATGTAGAGACTGACCATAAGCCCTTGATTGCATTGTTCCAAAAGCCACTAAATAGCTGTCCGCTTAGAATACAAAGAATGATGATCAGGCTGCAACGCTATACACTGAATGTTGCGTACACATCGGGTAAGCTGATGTATACAGCAGACACGTTGTCCAGAGCTGTTGAACCAAGTGAGCCCGCAAACACCACAATGGATGAAAATGTGAACGCCTACGTGGACATGATCACAAGTGCACTGCCCATAGCAGATGCAAAAATGGAGCTCATAAAGACTGAGACAAACAAAGATGAAACAATGAGATGACTGAGGAAAAGCATCTTGGATGGATGGCCCAACATGAAGCAAGACTGCTCACCGGACACAGTTCCTCCCTGCAGTTCCAGTACTCTGCTATCAGTGGTCGAAGACATCATCTACAAAGGAAGTAAAATAGTTATCCCAAAGAGTCTGAGAAAAGAGATGCTAAAAAGGATCCATGGAGGACATCTGGGAATTGAAAAGTGTAAGAAAAGAGCACGAGAGGTGATGTACTGGCCACGAATCAACCAAGATGTAACAAATGAGGTGTCAAGCTGCACAATATGCCTGAAATATCGAGCAAGCAATCCGGTAGAACCACAAAAGCCACACCCAGCGCCAGACAGACCTTACCAGAAGGTAGGCGCTGACCTATTCGTATGTCAAGGGAAGGACTATCTTGTAGTCACAGACTATTACTCCCTGTATCCAGAGGTTTGTAGACTGTACACCACCACTGCAGATGCTGTGATAAGATGTATGAAAGCCATATTCTCCAGACATGGCGTGGCAAGCGAGGTCTTCACAGACAACGGACCCCAGTTTTACAATGCAAGTTTCCGACACTTTGCCAAAGAGTGGGACTTTGTTCACACAACGTCAAGTCCTCACTTTCCACAGTCCAATGGACCAGTGGAAAAATCGGTCCAGTGAAAAGACTGATGTACAAAGCAAAAGACAGTGGAACTGACTTCTACCAGAGCATGCTTGTATACCGCACAACGCCGCTCGAGTGTGGTATGTCACCAGCCCAACTCCTTATGGGACGTCGGCTAAGGTCAAACCTACCCATCCCGGAGAACCTCCTGAAAACAAAAGAGGGGGAGAAAGTGAGGAAGTTCAAAGAACAACAGAAAGAAAAGCAAAAGTACTACTATGACAGAGGAACACAAAACCTACCTGAACTCCACACTGGTGACCAAGTAAGGTTCAAAGACAAAACAAACATATGGACTCAGAAGGGAACTGTCCTGAGTGAAGTTCAACCAAGATCATACACCATTCAGACAGATGAGGGTGCTGTTCTGAGACGAAATCGTCGAGATCTTCTCATGGGACCAGCCACAGCAAGTCAAAAGACTGATACTGTTGAACAACCTGATCACACAGCTGAGAACACATCATCTGAGGCAACAACTCCGATTCAAGGACAATCAGTCAGAAAATCCTCAAGATGCGTGAAGCCTCCTGAGAGACTCATTGAGCAAATTTAAGGACTATTGTTATAGAAGGAAGTAATGTTATCTTCTTTCTTCAAGTTCTAGTGTATTTACATATTTCATGTGAACACACAAAGCAAGGTTAAAAAACCTTGATAATGATAATGTAAGTTCATTAAGTGTTACAGTTAAAATGCAGATTTATACAAAGTAAACATGTTAGTTAAAAGTAAAATACCTTTGTTTTAAGAAAGGGAGATGTAATGATATCAGCAAATAGTGATGGTATTTGCCTGTTTGATTATGATGCCTTACCAGCATATTTGCCTGATTGATTACTTATGCCTGACCAGCAGAGGGCATGTGAGAGACAAGCAGTTTAGTTTTAGTTTTGCTTTTAGATGGATCACTAGCATGGTGTCTCCTGTAATGCTGTTAAAAAGAGTTGAACAGACTTTAGATTAAAAGACATTCTCTTTCATAAATGTCTCGTCATTGAACCCACAAAGAAATCAATACAGGAGGTACTAACTGGAAGGGCTGTGCGTCTGAGGCTGATCAGAAATCGCTGCTAGGCCCCTCTGACGGAATGCTTGTAACCAATCCAAGAACAGGAATGGAGGGGGCAAGATGCATGTAAATAGCAGGCATGGCCATTTAAAATGAATAAAGTGTTTATTACAAAAAAGTGCTCCCTGCCAACATTATTAAACAAAACGAACAGAAATCAAAACTCACACACAGACACATTCGTCTCTCCCTCCTGTGAGACTGGTGAAATAAAACATTACATTACACAGACACGTTCCCCTGGGCTTGCTTCGACCTGGACAGGGGCTTCAGGGGCACCCTTCAGTTCTTGCCCCCTGATGGGGAGCGTGGTCTTTTTGAAGTCTGTCCCCTTCCCGTCCTGCAGCTCCTCCTTAAGGGGACCCCAGTGGCTGCAGCAAGGCTGGGGGAGGCCTGCTGACTGTCCCTGAGCACAGATGCCCCTGAGGTGCGGCCTGGATGACCCCTGGGCCTAGAGGGCCCAGCTGCTGACTGCTCCACCTGTGCATGGGTGGAGGCAGTCTGTCCTGCAGGTGCTGGCAGCTGCAGTGGTGAAGTGCCAGTGGTGGCAGCAGGAATGCTGTCATCCTGAGAGGACAGCACCTCCCTGCTCCACCAACACACTGGCACTCCCACGGGGCTGCACCTCAGCATCCAGAGCAATCTGTTGGAACACAGATTGCTGGCCTGCTGCGAGGGCCCCGGGTAATCCTGCCTGAGCCATCGAGGGTGGCAGCAGTCACTGGTCGCGTGGCCTCCATGTGCATCTGTAGGAGACCAGTGAGTGACTGCGTGGCAGCACTTGGCACTTGCATGGCAGGTCCCAGTGCTTCGGCGAAGCCCTGGACAGTCCTTTCCAGTGCTCCGCTGAAGCCCTGGACAGACCTTTCCAATGCTGACCCGAAGTCCTGCGCACTCCGGGCCTGTGCTGCGCCGATGTCTTGGACACTGGTCGCCAGTGTCTCCATGGTTTCAGGCAACCTGGCCACTGCAGCCATGAGCTCAGTGTGCCTGTGGCCAGCCTGGGCGCTCATCTCCATGAGGGCACGCACCTCCTCTGCGCTCTCTGCAGCAGCACTGGCAGCCTGACTCGCCCTCTGGGGAGACGGCCCCCGAGCTTCCCTACTCCCCCTGCGTTGCTGCAGCCCGCTGGTGCCCACAACTGGCTCCTCGTCCGAGCTGGCACCCCCGCTCCCCTCCTGGGAAGGTGTGCCCCCAGTCCGCCGCTGCGCTGGCTCGTCTGAGACTTCATCAGATTGTCCGGCTTCCTCCTGATCGTCGCCTCCAGAGTCACCCATAGTGGCAGCTTCAGGGCCCACCTCCTCCCCGGACGAGTCAGCAGCTGAAAGCAGAGAGGTACAGGAGTGGCTTTAGCGTGAGGACAGGGTGGCAACGAGGGAGGCATGAGTGCTGCAATGTACTGTGGTGGATCGACAGTCGGAGATCACGCTGGTGGGGGGAACAAGTGGTAGGAGAGAGATCCAAAAGGTGATAGCCTTACCTTCGTAGGGCACTATGGGGTCGGCATCTCCAGAGGCGACAGGACCAGTCAGCCGGGTCCCCATGATCATCTGGACCCTCTCCTCCAGGTCGCTGAGGGTCTGGATGTTCGGCCAGCCTCCTCCGGTGAGCAGTTGCTCGCGCCGATTATGGGCCAGCTTCGCCTGCAAGAGAAAGGATGGGAATTGCTGAAACATGCTGCACTGAACACACATCACCTGCCCCCCATGGTTGAAGAGCCCTTGCATCATGCACTGAGCAGCATGTGCATATGTGTTTCCTGAAAGGGCCACGGGTGCTGGCTGACAGATGGCCTTTAGGGGTCGGGCACCCTCTAGCCATAAAGTCAGCTGCACATGGAGGGATGAAGAAGATCGTGGAAAAGGCACTCACCCTGACGACCCGAGTGAGGTCGTTGAACTTCTTCCTGCACTGGACCCCACTCCTAGGGACCACGCTTCTGGAGGACACTCTGGTGGCCACTTCCCTCCAGGCGTGCCGGTATTCCACATGTGGCACCCTCCTGCCATCCTCAGGATAGAGTGTATGGCGGCGGTGCTCCACAGTGCCAACCAAAGTCTCCAGGGCCACTCCGTCAAAGCGCTCAGCCCTCTGCCTCACCCTTTGCATGTCTGCACAGCCTGGAGCGCCTCTGGTAAGTCTGCACTGAATTTAAGGCGTGCCAGGAAGTGTTGTGTCTGGTGATCCTAATGGACCCGCCCCTTTAAGAGCTGTCCGGCGCCTGACTGCCTTCAATCTGCAACTCGCCGCACCTGCGCTGCGCCCGCCCTCGGTGGTAGCTCACCGGCTTAGCGCCTTATGATACTCGTGCATCGCCTGCTTTAGCGCAGCTCCAACCTCTTGGGGCGATTCAACTGAATTTCGGGGAAGGTGGCGCTAAGTTGCGCCGGGCGCAAATTTTAGCGAACACCCGGCTGTAGCACCCCAAACGTGGCTATACTGAATTTCTACGCCAGTATGTCTTTTATTAATATTAGAAATCTGTTCATAGTATCGTGTATTTCTCTGAATCATGGCTATTCCTTCACACAACTTCCCCAGGTTGGCACCTCATTTTTAGGTATGCCTGGTGCTGCTCCTGGCATGCTCTTCTACACTCCTCATTGAACCAGGGTTGGTCCTCTGGCTTGATGGTAATGGTAGTAAGGGATATGCTGAGCCATGAGGTTACAGATTGTGGTGGAATACAATTCTGCTGCTGCTGATGGCCCACAGCGCCTCATGGATGCCCAGTTTCGCGCTGCTAGATCTGTTCTGAATCGATCCTATTTAGCACGGTGGTAGTGCCACGCAACACAATGGAGGGTGTCCTCGGTGTGAAAACTGGACTTCGTCTCCACAATGACTGTGCGGTGGTCACTGCTACCAATGCTGTCATGGACAGGTGCATCTGCGATAGGCAGATTGGTGAGAACAAGGTCAAATAGGTTTTTCCCTTGTGTTGGTTCTCTCACCACTTGCCACAGTTCCAGTCTGGCTGCTATGTCCTTCAGGGCTCAGTCTGTAGTTATGCTACTGAGCCACTCTTGGTGATGGACATTGTACTCTGGGTGGGGGACTTCATTCTGTGCCCTTGCTACTCTCAGTGCTTCTTCCAAGTGGTGTTCAACATGGAGTACTGATTCATCAGCTGAGGGAGGACGGTAGGTGGTAATCAGCAGGAGGTTTCCTTGCCCATGTTTGACCTGATGCTATGAGACATCATGGGGTCCGGAGTCAATGTTGAGGACGCCCAGGGCCACACCCTCCTGTCTGTATACCACTGCACCGCCACCTCTGGTGGGTCTGTCCTGCATGTGTAACCTGACCAGAGCCCTGTACCATTTCTCTTGGGTACAGTAGTGTAGAGGTTGTGTGACTGGACTCGTAATCCAATAGAACGCGAGTTCAAATCCCACTGATATTGAAATCTGTGCGTAAAAGAAAAATCTGTGAAATGAAAAGTTGGTACCAGTAAAAGTGGCCATGGCGCTGTCGCATTGTCATTAATAATAAAAAAAAATAACTCAACTACTTCACTAATGTCCTTTAGGGAAGGAAACCTGCTTGCATGTGTCCCATACCATGTGGTTGACTCATCTAGAATCATAGAATGGTTACAACACAGAAGGAGGCCATTAGCCCGTGCCGGCTCTCTGCAGGAGCACTTCAGCCAGTCCCACTCCCCCGACCTTTTCCCTGTAACCCGGCACATTTTTTTCCTTCAGGTTTCCCTTTGAAAACCACAATTGAATCTGCCTCCACTACCCTTTCAGGCAGTGCATTCCAGATCCTAACCAGTTACTGTGTTTCATAAAAAAATGTTAATGTCACCTTTGGTTCTTTTGCCAATCACCTTAAATCTGTGTCCTCTGGTTCTCGACCCTTCCGCCAATGGGAACAGGTTCTCTCTATCTACTCTGTCTAGACCCATCATGATTCTGAACAGCTCTATCAAATCTCCTCTTGACCTTCTCTGCTCCAAGGAGAACAACCACAGCTTCACCAGTCTATCAATGTAACTAATCCCTCGTCCCTGGAATCATTCTTGTAAATCTTTTCTGCATCCTCTCTAAGGCCTTCACATCCTTCCTAAAGTGCGGTGCCCAGAATTGGACACAATACTCCAGTTGAGGCCGAACCAGTGTTTTATACAGGTTCAGCATAACTTCCTTGCTTTTGTACTCTATGGGCTTGAATTTCCCAGTGCCGTGGAGGCGTGTGGGGTGTAAGATTGCAAAAAGTGGTGGGCGGGCCCAACCCCGCCTCCAAGCAATTTTCCAGAAATCGTGGTTACTGCTTGTTGTACCCCAAAAGTGGGCGTGGTGTTGCGCCAGGTCGACACTTAACCCTTTCCCCCTTTCCCCCTCCGAGCGGACTAAGTGGTATACAAAGTCGACGCTTAGCTTTGGTACAGATGACAGACTTCGAGTGAAGGCTGGTTCAAAACCTCGTCTCGGGTTATTTCTGCAAAGCAAGCACATTCTGATTAGTCCCACCATACTTTGAAGAATGGAACCCTGTTGTGATTTACAACAAACTATTTCTTAGGTGTGTTATCTCGCATATGTGTTGCCTCACCTGGCCGAACAGACATCCTCCCCAATCTTCCCATGAGTTGTTCTGCAGTTTAATTTCTCAGCACTTGAAGTCACCTAATCATGTTTTTAAAGCTTAGCTGGGTAAATGCAATATACAGTCCTATATATCGTTTAACTCAGGGTATGGATTAACTCATTATCTCCACTTTGTACATTGGTGCTACATTATACATATTCTAACATACAAAACTAAAGTATAATAGTAATTTGGTTACTTTAGTCCCCCCTTATGGCCCATTGGTCACTTTGACCCAATATGGCCAATATGTTACAGTTTAAGATTGTTTGCTGGGTACTGTCGCCCTAGTGGTATCAAGCCAGGGTGTCTAGTACTCATACTTCTGCAATCCTAAACACAGTTTTCATAATTCTCCTCACGCCCTACCCCTTGTTTGTTGGTGGTTAGCAACAGTGTTTCTTTCTCTCCTTCCTTCGTTATTCATTTGGTTATGGCCTGTGCTAGGTTGTGGTTCTTTCGCCATCGGCAATATCCACAAAGTAAGAACAAAAGGTTCATTAATGTGCAACTACCAACACATGTGATATGATCCTTATCCAGGGGTGTATATCGACATTTAGCCCCCAGTTCCAGATCTTATTGTACCAAGGAGTTTCCGCTAATGTTGTACTAATGTCCTTTTGTTGTTTCTTTAAGTCTTCCTCTATTTTATGATATTTCTTCCAAGCTTCCTCTTCCTCTAACTTAGGAATTGCCTTGGGCTCTGGTATGACACAAGTTTCAACCTCTTTATTAAGTACCATGTTATCAAGTGACCATGCTCATCTTCCGATTAGGCACTCTGCAGCCTTCCGGTCTCAATATCGAGTTCAACAATTTCAGATCATAACCTCGGCCCCTATTTCATTTTTACTTATATTTTTCCACTCCTTTCCTCCCCCCCCCCCCCCCCTTTCCTTTTGTTTCTCTCTCACACCTGGCAGCTATCTTTTGCCCTGCCAGTACACTTTACACCTAATCCCAGCCTATTACCATCTCGTCTAGCTTCTAATCTCTTTTACTTCTTTTGGTTCTTTTATTCTTTTGTCCGATCGCAGCCCTGCCTTCGATCCAGTTCCTTTTCTCTCCAGTTTTGAAGAAGGGTCAAACCCGAAACGTCAACTCAAATTTCTCTCCACGGATGTTGCCTGACCTGTTGAGTTTTTCCAGCATTTTCTGTTGTTATTTCGGATTTCCAACATCTGCAGTATTTTGCTATCATGCTTTCATTTCCTGTGGTCTTGGTGGGTGTATATATTGATGTCCTATCTGTGTAGATAATTTTGGATCAAAACAAAAGTTTGGCTGGGGAATGGGACAAATCAGATCTTGATATTCATATTTCTGTTCAGTTGTGGTGACACAAAATGTCCCGTTGTTCCTCGGTGCTACCCTTGTCCGGTGTATCCCCCTTGGGTGTATCTCAAGGGTGCAATTGGTGGTTTTTGTAAATCCGCACTCGGATGTGTCTCCCTCGGTGGGGGGGTGTGTGCACGCTGTAATCAACCACCACCTAGACCGAAGGGTGTGTTGATGTGGGGGGGGTGGAGGCCACAAGCACAGTCACAAGATTGGTCAATGAAAAACAGCAGTTAGCTGTGTTTTATTTTTAGAGAACGGGGAAAAAAGGTTCACGTCTGGCAAAATCCAAAAAACACATGACGTTCAAAAAAGAAAAATGAAGAACAAAATCATCACCCGCCCCGGGTGGTTAGGAAGGCAGTCCTGAAATCAGTTTTCTCCAAAAAAACAATAAGCTGGGGTTACTTTACCACTGGATCTTTCTTAGCCGGTCCAGGGATCACATCAGGCTCTCAGAACTAAACAATATTCCCCCCGGGTTCAACAGCAGACCTCCCTGTGGCAGCTGCAAGCTGGGCCCCAAACAGCGTCCTTGTCCTGGCTCTCTCCTCAGGCACTGGCCCTGAAGGGATGCACTAGTTTGCCTTTTGAACTCCTGGGCTAATGGGTAGATTTGCCTCAGTTGTGTTGGAGGTGGGTGTGGCCTTCATCTGAATTAGAGTGAGAGGGGGACTTTGTCTCCATCTGGTGGCCACATACCGTCCATCCACCACAAACCGCCCCCATAGCTCACAACACCCATGTCCTTCCCTTGTGGTGGCACCCGTCCATTACCACCCCCCTTATGGTTCCATTCTTCTGGTTATTGTTTTCATCCCTTTCCCAAAGTGCCTTGATAGGGACTTCATGATATTTAACCCAACTCTCCCTTTGTACCTCTCCTATATTAATCACGTCGTATAGGGGCTGTCCCTCTTCTGGGAGTTGTGGGATGGCCAGTGCAAAGCCAATCACCTTAGTCCATGGGGTCAGATAATTGCCTGCCCGGTATACTTGTCTCATTTTATGCCCCTTACAGAGGCTTTTATTTGTGTCAATCCAAGGTTCCAGATCCTCATTGGATTACTAATCAGGGATCTGTCCATTATTTATTTGCCTCATGTTATGCTGAGCATTCGACAATAGCCATGAGCCATACATGGCAAATATTAGTTCCTTATGGGTTTGGCGAGAAGCATTATTAAGTCGATCAATAATTGTATTCTGCATGGGGGGCCTACTATCTCTTCCACCCCCAACAATTGCATTATTGTTTGTTTTCCTGTCAGTGCCAATTGCTGGCTATTTCCGGTAGCTTGTTTTAGTAACTTCTCTATTTTTGCTTGTAGTTCTTCTACTCCTTCTGTGTCCAGGCTATTAACTGTTGCTAACCCGGCCGCACACCCTGCTCCAGCCATTTCCAATACTCCCCGTTTCTTACGTCTTTGTAAGATAGATTTTCCCTGTGGACCCTCTAATTGTTTTACCCACAGGGAGTTCCATATTTGTTTTGTATGATTGTTACACATTGCGGGCATCTCAAAAGTACTCGTATTGATGGCAAGCTTAATAACTCTACGTGCCACACTACAATACATCTCATCCTGTGTTTTCCTTATTACTAATCCCCCTCGACAACGGCAATACTTATGTTCATCCCTAGATCAAGGCGAGGGCGCTCCACCTCATTCCGGATGACCAGTGTTCCTGTAATTACAAAAAGGGGGGCTGTTCGTCACCAGCCAATTAGAACGGATAAGAATAGAATAATTCTATCAGTTCAAACTGCTGTACATCTTGTTCATTTCTTGGTCTGTGGCTCTGTCTCCAGACATACCTGAAGATGCAAACTATGGCATCTAACATTATCATCATACACAGCCCTATCATTGATATATGTAGAAACTCCCCTTCCCATTCTTTATACCTTCTAACATACTCCTCACTCTCCTCAAAAGGCACTACCTCTGGCTTACACATTGTCTTTGTTATATGTTTTTAACTGAGTCCAGTGCTCCCATCTTCCTTTGCCTGTTCCGGACTCATCTATATAAGCACATGTGTCACTGTTCATTAATACTTCGTAAGGTCCTGACCATCTGGGTGCTAGCCCTGGTTTGGCTGGTATTATTTTTGCCATCACCTTGCTACCTATAGCTGGGACCTCCTTCTGGTCGTCCCGTGTATCTTGTTCGAGATCCCGTATAATCTGTTGGTCTTTGGCCTCATGTCTGAGAGCGTGTAATTGCATACACAATTGTTTAATAAATCTCCTAATTCTATCCTTCAGGGGCCCTACATCCTCACCCCTGGCAGTGACTCCTTCCAGCAGTGTCATTGCTCGTCCGGGCATTAGTTCGAAAGGTGTCAGCCCCGTGGTTCTATTCGGAGTTGCTCTAAGTCTCATCAGTATACTCGGGAGTAGCTCTGCCCATCCCTTCCCCGTGTCTTCTATTGCTTTAGCTGAGGATAATTTCAAAGTCCGGTTCATCCTTTCCACCATCCCTGAACTCTGAGGGTGGTATGGTGTGTGGAACTTTTGTCTGGTACCTAATAATGCACATGTTTCCTTTATAACCTTCCCTGTAAAGTGTGTTCCCTGGTCTGAATCAATGGGCAGCGGGACCCCCCCCATCGTGGTACAACCTCCTCTGCCATTATTCGTGCTATGGTTGTTGCCGTGTAATCTCTAGTGGCGAATAGAAGCATAGAAACATAGAAGATAGGAGCAGGAGTAGGCCATTCATTGAGATCATGGCTGATCATCCAAATTCAGTACCCGGTCCCTGCCATCTCTCCATATCCCTTGATCCCTTTAGCCTTAAGAAATATATCCAACTCCTTCTTGAATATATTTAATGAATTGGCCTCTACTGCCTTCTGTGGTAGAGAATTCCACAGGTTCACCACTCTCTGGGTGAAGAAATTCCTCCTCATCTCTGTCCTAAATGGCTTACCCCTTATCCTTAGACTGTGACCCCTGGTTCTGGACTCCCCGACCATTGGGAATATCCTTCCAGCATCGAGACCCTGGGACTGTACATGGGGATTCCAACCCTGTGACTGTACATGGGGATTCCAACCCTGGGACTGTACATGGGGATTCTAACCCTGGGACTGTACATGGGGATTCTAACCCTGGGACTGTACATGGAGATTCCAACCCTGTGACTGTACATGGTGATTCCAACCCTGGGACTGTACATGGGGATTCTAACCCTGGGACTGTACATGGGGATTCTAACCCTGGGACTGTACATGGGGATTCTAACCCTGGGACTGTACATGGGGATTCTAACCCTGGGACTGTACATGGGGATTCTAACCCTGGGACTGTACATGGGGATTCTAACCCTGGGACTGTACATGGGGATTCTAACCCTGGGACTGTACATGGTGATTCTAACCCTGGGACTGTACATGGGGATTCTAACCCTGGGACTGTACATGGGGATTCTAACCCTGGGACTGTACATGGGGATTCTAACCCTGGGACTGTACATGGGGATTCTAACCCTGGGACTGTACATGGGGATTCTAACCCTGGGACTGTACATGGGGATTCTAACCCTGGGACTGTACATGGGGATTCTAACCCTGGGACTGTACATGGGGATTGTAACCCTGGGACTGTACATGGGGATTCTAACCCTGGGACTGTACATGGGGATTCTAACCCTGGGACTGTACATGGGGATTCTAACCCTGGGACTGTACATGGGGATACTAACCCAGGGACTGTACATGGGGATTGTAACCATGGGACTGTACATGGGGATTGTAACCCTGGGACTGTACATGGGGATTGTAACCCTGGGACTGTACATGGGGATTCTAACCCTGGGACTGTACATGGGGATTCTAACCCTGGGACTGTACATGGGGATTGTAACCCTGGGACTGTACATGGGGATTCTAACCCTGGGACTGTACATGGGGATTCTAACCCTGGGACTGTACATGGGGATTCTAACCCTGGGACTGTACATGGGGATTCTAACCCTGGGACTGTACATGGGGATTCTAACCCTGGGACTGTACATGGGGATTCTAACCCTGGGACTGTACATGGGGATTCTAACCCTGGGACTGTACATGGGGATTCCAACCCTGGGACTGTACATGGGGATTCTAACCCAGGGACTGTACATGGGGATTCTAACCCTGGGACTGTACATGGGGATTCTAACCCTGGGACTGTACATGGGGATTCTAACCCTGGGACTGTACATGGTGATTCTAACCCTGGGACTGTACATGGGGATTCTAACCCTGGGACTGTACATGGTGATTCCAACCCTGGGACTGTACATGGTGATTCTAACCCTGGGACTGTACATGGGGATTCTAACCCAGGGACTGTACATGGGGATTCCAACCCTGTGACTGTACATGGGGATTGTAACCCTGGGACTGTACATGGGGATTCTAACCCTGGGACTGTACATGGGGATTCTAACCCTGGGACTGTACATGGAGATTCCAACCCTGGGACTGTACATGGGGATTCCAACCCTGGGACTGTACATGGGGATTCCAACCCTGGGACTGTACATGGGGATTCTAACCCTGGGACTGTACATGGGGTTTCTAACCCTGGGACTGTACATGGGGATTCTAACCCTGGGACTGTACATGGGGATTCTAACCCTGGGACTGTACATGGGGATTCTAACCCTGGGACTGTACATGGGGATTCTAACCCTGGGACTGTACATGGGGATTCTAACCCTGGGACTGTACATGGGGATTCCAACCCTGGGACTGTACATGGGGGGGCCCAGCTCTGGGGCTCTTCTGTTATATTTGTGTGAGATGCAAACCTAAGCTCGGCATTTACCAGCACCTTTAGGACAGATGGGGAGAAATCTGATGTGTGGAGAGTGAGATAAAAGAGGGGATGTGTTTCTCAGGAGGGCACTAGGACCCAGTTGGGAACAGAACCTGAAGCCACGCCCCTCTTTGTTCCTGTACCAAGATGGCTTCAACCCATCTAGTAAATTGATCTATTATTACCAAACAGTACATTTTCCCCTTAGACTTTCCTGGACCTGTACTGAAATCAATCTGCAACTTCTCCCATGGGCCTCTTGGTCTCGGCTGATGTCCCCACTTTACTTTCACAGGTTTCCCGATGTTATACTGCGCACATATGGAGCAGTGTCTCCAGAATCTGTCCACAGCTTGTTTCATTCCGGGCCACCACCAGCATCGCTGGAGGTTGTTCGACATATTGGATATACCTGTGTGTTGTCTACCATGGTACATTTTCATTAGTTCTTGTTGTATACAGCTTGGTGCACATATCTGCTGCTCTTTCCTCCATATTCCCCCCACCCTTTCTCTTGTGCCCCCTCATTCCCATAGCTTGTTCTCCTCCTGGGATACTTCCTTATGTAATTTGAATATGTCTATATCTTCTGGCAATGCAGTTATAGCAGCTATGTCTATCTGTTTCTGGTTCTGTGTTGCTCTTGTTTGCCGCTGCAATCTGTTGCACGACCACTTTTCTGGCTGCAAGGTCGGTGGCTCTGTTTCCCCTTTCTGTGGGGGAGTTCCCCCTCTGGTGGGCTTTTACCTTCACTACAGCTGTTTCAGTGGGTAACCCTGAGGCAGCTACCAATTCTTTACTAATTCCTCATGCTGTATGGGTTTGCCACCTGAGGCAATAATACCCCCTTCTACTCCAAGCTGCCATATAATCATGTGCGGCTATTGGTGTAGATATTCACCCGTTTCCCTGCTACCAATTTTAATGCCTCTGTCAATGCTGTTAACTCGGTGACCTGTGCTGAACTACCCCCTGGTAATCATCCTTCTCTCTGGACGGTGCCATCTCCGGCCCAACCTGTTCGTGGTGTTCCGTTAACATATTTATGGGACCCGTCCACATATAGCTCTAGGTCTGCCTTTGTCAAAGTTAATTCCCTGATCTTGTCTACATACTCTAATTCCTCTTCACTGGTGCAACAGTGATCCTCTCCTTCCATTCCCATCATAGCTGCGGGGTTCTGGCTCATGTCTCTAACTATCTGTATAGATTCATCTTTGGGTAACAGGACAGCCTCCCAAGCAGCCTTCTGGCCATTTGAGATGGTGCTGCAATTAGTTTACAAGATAATTTCCATTTATCAAATCATAATTTTCCTTTTATCACTGTGGGGAAATATTAACTTAACATTAAGAAACTTAAATTTAATAATGTCCAATATCTTTAAATTTTATTCAGTAATACTGAAGTTGTTGCTTGGTGAACTTAAACAGCTGTCAGTGGAAAGGGTTAACTCCTTTGCAGGCTTTTGATGGTGGAGCAAAACATTGCGTCACTTCACGTAAATGAAAAAAAACCCATTCCCGATCGAAATAGACAGTTGTGTTTTCACACTAACTAAACACGAACACTTGGGCTTCATTGGTCAGATTCCCTTTCTCAGCTGCCCGTGAAGTGCGTTCCTTGGTCGGAATCTATTTGTAAGGGTATCCCCCTTTGATCAAATCCTGTATAGGCTGGGCCATTTCTGCATATTCTGGGATAAAGTTCCGGCAATTAAATGCTTGACCCCCTCCCCTCTCTGGCGCAGTCCCTTCCTGCTGCCATCTCTAGCTGCTTGTAAGAACGGGACTGTGATAAATCAAAGCACGCAGTCAGTCCTAATGCCCCTCCCATCTGTTTTCGGGCATTTGTCTCTTCCCTTGTGTTATTATGTATCCTCGGTAGATTTCTTCGTCCTTCCCTACCTGTAACTTTCTAGGGTTTAACTTTAGTCCTGCATTCTGTAGGGCTCCCAGTACTGTAGTCAATTAAATATTGTAGAGGGACCTGCCACTATTGGACATTCTTGCGGAGTGGAGTTATCTTATTCAATTCGGACTACACCAATTTACACCAACCAGAATTTCACTGTGACCACAATGAAAGTCTGGTTTTAATAGGTTAATTTACCTCACAACTCCAATTCAATCCAAACCAATCCCCCTTTCAACTAACCAGTATCACTTGGAAAAGGAAGAAGGAAGCCATTTCAACAAAGAAACAATCACTCATGCCCTGCAAGCATTCACATTCAAATTAATTTTCTTCCAGGCACACCGGCAACTATAACGTCAAGGCCGAAGTCCATCCTCTGCATCAACAATGAACAGACAAAACAAAATAGTACATTCTTGCAGAAAACAGTAAATTACGTCATATTTCTTCTTGTCCTTCAGATGTCTTTCCAAAATACTATAAACATTGAATATAACTGGAGAAAAATTAGTTTTTCAACATTTAAACAAATCAAATCAAACTGCTCTGGAAGACTTCACCATAGCAACCGCAACTCCTAGGTTAAATCTTAGATTGAAACTTAATCTTTTGTTAAACAAATTGGTTTTTTTTACACACCAGCTCAACTTAAATTAGTTCAAAGTTTTTCCAATTCTGGGGGCACAATCTTATTTGCACATTCTTAAAACTTCCAAAATCCAAGACAAGACAAAAGGGTTAAATGCTTTTTTTAAAGAGATGGGTGGAGCTAAAACACACAAGACATTTTACTTTTTTTTTAAGGACAGACTTTCAGACAAAGGAATATTGTAACTTCTTAAACATTCATAGTCAGGAAAACATTCACACTTTAACACACAATTTCATTCAACCTGAAATTCCAGCATATTTTTAAGGTTCCTTTCACTCAGCAAATCTTGGCCTAGAAATTCAGTTAAGGCCCGCCAGCAGGCTAACGCCCAAAAGTTAGCGCTGTGCGCGGAGCCCGTTGCGACCGCCAGAAATTCACTTTTAGCGCCCCAATTCGGAACCGGGCGCTGTTCCAGGGTGTGCCCGCCTCCGCTTGGGGCGCTGAAAGTGAATTTCAGCGTTCCAGCTGCCGCTGCGCCACCCGATGCGGTGCAGCAGGCTGGGGTACTGCAGGCCTCCTCCTTCTCTTAAGGAGGAGCTGCCTGCAGCCGTGAGATCGCCGCTGGATTCTGCCAGCAAATGAGCCCAGCACCACGGAGAAGTGCCGGACTCACGGGAATCAGCCACCAATGCCGCGGGGGGGTGGTGGAGGAGGCCGGGGAGGGAGGTGCGGGCAGGCGGCCGCCGAAAAAGCGGCCGGCCGCACCTCCACCTTAAAGCGCCCCAGTAGCGCAGCAGTACGGCCCCGTTTCACGAACGTTGTTTGCGGCCGCTGCAGAAGAGGCGGCCGCAACTAAATATGGGGTTTGGGCCGGAAGCGGGGCGGTACCGGGGCACTGCGCACACCGATGACGTCATCGGTGTCGGCGCAGCGCTACCGGCTACCGCCGCCATTACCGCAGCGCTGAATATCAGCGCAACCTCTTATACTGGCGCAGAAACCCTCTTTAGGCGCCAGCTGGGCGCAAAGCTTGCAGCGCCCAACTGAATTTCTAGGCCCTTGTGTTTTATTTGTCTCGGTACAGATGTTAATAACGTCCATGTTGGTAAAGCGTTAAGTTTCTCTTTTTTTCCTTTTTAAATCGGTGACTCAGCAGCTTTCCCTGGCTTTCCAAATCCCTGTTTTTTTTTTCTTCCTTTGCTGAGTTTTCAAATTGGCTAGCCTGCAAATTAGATCTTTTTCCTTCTTTATCTCTGCATCCTTTTTAGGCATTCTATACAACTTCTGACTTACTTCTCAATAGTTCTTATGTTACCCTATCATTCACCCACACACACTTATTTTGCGCACACTCACTCGTCACGGGATCACGATCCTGTGGTGTTTCGTTCCCTACTTGGTCCTGGCCGTCACGTGGGACTACGTCCTCTTAATTCGGGCTCAGGCTTGGCGTTTAGGATCGACAGCCACCCTTGTCCGGTGTTGGTCACCCCGTGACTCCCAAGGATCCACTATTCATAGGACATTATCGCCCACTTAACCCCCTCTTTACCCGAGAGGCTTTGCCGCCTTAACGGCTCTGAGGATTTGGTTTGCCGCCTTCCGGCTCCCTCGTAGGTCTTTCTCGCCCACTTATCTGCCTCTCTGTCCTAGAGGCTTTGCCACCTTCCGGCTCACCAGACCGCACCCCCTTTCTCGAGTCTGTCTCTGCCAACTTCAGTTCTTTTAATCACAGCCTTACCAGATCTCACAGTACGTTCTGAGCTTTCTAATTTATGGGTGGTAATTTAAAACGTACTCCCCCTTCTTAGCTCGTCGTTCCTGTGGACTGGTCAGAGTCTGTGATCCTGTTCGTGACGCCAATTGTTGTACCCTGAAAGTGGGCCTGGTGTTGCGCCAGGTCAACACTTAACCCTTTCCCCCTCAGCGGACTAAGCGGTATACAAAGTCGATGCTTAGCTTTGGTACAGATGACACTTCAAGTGAAGGCTGGTTCAAAATGGTTTTTATTCACTGGCCTGGGGAGAACCTTCTGAGACCCCTCTCAGATCCAACTCCACCGATTTTCCTAGCAACAATCACAATTATACAAAAATCAAACCCCTGCCCCAGGGGCGGGGGGCAAAGCTTATCAGCATATACAGCTCTAATGCCAAATGGCAATTATAAACCATGACATTTCATCCTTCTTGCCACCCACAGATCCCACATTTGTTATCAGTTGGTCCCGTCACCTTCTGTGACTGTGGGCCTCATCTTAATTGCTTTGCAACCATCCATTTGCCCTTAGCCAGGTGGTTTGCTTGTTACATGTTTTCGTAAGATAACAGTCCTCGTTTCGGGTTACTTCTGCAAAGCAAGCACATTCTGATTAGTCCCACCATACTTTGAAGAATGGAACCCTGTTGTGATTTACAGCAAATGAATTCTTAGGTGAGTTATTTCGCATATGTGTTGCCTCGCCTGGCCAAACAGACATCCTCCCCAATCTTCCCACAAGTTGTTCTACAGTTTAATTTCTCAGCATTTGAAGTCACTTAATCATGTTTTTAAAGCTTAGCTGGGTAAATGCAATATACAGTCCTATATATCGTTTAACTCAGGGTATGGATTAACTCATTATCTCCACCTTGTACATTGGTGCTACATTATACATATTCTAACATACAAAACTAAAGTATAATAGTAATTTGGTTACTTCACTGCTCCCGTCTCCGTCCTGCCTCTAAGAGGTGGGATAGGCCCTTAGGCCCTTAACAAGCACTAAATTGCCTCTCTCATCCCATTTTGAAAGGCCTTTGTGATTTTAACACTTTTCCCACATGATGCACGCCTGCTCTGAAACACGACTGTGAAACCTAGCGGGAGCAAATTTGGATTGCTGACTATTAGCTGCAGCTCCACCATTAAATAGGATATTTGATCAGCCATCATTTGCAGGTGGCAGGACTTTGTTGCCTCAGGTCTGGGGGAACTTTTAGAAGGCATAACCAGAGCTGTGGAAGTTTGGAGTCTGACACCCATCTCCAGTGTGACCTTCTGGGAAATCCCACTCGCCACCTTCACTCATCGCTTCCTCAGCTGAGGCATATACCAGAAGTATGGGAGCCATTTATTTCCTTCCCTTTTGGACATCAGATGAGGACGAAGACCAGCCGCGGCACCAGCAGAACCACAAACAACAGCAGCACCATCATCAGCAGGAACGCCAGGGTCTCCAGAATCATTGTGATTTGCTGTGCACTTCACACCATGGCACAGCGTCGTGGCTTGCAGATTAGTGAGGACCAAGTGACTCCTCACATATCCTCCTCAGATGAGGGGGAGGAGGAGGAGAGCGAAAACGAACATCTTGCAGAGGCCCATCAACCAGTGGCAGCAGTACGCGAGAACATTGCTGGCCGGGATGCAAGGAACGCACTCATCTTGGCCAGATTTGCTTAGCCTAGCCAATCGAGCACTTTTGCCTCACAGCTTCTTACATCAACAATGGCCAAGATCCAGTGGATTCCTAACAATTTTTCCACCATACTGACAATTGCAAGTAATCCTAAGCCCTCAATGTGGAAGTCCCATTAGCGAAATGACACATGCCACAACTGCAGCAGTAGCCATCAAATTTTTTATTTACAGTAACCATCTGATGGCTTTTTAACATTAAACATGAAATTTCACCCAAGTGACTTTTTGTGCAGTATCTTTCTCTTACGCGTGCTCCTACGTGGTGCTTCCCCTGTGGCTTCAGCA
The DNA here is from genome assembly GCF_052327205.1 of Somniosus microcephalus. Classification (NCBI taxonomy): domain Eukaryota; kingdom Metazoa; phylum Chordata; class Chondrichthyes; order Squaliformes; family Somniosidae; genus Somniosus; species Somniosus microcephalus. Next base: position 55,408,387 of record NC_141010.1, on the reverse strand, counting down.
GATGTGGAGGCCCCTTGCTCACTTTCTTTCTGCTCCTGTCTTGACACCTTTGGCGGGCACCCTCTGGGGTTGTGAACCTGTGAGGGCTCGCCAACAGTCTGCTGCTCCTATGGCTGTGCAGGGGTTGAGACGCCAATCTCAGTTGGGTGTGGACTCTGGTGGGGCTCTGACCGAGGGCTCTGCAGTGGCATGGAAGTGTGAGCGCTTGGAGAGGAGCCCCCACTTCCTTGATGTCTGCCACCAACTTCCCTCTCATGGGTCAGGTCCCCCTTAGTGCTTGCAAGTGGCTTGAGAGCATCTTGCTGCACATCAGGGGGGCCATGGGGACCTGTATCTGCACTGGCAGTCCTACTCAGAAGGATTCCATGAAGGTCTGGTTTCTCTGTTCAATAGATGACCATCGCTCCTCCAGAGATATCATTCTATTCAAAACACTCAATGTTTTCTGCACTCTGGCGACTTATCACCTCCATGGAGGATGCCATCCTTTCCATAGTGATGCGTTCATGCGCCAATGACTCCACAAAGGTTCTGCTCATGTTCGCAGTTGACTCCTCCATTCGCTCCACACTCGCAGCGACCCTGGAGACAAAACGTGTCAGACTCCTGCATCTCTTCCTGGAGTGCCAGCACCGCTGATCTTGTGGATGGACCCAGAGGCAGAGAGTCGCCATGCAGCTGAGCCGAGCTGGGAGAGTTATGTGCCCTCCAACTAGGACTCTCCACTGCTGTCCCTGTCTCCACCATCTGCTGATGCTCACTTGTGAGTTGTGATATAACAGGTGACAACACTGCACTATCTCGCGAAGGTCCCACCGAGGTGTGAGTGTCTGCGCTGGTGTTGGGTGCGCTGAATTCTGCTGATGCTGTGCCCTCGGAGGTTGCAGCTTCCTCTGAGGAGTCTGGATGCTCAGGCTGTTCCTCCTGGCTAGTGGGGATGGGTCTTGTGGGGGGAGTAAAGGAAAGAGTCAGATGTGATGCCAAGGTTACATGCACATTGCATATTGCAGGTGATCATGGGTCCATCTGTTAGAGCTTCAGAATCATTGACATTGCATGAGTCATTGATAATGAGAGAGATGGAAAACTATTCTGTCACCAGCTTGCTGTGATGCACCCATCTGTCCGTCCCCCACTTGCACATCCTTCTCCACTCCCAGGGGGTGAGCTGGGCTACTGAGGGTGACCCTCCTCCTGTCCTCGCTCTTTCCCTCTTATTGTGAGCTCTCTTTTCCTGCAATGAGGGAGACAAGTGGAGTTTCAGTGAGAATGAAGGAGTGAGTGTAGAGATTGCATAGCATAGGTACTTGGAAGGAAACAAAGATGAGTGAGGTGGCAAGACCAAGGGCCCTCCCTGTGTGCTGTCAGTTGTTTTCATAGCATCATAGTGATAGGGAGTGTGAGGGCTGCATAGTCAAATAGTTAGGTGAATGTGACCATAGAGAGGGAGGGAATGGGTAAGGGTGCATGGATGTCAGTGTCAAGTGGGATGTGGAGGAAGAGATTGCTAAAGCTGAGTGCTGGTGAGGAGAGGCAATGGGAATCAGATTGAGGGTGATGTGGAAAGTCATACTTTTCCAGTGCGCAGAAGGTCATGAAAACTCTTCCTGCACTGAAGCCAGGTTCTGCAGGTTATCGACAGTTGACCACCTGGATCCACACAGCCTTGGTCTGCTGGGGAGGCTTCTTCCTCCCTGAAGAAGGGAAGAGCACCTCTTTATTGGCTCTTGCTCCCTCCACTAAAGCTTGCAGGGCAACGTCATCAAACCTGGGAGCAGACCTCGGTCTCTCGCTGGTCATTCTGTCTCCAGGTCCCTCTAACATGAAAGGCCAAAAGGTTGGCAGTCTGCAGAAGAAGCAAGGCTTGTTGCAGACCTTAAATGCAGCAGCAATGATGATGTCACCAGAGGCGAGTTTCAGACTGAAAATACTAATTGGGGCATGGGTTCCCACACGCTGGAACTCACTTGCCCACTTAAGTTAAAATCTCCTCATTCTCCCACATCGATTTAGAATCAGGTGGCTAACACAAAGTGGATTACACGACCCCAGCCCGCCCCAGTGACAAAATCCAGCCCTGTGCCTCTATTTATGAAGTTCAAGATCCCGTATGTTTTTTAACCACTTTCTCAACCTGCCCTGCCACCATCAATAATTTGTGCTCATATACCCCCAGGTCTCTGTTCATGCACCCCCTTTAGAACTGTGCCCTCCCAATTATATTGCCTCTCCTCGTTCTTCCTCTCAAAATGGATCACCTAATATCGTACTATTTCTTACTTTAGTGCTCTCTGTTTCTCCCGCAGTAGATCTGTGGGCAGGTTGATGTGATGTGTTCCATGGTCTGGGCCTCATGGCCACAGTCGCACTTCGGGTCGTCCCTCATCTTCCACTTGTGGAGCAGGTGGCCGCATCGTCCACTGTGCGGATTGGGTTGAGCGCTGTCCACTGTCTTCGAGGGAGGTCGAAGCCAGAGACCTCTGCCGTTGGGTCAGTGATGAGGTGTTGGTTCTTTATGTTGCATGCCTCCCACGATTCCCTCCATCTGGATATTGGGTCGATACCAGCTGCATGAATATTGGCTGCTGTTTTTCAGAATGGCCGACGTGGTTTTAAGTGCTTTCGTGGTGGGTTTTTCAAGTCTTTGTGAAGGGGAAGGTCAGTGTTGCTCCGTGAGATGGAAAAAATCATGAGCAAGATGGCGTCGCGGTGAATGGCAGGCGGGGCGACGAGGGACAGCACCGGGAGCCACACATTGGAGTGGACTTGAGCATCTCTAACACCGCCCTCATGGCACCATTTAGCGGCACGTCCACGATTTTTGCGTGGTGGCTGTTGGACCATGAGGCAGAGCAGTATTCTGCAGCAGAGTAGATGAGGGCCATTGCTGCGGTGTGAAGTGTACTGGCTGTGCTCCGCGTGACGTTCCAGCGAGTTTCTGGACCAGGTTCACCTGGCGCTTTCTTTTTGGCCGGTGTATCAAGCATCTCAAATAACACACTATAATTAGAACGACTAAGACCAGGCACGGAGCAATCACTAGGGCTGCTGATACCATTTGTGCCCAGGGATGCTGACTGGCATTATAAGCTACTTCACATCACTTGTGATCCCCTAATTTGCTTATTGCTTTCTCAACTTGGGTGTTGTCTTGCTGCATCTTAACCAAGTGTTTCTGGGAGGTACTCCTTCTTTCAATGGTAGACTTTAGACTGAGAGATGGTGGTGGAATGAGATGTCCAAATTTCACCACTGCCTCTAGGGCCTCCTGCTGCATAGTAATATTTACTTGTATTTGGGTTATATTGTGAGTTCTTACGGAATCAAATGGGCATTTCCTACTCTAGTCATTTCAATAGGTCTTGAGCAGAAGGTTGGCCATCTGACCTGACGGGTGTCTAGCCCGTGGGTATATTGGGTAGCAGAGGTGGTCATGCAATAACGTCCCTGGCTTCGATAACTGACCCGAGTGTGATTATCGGCCATGTCTGTACTTGGATGGTACAAGTAGGTGACTTTGTCTACCGTGAACCCGCATGCTGCTATCCCTGGCTCGAGACTGTCACATCTACACACCAGTGATCCTTTGTTTTTAGTACAATATCCAAATTAGGGGGCTTCCTGGTCGCACCCTGCTTAATCCAGTGTGGATATTCTTCATGTTGTTTGTGTATTCTCCCTTCCATATGTCCTATTGATTCGACCTTGAACACCTCCCACTTGTCCTATTCAATCGGGGCAGCCATAGGGCTGCTGGTATGAGAATGCTTTTGGAGTCTAAATAATCATTGTTCTCCCCACTTGGGCATGGTAATTTGGCATAGTCGGCTAACCCATGTTTCCTAGTAGTGCACCACGGTCCAGTCCAGTAAAACCATTTCTCTAGATGTCTGTCATTCACAAAGTTGGGTAACTGATTATTTTCAATGTCTGTCAAACCCTTTTGTACCTGGTCCAATAGGAAACTCCCATACAAAGCACAAGTGATAGCCTTCGAAGACTGGTCCTTACTTCCTTCAGATTCTTTGATTATCTCATTAACCTTGTCCTGAATCGCTTGAAAATTGTGTACCATGTCTAAGGTTATTTTCAATGCTCCGTGTAACTCCTTAATCTGGTCTGAACCTCCCATATTCATTGAGTAAAATTCCCTTCATTGTTCCCTCATAGAATCTATGTGGAAACATGAGGAGGCTATGGGCCCGATTTTCTCCCAGCCGTCGGGCGGGTTTTCAGGCGGGCGGGGGCTGAAAATTGCAGATAGAGGGGGTCGCGACACCCCCCGCCTGATTCCCCGCCCTGTCCGACCCGAATCAGTCCCGCCCGCCGCTGGCGGGACTGGCCATTGGGACTCTAATCACCAATTATTGGCATGTTTTATGCCATTTTAAGGGGCCCTTGCTATTTTGAAGGGTTTCCCATGCTAAACACGCCTGCGGGGAACCCCGCTGATGAAACCTGGCATGAAGCATCCCGGCTTGCTTGCTCTCAGCTGCAGGTCATGCGGGAAAGCTGAGATTTAATTGGAGAGCATTTGTATGTTGAAGGACCTTGTTGCAGGCTTGGGGCTACTTATTCAAGGTTTAGGCACAGCTGTGGAAGGTTGGAGCCTCACACACTTCTCCAGTGTGAGCTCCTGGGAAGCCCCTCTCACCATTCCAACTTGGCACCTCCTCAACGGAGGCATCTGGCAGAAGCATGGGAGGCCTTTTGTTCCTTCCCTTCCTGGCATTAGAGGATCTCCAACAGCAGAGGAGGCTGGAGAAACTCCAGCAACCGCAACAACAGCAGGAGCGGCAGGCTACGGCTCAGCGACCTGGGGCAGCACATGCCAGAAGGGGCCAGCGCATGGAAGGCCGTCGGCGCAGGAGATAGCCCCCCCCAAACAGGGTCTACAGACACAGGGTCAGCTACCTCAACATGACTGAGCAGCAGTGCCAGAGGCGGCTCCGACTTTCGCGAGAGGTTGTGACTGACATCTGCACAATGCTGCAGCAAGACCTGGAGCCCAGAGCACCAGGTCCACACTACTTAACAGTGGCCATCAAAGTCACCACCACACTCAACTTTTATGCCTCAGGCTCCTTCCAGGGATAAGCAGCAGACTTCAGCGGCATCTCCCAGGCGGCCGCACACACTTGCATCACGCAGGTAACCGATGCCCTCTTTGCCCTATACCATCCATTTCACCAGGGATCGCGCAAGTGTGAGGGCACGAGCGCTTGGATTAGCTCAGGTGGCAGACTTTCCAAGGGTGCAGGGCGTCAGTGACTGCACACATATGGTCCTTAGGGCACCCCGCCGCAATCCAGGAGTTTTTGTCAACCGCAAGAGCTTCCACTCCCTTAACGTTCAGCTGGTGTGTGACCACAAGAAGGTGATTTTGCATGTTTGTGCCAGGTTCCCTGGCAGCTGCCATGACTCCTTCATCCTGTGCCAGTCTACTGTGCCTCCGCTACTAAGTCCGCCAAGCGAACTTCAACGATGGCTACTTGGAGACAAGGGATATCCCCTGTGCTCTTGGCTAATGACGCCATTGAGGAGACCAGCCAGCGAAGCTGAGGAGCGCTACAACTCCAGCCACATTACCAACAGATGCATTATCGAGCAAACCATCAGATTGCTGAAGATGCGCTTCAGATGCCTCGATAGATCAGGTGGAGCCCTACAGTACTCATCAGCCAGGGTCTCCAAAATTATCGTGGTATGCTGTGTGCTTCACAAGATGGCACAGCGTTGTGGCTTGCCGATTCTGCAGGACCAAGAGGCTCCTCAGAGAGCCGCCTCGGATGAGGATGATGCTGAGGAGGAGGACGGAAACGAGCATCCTGCAGAGGCCCGCCAACTAGCGGCACCAGTGCGCGAGAACATTGCTGGGCGGAATGCAAGGAACGCACTCATCCTGGACAGATTTGCGTAGCCTGGTACATCAAACACTCCAGCCTCTCTGCTTCTTAACTGACCATGGACAGTGGCGATGCCTACACATTCCTATCTATTTGACCAGCTTGCTGACATCTGCAAGTTATCCTAAGGCCTCTATGTGATATCCCCATTCGCCAAATGACAGACGCCATAACTGCAGCAGCTGCCACCAGATTTTTTATGTACAGTAAAATTATGGCATTAAAACTATTTACAAGACTTTTCACCCAAGTGACTACCCTTGTGATTAGTGGTGCTTTATTTTTCACTTACGAGTGCTCCTACGTAGTGCTACCCCTATGGCTTCAGCAGATGTGGAGGCCCCTTGCTCACGTTCCTGCTGCGCCTGCCTCGACACCTTTGGCGGGTGTCCTCTGGGGTGGTGAGCCTGTGAGGGCTCGCCAGCAGTCTGCTGCTCCTGCGGCTGTGCAGGGCTTGAGACTCCTATCTCACTCGGGTGTGGACTCTGGCAGGCCTCTGACTGAGGGCTCTAAAGTGGCATGGAAGTGTGAGCGCGTGGAGAGGAGCCCCCACTTCCTTGAGGTGTGCCAACAACCTCCCTCTCATGGGTCAGCTCCCCCTCAGCGCCTGCAAGTGGCTGGAGAGCACCTTGCTGCACATCAGGGGGGCCATGGGGACCCCTCTCAGCATTGGAAGTCCTACTCAGAGGGACGTCCATGAAGGTCTGGTTTCGGTGCTCAATAGATGCCCATCGCTCCTCAAGAGATGCCATTCTATTCAGAGCATTCACCAGAGCGGGCCTGCGTGGGTACACTGAGCATCGGCGGCAGTTGGAAACCGGCGGCAGTGAGTCAGGAGCAGCCCGACCAGAGCGGGACTGCGTGGGAACACTGAGCATCGGCGGCAGTGAGTGAGGAGCAGCCCGACCAATTCAACAGCAGGGGAGAGAGGTAAAAAGTAATCAAAGTGTGACGTCACCAGGAAGCAGGTAAGTGATTGGTTAGTGAGTATTTCTCTTTTTTAAACTTTAACTCTGGTTTATAGTTTCTAAGTTCTCTCTGGTGTAGCAGGGACTGTTGGTAAACCAGTTAACTGTAGTGTAATTAGCGGGATTGATTGATTTAATTTAAATTCAATTAATTAAAGGGTAAGTCATGGCAGGACAGCTGGGCCCCGTGATCTGCTCCTCCTGCAATATGTGGGAAATTAGGGACACTTCCTGTGTCCCTGACAACTACATGTGCAGGAAGTGCATCCAGCTGCAGCTGCTGACAGACCGCATTGTGGCGCTGGAGCTGTGATTGGATGCACACTGGAGTGTTCACGATGCTCAGGACATCGTGCATAGCACATTTACGGAGTTGGACACACCGCAGGTAGAGGTTGGACAGGAAGAAAGGGAACGGGTGACCAACAGGCAGAGTACTAGGCGCAGGCAGTTAGTGCAGGGGTCCCCTGTGGCCATCCCGCTCTCCAACAGATACACCACTTTGAGTACTGTTGGGGGGGATGGCTTATCAGAGGAAGGCAGCAGCAGCCAACTTCCTGGCACCAGGGGTGGCTCTGCTGCACAGAATGGGAGGAAAAAGAAGGGTAGAGCTATAGTAATAGGGGATTCAATTGTAAGGGGAATAGATAGGCGTTTCTGCGGCCGCAAACGAGACTCCAGGATGGTGTGTTGCTTCCCTGGTGCAAGGGTCAAGGATGTCTCCAAGCGGCTGCAGAACATCTTGGAAGGGGAGGGTGAAAAGCCAGTTGTCGTGGTGCATATAGGCACCAACAATATAGGTAAAAAGCGGGATGAGGTCCTAAAAGCGGAATATAGGGAGTTAGGAGATAAATTAAAAAACAGGACCTCAAAGGTAGTAATCTCAGGATTGCTACAAGTGCCACGTGCTGGTCAGAGTAGAAATAGAAGGATACTTCAGATGAATACATGGCTAGAGGAATGGTGCCAGGAGGAGGGATTCAAGTTCCTGGGACATTGGAACCAGTTCTGGGGGAGGTGGGACCAGTTCAAACCGGACGGTCTGCACCTGGGCAGGGCTGGAACCAATGTCCTAGGGGGAGTATTTGCTAGTGCTGTGGGGGAGGGTTTAAACTAAAATGGCAGGGGGTTGGGAACCTGAGCAGGGAGACAGAGGAAAGGGAAACTGTAGTGTATGTACCCGTCTACCTTTAAGGGAACTATTGAATGTAACCGTTCACCTTTAAGAGAACTACTTTAGGTGTGGCACTATTTGTTTGGCTTCTGTATACTGTAATACTGATAGTGACCACACCAGTATATAAGTGTTGTGGCAGGATTGCTGGGGCAGATTCGCGCGGACCTTCGAATAGTAAAGACCTGTTTGTTTGTTACTTCTGAAGTCTGTGTATTTATTAACTGCACAACCCACAGACTTTACAGAAACAAGGATAAAAGCAAAACATAGGAAGGAGAAAAACAATAGTGGCAGTCAGAGAAATCAACGGTTTAAATCAAACATGGCCACAGTAAATAATAATTCTAATAGGTCTAAGAGCATTAAAAAAACAAGCCTGAAGGCTTTGTGTCTTAATGCGAGGAGCATTTGTAATAAAGGTGGATGAATTGGCTGAGCAAATAGTAGTAAACAAATACGATTTGGTTGGGATTACGGAAACGTGGCTCAAGGAAGGCCAGGACTGGGAACTCAACATCCAGGGGTATTCGATATTCAGGAAAGATAGGCAAAAAGGAAAGGGAGGTGGGGTAGCATTACTGGTTAAAGAAGGGATTAACACAATTGTAATGAAGGATATTAGCTCTGATGAGGTGGAATCTGTATGGGTAGAATTGAGAAATACTAAGGGGAAAAAACGTTAGTGGGAGTGGTTTATAGACCTCCAAACAGTAAGGCGGAGGTTGGGGATGGCATTAAAAGAGAAATTAAAGAAGCGTGCAATAAGGGCACAGCAGTCATCATGGGTGACTTTAATCTACATATAGATTGGGCCAACCAAATGAGTAACAATACAGTGGAGGAGGAATTCCTGGAGTGTTTACGGGATGGTTTCCTGGACCAATATGTCGAGGAACCAACCAGAGATCAGGCCATCTTGGACTGGGTATTGTGTAACGAGAAAGGATTAATTAGCAATCTTGTTGTACGAGGCCCCTTGGGTCGGAGCGATCATAATATGATTGAATTCTTCATTAAGATGGAGAATGAAGTAGTTGACTCGGAGACTAGGGTCCTCAATTTAAATAAGGGAAACTACGATGGTCTGAGGAGCGAGTTGGGTAGGATTGATTGGGGAATGGCACTCGAGGGTTGACGGTGGATAGGCAATGGCAAACATTCAAAGACCGAATGGATGAACTACAGAATTTGTTCATCCCAGTTTGGCATAAAAATAAAACAAAAAAGGTGACAGAACCGTGGCTAACAAGGGAAATTAGGGATAGCATAAGGTCCAACGAGAGGGCATAAAAATTGGCCAGATAAAGCAATAATCCTGAGGATTGGGAGCAGTTTAGGATTCAACAAAGGAGGACAAAGGGATTAATTAAGAAAGGGAAAATAGAATATGAGAGTAAGCTTGCAGAGAACATAAAAACTGACTGTAAAAGCTTTTATAGATATGTAAAGAGAAAAAGATTGGTGAAGTCAAGCGTAGGTCCCTTGCAGCCAGAATCGGGGGAATTTATAATGGGGAACAAAGAAATGGTTGACCAACTAAATACATATTTTGGTTCTGTCTTCACAAAGGAGGACACAAATAACCTCCCAGAGATGCCGGGGAACATAGGGTCTGATGAAAGGGTGGAACTGAAAGAAATCAGTATTTGTAGGGAAATGGTGTTAGGAAAATTGATGGGACTGAAGGCCGATAAATCCCCAGGGCCTGATAATCTACATCCCAGGGTACTTGAGGAAGTGGCCCTGGAAATAGTAGATGCATTGCTGGTCATCTTCCAGAACTCGATAGACTCTGGAACGGTACCCATGGATTGGCGGGTGGCTAATGTTACCCCACTATTCAAAAAAGGTGGCAGAGAAAAGGCGGGGAATTATAGACCGGTAAGCTTGTCATCGGTAGTGGGGAAAATGCTAGAGTCCATTATAAAAGATGTAATAGCAGAGCACTTGGAAAGCAATGACTGGATCGGACAAAGTCAACATGGATTTACAAAAGGTAAATCATGCTTGACTAATCTACTGGAATTTTTTGAGGATGTAACTGGTAAAATAGATAAGGGAGAACCAGTGGATGTGGTGTATTTGGACTTTCAGAAGGCTTTCGATAAGTTCCCGCGTAAGAGATTAGCGTGCAAAATTAAGGCACATGGGATTGGGGGCAAGGTATTGACTTGGATAGAGAACTGGTTGGCGGACAGAAAGCAAAGAGTTGGAAAAAACGGGTCATTTTCCGAGTGGCAGGCAGTGACTAGTGGGGTACCGCAAGGATCGGTCCTAGGACCCCAGCTTTTCACAATATATATTAATGATCTGGACGAGGGAATTGGATGTAATATCTCCAAATTTGCAGACGACACAAAGCTGGGTGGGAGAGTATGCTGTGAGGAGGATGTCGTGAAACTCCAGCACGATTTGGACAGGTTGGGTGATTGGGCAGAAACATGGCAAATGCACTATAATGTGGATAAATGTGAGGTTATCCACTTTGGTGGCAAAAACAGGAAGGCAGATTATTATTTGAATGGCAATAGATTGGGAGAAGGGGAAGTGCAAAGAGACCTGGGTGTTCTTGTACACCAGTCACTGAAGGTAAGCATGCAGGTGCAGCAGGCGGTTAAGAAGGCAAATGGTATGTTGGCCTTCGTAGCAAGAGGGTTCGAGTACAAGAACAAGGATGTCTTGCTGCAGTTGTACAGGGCCTTGGTGAGACCACACCTTGAGTTTTGGTCGCCTTACCTGACGAAGGATGTTCTTGCCATGGAAGGAGTGCAGCGAAGATTCACCAGGCTGATACCTGGGATGGCAGGAATGACGTATGAGGAGAGATTGTGTCGATTGGGCTTATACTCACTGGAGTTTAGAAGATTGAGAGGGGATCTCATCGAAACCTATAAAATTCTGTCAGGCCTGGACAGACTAGATGCAGGAAGGATGTTTCTGATGGCCGGGGAGTCCAGAACCAGGGGTCATAGTCTAAGGATAAGGGGTAAGCCATTTAGGACTGAAATGAGGAGGAATTTCTTCAACCAGAGAGTGGTGAACCTGTGGAATTCTCTGCCACAGAGGGCGGTGGAGGCCAGTTCATTAAGTATATTCAAGAAAGAGTTGGATATATTTCTTAAGGCTAAAGGGATCAAGGGATATGGGGAGAAGGCAGGGACAGGGTACTGAATTTGGATGATCAGCCATGATCTCATTGAATGGCGGAGCAGGCTCGAAGGGCCGAATGGCCAACTCCTGCTCCTATCTTCTATGTTTCTATGTTTTTGACACCCTGGCGACTAAGCTCCTCCATGGCCGCAGCCCTCCTCTCCTCTGCTGCAGCCGTCCTCTCTTCGGCTGCAGCCAGCATTGCCACGGAGGTGTAAGAAATAGCTGTTCGATTCAAAGATGGGTTTTAATTCTTAGACCAGGGACTGACAACAGGCAAGCGGAAAAAGATCGCATAAATGCCAGCAAGGTCGAATATCAAGCATCAGAAGACAAATAGAAAAGATAAGTGAATGGTAAAATGCGAGGAAACAGGGAGGATAGCACCTGCTAGATAACAAGGAGCCACAAAGCCATAAAATGCCCTTGAAGAAACTTGACAAAACATTCCCCAAAAATAAGAGGGAGGCCTTGTCAGTCATGCAAAAAGGGACGGCGAGGTTTGCCTTCCCACTTCACAATTGGACAATAGGGAGGGGGATAGATGATTGACAAGAGATAGATCACAGCCCACCGAAATAACTATAAGAATAGAGGGCTGAGAGTGGGAATCAGTCAGCGAGGGGCGAAGGTATTTTTTGAGGTGGAAATCACTGCTGGCTCACCTCCAACAGCCAGAGGGACGAATCAACAGAGGCGACTGCTGTTACTGGCTGCAGAGACTTGCTGACCCAAGACCTCCACGCTGCCTTACCAGACCTCCAGCCAACCGTCCGTCCGGTCATGGCATTCTGCTTCGGTAAGTCGTAGATCGCTTTCTACTGTCACGAGTTGTATGTCTATTATACGCAGCTTAAACCATATGTAATATCTGATTATGCTTTGAAACTGTAGCTCTTTAATAAAAGCCTTGCAACTTCTAAAACCCTGTTGGGTAATCCCTGTGAGCCTGTGATTCTGAATCTTGCATTGGTGTCAGAAGTGGGATCACGGAGTTAGGAGTTGTCAGGTTCCGGTTGGGATGACCGGAGGGACCGGTCAAACACGCGTGATCGTTGGTTAGACTGTGTATAGTGTTATTTTTCTCTCCGAAAGAAGGGAGCGGTAAAGAGCTTGTTGAAAGGTAAAACCAGAAATACAATGGTGTTGGCATATCACCGGGAACAGTTGATAGATAGCCTGAAGGAGGTAAAGCATAAAGTGCAGGAGGGAGAGATAAAGAAGGAAAAAGATCTAATTTGCAGATTAACCAATCTGAAAACTCAGCAAAGGAAGGGAAAAAACGGATTTGGAAAGCCAGGAAAAGCTGCTGAGACACCGATTTAAAAGGGGAAAAAAAGATAAATTTAAAGTTTTACCGACATGGAAGTTATTAACATCTGTGCCAAGACAAATAAAACACAAGATTGCTGAGTGAAAGGAACCTTAAAAAAAGTTAGAATTTCAGTTTGTATGAAAATGTATGTTAAAGTGTGAATGTTTTCCTGACTATGAATGTTTAAGAAGTTACAGTATTTCTTTTGTCTGAAAAGTCTGTCTTTAAAAGAGAGATTCTGTTATGTGTGTTTTAGCTCCACCCACTTCTCTGTGTTAAAAGCGTATAATCTTTTGTCTTGGATTTTGGAAGTTTTAAGAATGTGCAAATAAGATTGTGCCCCAAGAATTGGAAAAAAAATCTTTGAACTAATTTAAGTTAAGCTGGTGTGTAAAAACTGAGAAGAACAACAAAGTTTGTTTAACAGAAGATTAAGTTTCAGTCTAAGATTTAATGGGCAACGGGGGCACCGGATGGTCCTGTGGGGGAGTAAAGGAAAGTTAGAGATGTGATGGCAAGGCTACTTGCACATTGGATTTGGAATATGCTCATAAGTCCAAATGATGTGACTTCAGAATCATATCAGCAACTAATGCTATGTCAATGAGAGAGATGGGGAACCATTCTGTCACCAGCTTGCGGGCTTGCTCCTGTCTCTCCTGCCCCAGCATTCACAGGCATGTCAGCCCCAGCAATCTCGATCGCTGCTTCCTCCCAGGGGGTCAAGTGGGCAAATGAGGGTGGTCCTCTTCCAGTCATCGCACGCTCTCTCCTATTGTGAGCGCTCTTTTCCTGCAATGAGAGAGACAAGTGGAGTTTGAGTGTGAGTGCAGGAGTGAGTGTAGAGATTGCATAGCATAGATGCTTAGAAGGAGACAAAGATCTGAGGCTGCAAGACCAAGGGCCCTCCCTGTGATTTGTCAGTTGTGTTCCAAGCATCAGAGTGAGAGGCAGTGTGAGGGCTGCATGGTCGAATAGTTATGTGAATGTGAGCATAGAGAGATAGGGAATGGGTAAGGGTGCATGGATGTGACTGAAGTGGGATGTGGAGGAAGAGATTGCTGAAGCTGAGTGCTGTTGGGGAAAGGCAATGGGGATCAGGTTGAGGGTGATGGAAACTTCGTACTTACTTTCCCTGTGCGGTGAAGGTCATGGAAGCGCTTCCTGCACTGCATCCAGGTGCGACGGGTGACTCCCAGAGAGTTTACCTCTGCTGCCACCTGCATCCAGGCAGCCCTGGTCTCTTTGGGAGGCCTCGTCCTCCCTGAGCGAGGATAGAGGACCTCCCTTTGGGCCCTTGCCCCATCCACCAAGGTCTGCAGTGACGTTGCGTTGAAGTTGACAGCAGCTCGGCCTCTGCCGCTGGCAGCAGCTGGTGCAGGCTCCTCTGCCATTCTGTACGACTGGTTGGGAAGCCTGCAGAGGTGGAAAAGCTTGCTGGACACTTTAAAAGCACCACGAATGATGACATCATACTGTGGGGCTTTCTGACTGGAAATGGACAATTAGCAAGGCTGCCCACACGCTGGAGCTTAATTGGCCACTTGAGGGAAAATTGCGTGCAGCTGGCTGACCCATTTTTTTTTTCGGGTCGGAACCCCACATTCGGGGAACCCGCCCATTTCCCGCACGATCCACAAAATCGGGCCCTATGTCTATCGTGTTCCATACTGCTGTAGCTCCTATTCCTCCCCATTCTCCCAATCCCAATCTAGGGGCCAAGATTCGTCACTGTATTTTCCAGCATTCCTTTCTACAAAATCCTTAACTATTCGGTTCACCAGTTTACTGTAAAGTAGCTCATGTGTGGTTGCACAGACCCTTGGCACTTGGACTGCTGAAAGATTAAATATCACTGAGACAATTCCATATCTAATGTCATTATACCGGCTCTCATGGGTACGAGTTACTACTAAACTATTCTCTGGACCTTCAGTTGTTTCTGGGCAAGATTTACCCTAATCACCAGTTTCATTCTTAGTGGATTTCTCTCTTGCCATTACCCCCATTATTATGGTATCTGCATGGTTACAAAATCCGAAACCGCAACGTGTACTTTTCTGTTCAGTCCAGAGGGCCCTCCACTCCTGTCCACCTACATGTCTCGGCCAGTTTAGGTCATTATCTTAATGTCCCATCCCTCGCTTCTTGTTTCATAATGTACACCCACTATTCCAGTTTTAACTGCTGACAGCTTCTGGAGGAGTCGTTGTTTATACCACCCGCTGGATTTGGGGTTTTTTCCTTCGGTACTACATGTTGTGGGATTTCTCTCTGCCCCAAAGCAGACTGGGACGAGCGTGTACTGGTTCCAAGCGATCTTTATTCAAGCACGTGCAGTGAGAGGCCCCCTCAGTCTGAGCTGAGATGGGAGTCTAATTTTTACATTTGAGCAGTTGGCTTATATACAATCTTACTACTTGTTTCCTTCACATCTTCGGGACTTGGCCAATTAATTGTCCAAGTCATGTACACTTAATCACATCTCCACAAAACACCTCTTGTTTACCTTATTTGCCCTGTTTCCACATCTGCCATTGTTCTACTCTAACTCTTATCCAATTTCGTACACTTAACCACATCTTCACAAATCACATTGGCGGCCCATTGTTCAATGTATGGCCTCCTTGCCGCCTTTCACTCTCGCAATCATTGTGACTTATGCTTTTTCCATCTGTCTTTTCTGCCTGACTTCTCCTTTATTACATCAGCCAGCTAGTCAGTTAAGCTGCTAATCGAACTTTTAACCCCTTCACTACATCTTAACCTTAACCAAACTCCACTTCCTTCTGGGACTGAGATTAAAGTACCTGACTGACCCATTAGGCAGATTTTTCACACAGCCTTTGCTCTACTTTACAAACTTCCTTAAGGAATCAACATGCTAGACGCGCATCACTTATCAATTTAAAATATTTAACCATGACCATAGAGGTTGGAGATGGGGTGGTGTCAGCAGTAAAGTGGCCTATAGATAGAATGATCACCGATGAGATGGTCCAGCGAAGGATGCAGCTCATCATGTAGTTCAACATCACTTCTGTTGGTCCTGCAAAAACGTACAATATTCTTTCACAGTTTTCAACTGATTGATATGGTACCATTTAGCCACCTTGGTCCTTCCCTTTTTTCCCAGGAATTGCACCAGGTGGACCAAAGGGCTGACCCTGTTAATAATTGGGAAGGGGCCATTCCACTTCGGTTCGAAGCAATGTCGCTTCTTCCCATATTTCAGTTCCATTACCACCTTGTCTAAGTATTTCTTTGCCTGGTTTTTTGATTTGCCTGTTAGTTTGTTCTATGTTCTCTACCACCATTTCAAGCCATTTTTGGTTGGCAATCTCCTGTAATAAGGGTGTGGCTGAAGGGGTTAACAGATGGGTTGGTATTCGCAGTGGTTGCCTGATCATAGCCTGGTAGGGCGAGATACCCGTTGTGCTACGCGGGGTGGATCCAATAGCCATTCGGCACTTTGGCAACATACTGGACCATTTGGTGGGGTGATCGGCACAAAATGTGTTTAACCAGTTTTCAGAGTTCGGTTTCCTCTTTCCACCACTCCAGATGATTGGGGGTGATGGGAGATGTGAAGTTTATGCGAGATAATGATTATCCATTCCAGTTCGGTAAAAATTTGGGTGGTAAATTTTGATCCCTGTTCACTCTCAACTTGGATTGGCACTCTCCACCTGCAGATCACCTCACCCAATAAAAGGCGAGCTGCTGTCAATGCTGTGTTCGTTTTACATGGAAAAGCCTCCCTCCATTTCGTAAATTTACCGACTAACTGGACAACACCGTAAACCAGAAGATCCGGTAGGTAGAGGCCCTATAAAATCAATTTGAAGTTGGGTCCAAGGTCCAGCAGGAGGAGGGGGACTGCGCAACAGTGCCCGATTAGTGTGGGCACTCAGATTGTGCTATTAACAGGGCAGACAACGATTCACCCTATGAGTGACATCCATGACACAATCGGGATGCCATGCAAATTTGCGTCACTTCTGAACAGTTACTTAAGCTGAATAGTGTCCTCCCACAGGGTGCAAGTGGTG
Source organism: Somniosus microcephalus (assembly GCF_052327205.1). Taxonomy (NCBI): domain Eukaryota; kingdom Metazoa; phylum Chordata; class Chondrichthyes; order Squaliformes; family Somniosidae; genus Somniosus; species Somniosus microcephalus. The sequence continues at coordinate 55,391,819 of NC_141010.1, read as the reverse complement.
GAGATCAAAAATTTCGGATGTCATGGATGGGGGAACATAAAAACATAAGAAATAGGAGCAGGAGTAGGCCATTCGACCCCTCGAGCCTGCTCCGCTATTCAATAAGATCATGGCTGATCTTTTACTTGATCTCCACTTTCCTGCACTATCCCCATATCCCTTGATTCCCTTAATATCCAAATATCTATCGATCTCTGTCTTGAATATAGAAACATAGAAGATAGGAGTAGGCCATTCGGCCCCTCGAGCCTGTTCTGCCATTTAATGAGATCATGGCTGATCATCCAAATTCAGTACCCTGTCCCTGCTTTCTCCCCATATCCCTTGATCCCTTTAGCCTTAAGAGATATATCTAACTCCTTGAATATATTTAATGAATTGGCCTCAACTGCCTTCTGTAGTAGAGAATTCCACAGGTTCACCACTCTCTGGGTGAAGAAATTCCTCCTCATCTCAGTCCTAAATGGCTTACCCCTTATCCTTAGACTGTGACTTCTGGTTCTGGACTCCCCCGCCATCGGGAACATCCTTCCTGCATCTAGTCTGTCTAGTCCTGTTAGAATTTTATAAGTTTCAATGAGATCCCCTCTCATTCTTCTAAACTCCAGCGAATATAAGTCTAATCGACCCAATCTCTACTCATGTCATTCCTGCCATCCCAGGTATCAGCCTGGTGAATCTTTGCTGCACTCTCTCCATGGCAAGAACATCCTTCCTCAGATAAGGCGACCAAAGCTGCACACAATACTCAAGGTGCGGTCTCACCAAGGCCCTGTACAACTGCAGCAAGACATCCTTGCTCCTGTACTCGAATCCTCTCGCTATGAAGGCCAACATACCATTTGCCGCCTTAACCGCCTGCTGCACCTGCATGCTTACCTTCAGCGACTGGTGCACAAGGACACCCAGGTCTCGTTGCACTTCCCCTTTTTCCAATCTACTGTCGTTCAGATAATCTGCCTTCCTGTTTTTGCCACCAAAGTGGATAACCTCGCATTTATCTGCATCTGCGATGCATCTGCCCAATCACCCAACCTGTCCGAATCATACTGGAGTTTCTCTGCGTCCTCCTCACAGCACACACACCCACCCAGCTTTGTGTCCTCTGCAAATTTGGAGAAAGTACATCTAGTTCCCTCGCCTAAATCATTAATATATATTGTAAATATACTCTGGCTGAGCCTCCACAGCCCTCTGGGGTAGAGAATTCCAAAGATTCATCACCCTCAGTGAAGAAATTTCTTCTCATCTCTGCCCTAAATGGCTGGCCTCTTATTCTGAGACTGTGACCCCTGGGTCTAGACTCACCAGCCAGGGGAAATATCCTCCCTGCATCGACCCTGTCAAGCCCTGTAAGAATTTTGTATGTTTCAGTGAGATCACCTCTCATTCTTCTAAACTCTAGAGGATATAAACCTAGTCTACTCAATCTCTCCTCATAGGACAATCCCCCCATCCCAGGAATCAGTCTGGTGAACCTTCGTTTCACTCCCTCTATGGCAAGTATATCCTTCCTTAGGTAAGGAGACCAAAACTGTACACAATACTCCAGGTGTGGTCTCACCAGAGCCCTATATAATTGCAGTAAGACATCTTTACTCTTATACTCAAATCCTCTTGTACTAAAGGCCAACATACCATTTGCTTTCCTAATTGCTTGCTGTACCTGCATGTTAACTTTCAGTGATTTGTGTACAAGGACACCCAGGTCCCTCTGAACACCAACATTTCCCAATCTCTCTCCATTTAAAAAAATACTCTGCTCTTCTATTTTTCCTACCAAAGTGGATAACTTCACATTTCTGCACATTATATTCCATTTGCCATGTTCTTGCCCACTCACTTAGCCTGTCTATATCCCCTTGAAGCCTCTTTGCATCCTCCTCACAACTTATATTCCCACCTAGCTTTGTATCATTTGCAAACTTGGATACATTACATTTGGATACTACTCCCACCAGTGACTTCTTACCCTTATTATTTCTTATCTCCACCCAAACTGATTCTACATCTTGAGCTTCTGAGCCAATATCATTCCTCACCACTGCAGTGATCTCATCCTTTATTAACAGAGCTACCCAACCTGCTTTTCCTTTCTGCTTATCCTTCCGAAATGTCAAATACCCCTGAATATTCAGTTCCCAGCCTTGGTCACCTTGCAACCACGTCTCTGTAATGGATATCAGATCATACCCATTTATTTCTATTTGTGCCGTCAACTCATCTACCTTGTTACGAATGCTGCGTGCATTCCGATAAAGAGCCTTTAATTTTACCTTATCATTTTTCCTTACTCTGACTCTATTTTCTGATGCACTCTTATGATTGTATGCTCTGCCCCTTCCTGATATATTCTGATTATCATTAGCCCTCTCGTTGCCCTGCACTATTGCCTTCTCCTTTCTCTTTGCCTTCCTAAATACCCCTTCACCTGAACCCCTATCATTTATTTCCAGCTTAGCTGTTCTCCCTTCTGATTCTACCCTCAGGTTCCCATCCCCCTGCCAAGCTAGTTTAAACCCTCCCCAACAGCACTAGCAAAACCCCCCGTGAGGATATTGGTCCTGTTCCCGTTGAGGTGCAACCCATCTGGCTTGTAGAGGTCCCACCTCCCCCAGAAACGGTTCCAATTTCTAGGAATCTAAAGCCCTCCCTCCTACACCATCTCTCCAGCCACGCATTCACCTGCTCTATCTTCTTATTTCTGTACTCATTAGCACATGGCACTGGTAGTAATCCGGTGATTACTACCTTTTGAGGTCCTGCTTTCTAACTTCTTTCCTAGCTCCCTAAACTCTGCCTGCAGGACCTCCTCCCTCTTTCTACCTATGTCGTTGATACCGATATTGACCTGTAGAAACGGGGGGTTATGGGTTTATTGTCTCTGGCCAGTCAGAAGTATCTGAGCTGCTCCAGAGCCCCGTGCGGTTTCGAATCGCTCCCCTTTTCTGGTTCTGACCGCCGGACTTATTTCAGTAGCGATGTAGACAAAGCGAGACTCGTAGTTGGGTGCAAAGAAGACCAGTATTTATTGAAAATAAGAATAAATTGAAAATAATGATGAATACAGCACTCTTTCACTTAATACAGCGCACCTTTGCTTAATACAGTGTTTTTGATTAATACAGCACACTTTTACATAATAGGGGAGGAGAAATGGACACATCGAGGGAAAATTGACTAAAATTACAATTTAACAAAATTCCCACCCCAAATACCTATTTAGGTTGCCTTGTAAAGGGCCAGAAAATTTTATGCTCACCAGTAAACGCCTGCTCCGTGTCCCTGTGGTCTGTCTTGGATTCTTCACCGCCCCGAAGTAGAGATACCCCAGTAATTCAAAAGTAACTGCTGGTATTCCACTTCTTTGGGCGGGCTGTTGAGCTGTTCCTCTGTAGGCAGGGCACGGAGGCGAGGCGGCTTCCTGAGGGACTATCTTTATACCCCATTGGGAGCCGTTGTCTTCGCACCCAAATCTGCATGTATCTGGGCTATACAAAAGGGATCGATCTGTCCCCATTGACTGTAATGGGTTTGAATGTGTTCCCATTCATTTTAACTGGTTTGTGCTTAATACAAAATGTCTCGGGCATCCTTAAGTGTTCAGTCAACATCACTCAAATGGTTTCCATTGCCCTGCGGTCGCAGTCCAACTGCAACTGATTGATAGCTTTAAGTAATTAAGCCTTTGAGTCAACATTGTAGCGAGTTCTGTAAACAAACATCCTTTGTCCTGTGGGTGAAACTTCCTAAACTGCAGTTGATTGACAGTTTCAAGTACTTCATGCATGCACACAGGCTGGTATTTTCAAATCCTTTTGTCAGCCTGCGATGGGAGAGGCTGTCTTTGTCTTCTGCCACGAGGCCTGACAGCCATTTTGATACCCTGGGTTTTTAAGGTATATTCCACCCTGGTTTTCTTTAATCAAAAATGATCTTCGGGGGCTGTAGTAATTTTCCAAAATTTTTGCGAACCTTACAGACCACAACCTTTGGCTGCTCACCTGCCCCCTCAATGCCCTGCAGCTGTTCAGTGACATCCTTGAACCTGGAACCAGGGAGGCAACATACCATCTTGGAGTCAGGTCTGCAGCCGCAGAAACGCCTGTCTGCTCCCCTAACTATTGAATCCCCTATCACTATTGCTCTTCCCTCCCCGCCTGTGCAGCTGAGCCTTCCATGGTGCTGTGGACTTGGCTCTGGCTGCACTCCTCAGGGGAACCATCACCCTCACCAGTACTCAGCACCGAATACTGGTTGGTGAGCAAGATGGGCTCGGGGCACCTGCACTACCTGCCTGATCCTCTTCTGTCTGGCAGTCACCCATTCCCTCTCTGCCTGCACATTCTTAAGCTGTGGGGTGACCACCTCCCGAAACGTGCTATGCACGTAGCTCTCAGCCTCGTGGATGCACAGCAGTGACTGCAGCCACCACTTTAGCTGCTATAGGTGGTGGCGCTTCCCGCACATGTGGTCAACCAGACCACGAGAGGTGTCCAGGACTTCCCACATGGCACATCGTGATGTCAGTCAAGCGTGCAACGCCCCAGACCGGGTATTCAGTCACGCCACCTGACGGGAAGGGGCTGGGGAGTGCTATTTAAAGGTGGGTGCTTCCTGCCTTGTCGGCAACATTTTTGGTTTTAACGCTGTCCTAAGGAGTTTTGGCCCTCGGCACCGCTTTTGAAGTTCCTAAGTGCCGAGCTCTTTCCCTGGGCCTATCCATTAGTGCTTCCAACACAATTGCTTTTGAGGTCACTTCAGGCTGAGATTCAAAGCTGCAATGAGCAGGGTGTGGCTGGCCAGCAAGATGGCCCCTCCCCTTTAAGAACTGGACGGCGCCAGTCTGTCTGGCTTCCATGGTAACTGACATCGCCTGAGCTTCGGTGGCGTTCTGAGGTAGCGCCTCGCTCCCCGACATTAGCGCCTTAAGACGTGTGTAGCACCTGATTTAGCGCTCAAATCACCTCCAGGGGCAAGTTTTGCAGTCGGAGGTGATAATTAGCGTCGAGCACTAAGCTTTGCACCCGGCTGATATTAGCGCCCCAAAATGGGCGATACTGAATTTTTCCCCTAAATGTCAGAATGAACATTGTTCTATCCTGAATGAGGAATTAAATTGTTTTTTATGATTTTAATATACTGAAAAGAAGTTTCCTCCAGAAACTAAACAAGTGATTTGTTTAATTGCCTGTTATAAAAAAAAACACCTCCCCCTACCTCGGCAGCCCTGCAGTCTCTCTGTTACACGGTCTTCCCCACTCAGCCTCCTTTCTCCACAAACAGTAGTCCTAGAAAACTCTCCAACTCCCAGCCTCTCTCGGCCCTTTATCCTACTTCTCATGAACGTCCCCCTTTTACGCTCAGCTATTTGAGCACACTCGTGGGACAGGTCCCATTAAATGAGTGCCTATTTCTGTAGTGTCCGCATATCAATAGCACACGGACTGCAGGAGAACGGTACTAACAGCTGTTTACTGAACAGAGGGTATGCTGGAACTGAAAGTATAGAAGCCTGCTACGGCTTTATATACAGGTGTGGTTACTGCCGGTACTACAGTATAAAAGCAGTTCTCTCTTAAAGGTACATACAAAACAATTCCTCCCCTTTTAGATAAACAGTACATAACATTCATTTAACAATTAAATAATAACTAATTACAATTACAATTTTCTCTGTACTATATACATCAACTGAAGTAATCATTTATAAATTCAATCTTTGAGGAGGCTTCCTGATCCTGTCTGGATAGCGCCTTTCTCGAGTATCCTGTTCTTGCGGCGGAGTCGATTCTGGCTCATTGTCATTGGTTGGTTCGTCAGCTTCCAATACCACTGATTCTGAGGTAGACGCAATCTGTACTTTGGGTTCATCACCAGGTGCGCATGCTCGTGGTATGGGTTTGACTTGTTCCTGTGACTCTAGAATCTGGTCAGCATGGCGTCTCACAATGCTCTCTCCAATGTCCACTGTGTACATTAGTGGTCCCTGCTGTGTGCATATCATTCCTGGCTGCCATTTTTCTGTTCGGTAGTTGCGGGCCAAGACTGGTTGCCCTGTCTTGAAGCTCCTGGTTGGCTTCTCATTGATGTGCTGGAATTGCTTATCCTCAACATCTCGTTTTATGTTTGGTTTGAGCAAATCCAGGTGACATCTTAACCTTCGGTTAAAGAACATTATGGCTGGAGCTTGGTTGGTGACTGCATGTGTCGCATTCCGGTAAGCAAACAAGAAATTATCCACCTTGTGTTGTAGTGGTATGTTGTCGTTATACATCGCCTTTATTGCTTTTTTAAAGGTCTGAACAACCTCTCCGCCAATCCATTTGTGGCTGGATGATATGGAGCAGATGTGTAATGTTTTACCCCATTATTCCTCAAAAACCTCCGGAAATCCTCGGACACAAACTGTGGTCCATTGTCGGAGCAAATCTGTTCTGTCAAGCCATTCCTGGTGAAGATGGTCCGTAGGACTGCAATAGTTTTCTCCGTGGTGGTGGAGGACATTTTGATGACCTCTGGCCATTTCGAATGTGCATCCACGGCGATTAAAAACATTGGGCTAGAAATTCAGTTGGTTGCGCCAGCCGTTAGCGCCTTAGGAGGAGTAGATGTCGAGCGCTAGGCGCTTAGCGCCCGGGCGCAGCGCGATCTGCGCCTCGCCCCAACTTCAGTAGACATTTAGCGCCGGCGCAAAGTCTTTGCGCGCGCTCAGCTGCGCGCGCAGATCATGACGTCATTTTCTCGTGCAACGACCTTTGTGCGCCCCCAACCGGAACTTCAGTCGCGCCGGCCCATTGTGCGCCTGGCGGCCCTCGCGACTGTTGAGTGGAACGGGGCTCAGCCGATGCGGGCCGCGGGGAGCGCAAATTAAAGGGCACTTCACCTGCACTATAAAAGGCTGCCATTTTGCAGCACTCATTCTTGTGATACGGATCTTTGGAGAGAGACCAAGGTAGAGAGCTTACTGCTTTGGCCCTTCACTAGGACAGGTACTTCTGGCTTCACGCCACAGCTTTGCAATTGTCTTTGCCTTCATTCATATCTCATTGTTTGCCAGCATATTATGGGGGCTGCAATGGGTGTCAACGCTGGCTTTCACAATTACATCCAAAGGGCTCACAGACGCCGTGAGAGAGTGCGAGCCCTGGCTAGATGGAGAGGGGGCAACAGGCGTCGCCAAGGGAGGCCTTACCCACCCAGGGTCTACCGCCAGCAGTTCTCCTATCTCAACATATCTGACGACCAGTGTGTTAGGAGGCTGCGATTCCGAAGGGAGGTGGTCACAGAGATCTGCCAGTTACTTCGGAGAGATCTGCAGCCACAGCTAAGGTGCAGGACGTCTCTGTCGGTGGCAGTGAAGGTGACGGTGGCTCTCAACTTCTATGCCACCGGCTCCTTCCAATCCGCTGCTGGGGACATTGCTAACATCTCCCAGTTCGCCGTGCATTGCTGCATCCGCCAGGTGACCAATGCCCTTTTCAGAAGGAGACGTCAGTTCATCTCCTTCCTCATGACCCTGGACAAGCAGCAACAGCGTGCAATGGGATTTGGAAGAATAGCGGGCTTCCCCATGGTGCAGGGCGCCATTGACTGCACGTATGTGGCTTTGCGGGCATCTGTGGAGAATGCCGAGGATTACCGCAACCGGAAGGGCTACCATTCCCTCAATGTACAGCTGGTGTGTGACCACAGGCAGCTCATCCTAGCTGTCAATGCCCACTTTCCAGGCAGCAGCCACGATGCCTTCATCCTGCGACAGACTACTGTGGCTGACATGTTCCAGGCACAGCCTCACCCACGAGGATGGCTTATCGGGGACAAAGGCTTTCCTTTGTGTACCTGGCTCATGACCCCCCTCCGTGCACCCAGGACCCCTGCTGAAGAGGCATACAACGAGTGCCATCAAGCGACCAGGAACATCATCGAACAAACAATCGGTGTCCTGAAGCAACGGTTCCGCTGCCTGGATCATTCCGGCGGAGCCCTGCAGTATTCGCCGGAGCGAGTCTCTCATTTCGTGGTTGTTTGCTGCATGTTGCACAACCTGGCTATCCGCAGGACTCGGGCATTGCCACCACAGATTGGAGCACCACCTCAGGAGGAGGAGCAGGAGGAGGAGGACCAGCACGGGGGAGGCACAAGGTCCAAAGGCCGCCCGTCGGTGGCTTATTGAATGTAGGTTCTAGGCCCCCTCTCGGAATGGCTTGTGCCAATGAAAGAACATGAATGCAGCTGCTCCGCAAGCCCTCAGCCGGTCAAGGCAACAAAAACTTCAAAGTTCAAACATGGACAATCTGATTAAAGGAAATTGTTTATTCCACAAACTCTGTGCCCTTCCCACATGACAAACAGAAACAGAAAAAAAAAAACAAAAACAGTCAGACACATAACTCGCTCCCACAACCTGGAGAGGATTAACAGAACAGTGAAACAAAAAAGACCGTCATCCTCGGCCTTCATAAAAACAAACACAACATCCTCAGCCTTCATAAAAACAAACACAACATCCTCGGCCTTCATAAAAACAACACATTTGCCCACACCACCTACTTTTTGGCCCGCGAGGGCGATGCCTTGCGTATACTTGTGCGGCCCCTGCCCGCCCTGCTCCTCCTCAATTGGAGCCCAGTGGCTGCAGCAAGGCTGGGGGAAGGCTCCTGAGGGGCACATGGCGAGACGGCAGATGCCCTTGGGGGTTGGCCTGCACGAGCTCTGGCCCTCGAGGGGCCGGCTGGTGACTGCTGCAGCTGTGGCTGGGCGGCATCAGTGTGTCCAGCAGCTGGTGGCAGCTGCACTGGTGGAGTGGCAGTGTCAGCTGCAGGAATGGGGGCAAGCTGGCTGATGGCAGGCGCTCGCTGGTCGCCTGATACAGTGGCAGTCGCCCGGGCCAGCACTGCAGCATGCGCAGCAAACTGCTGAAGGACAGCCTGCTGGGCTGCTGCAGGGCGGCGGGTGCCCTGGCGATGCCTGGCTGATGCAGCCAGTGTGGCACCAGTTAGTGCCCATGTTGCCCTGGTCTGTGACCGCATAAGACCAGCCAGTGACTGGACGGCACGACTGAGCACTTGGGTATTCGCCGACTGTGCTGCCCCGAATTCCTCCACACTCCCAGCCAGTGACTGGACGGCACGACTGAGCACTTGGGTACTCGCCGACTGTGCTGCCCCGAATTCCTGGAGACTCCTGGCCTGTGCTGCCCCGAATTCCTCCACACTCCGAGCCAGTGACTGTATGGAGTCAGGCATCCGTGCCACTACCCCCATGAGCTCCGTGTGCCTGCGCTCCGAGTCGACGGCCATTTCCTCTAGGAGGCGCACCTCCTCTGCGCTGACGGTCGCAGGACTGGAGGCCGCACTCACCCTCTGGGGAGAAGGCCGCCGAGCTTCCCCACCCCTCCCGCGTTGCTGCAGGCCACTGGGCACAGGAATTTCACTCTCCTGCGACCCTTCCCCCAGGCTCCCCTCCAGGGAAGACGTGTCCCCTACATCGCCATGGGCTGCCGCGGCTGAGGGTGCCACTGATGGGCCGGCTACCTCTTCCTCCTCCTCCTCTTCCGAGGGGCTGTCACTGGCAGCTTCAAGGCCCGCCTCCTCACCTGGTGTATCACCATCTGAAAGCAGGAAGGCACAAGAGTAGCTTTAGAGTGAGGACAGGGCATCAGCGAGGGAGGCATGAGTGGTGCCATTCACCGCATTGGTCGGACAGTGGCAAAGGATGTTGATCTGATGCGCAAGTGGAACGAGAGAGGTCCAGAAGGTGATGTCCTTACCATTGGTGCCCAGAACAGGGTCGGCATCTCCAGTGGCAATGGGGCCAATCACACGGACTCCCATAATGCGCTCCACGCGCTGGTCTAGGTCGGTGAGCTCTTGGTGCTGAGGTCGGCCTCCACCGGTCTCAATCTGGCTATGCCTGTTGTTAGCCAGCTTGGCCTGCAAGAGAAAGGACGGCCTCTAAGTACGGTGTGTAGCCCTGATCTTGTCTGCACTGCCTCCCATTGTCGAATAGCTTGGACAGTGTGTAGCCCTGATCTTGTCTGCACTGCCTCCCATGGTCGAATAGCTTGGACAGTGTGTAAAGTGCAGAATGTGCAATTGATGTTCATGCCAGTCCCATAGCTGCTGGATGAGGGCTGGCCATTAGGGCTTTCAGGTCCCTTTGTCCATAATGTGAGGTGCACATGCAAGGATGAGGAGGACACTGGAAAGGGTACTCACCCTGACAATCCGAGTGAGGTCGTTGAACTTTTTCCTGCATTGTACAGGATTCCTGGCAACCACACTGTTGGATGTCACCCTGTTGGAGACCTCCCTCCAGGCTTTGCGGTAGACGCTGGGCACCGGCTTCTTGCCACTGTCAGGGAACAAAACATGGCGTCTTCGCTCCACTGCGCTAACCAGCAGCCTCAGGTCACCTTCGCTAAAGCGCAGCGCTCTCTCCCGGGCCTTCTGCATCGTCCTGGGCGGTGAGGAGTTGCAGCAGCAGTGCTCAGGCCTAGGTGGAGGGCTGCAGTGTCCAGGGCGTGGCAGGCAAAAAAATCGACCCTTCCCCCTTTAAGAGATGGCCGGCGCCAGTGTGTCTGCCGTCAATGAAGAAATCACCGCACCTGCGCTGCGCCCGGCCTCGGCGGTATAGCTCAGCACCGCCGGCTTAGCGCCTAAAGATAGTCGTGCATCGCCAGTTTTAGCGCTGCAGCAACCTCTTAGGGCGATGCTACTGAATATCGGCGAAGTGGCCTCGACTTTGCGCCGGGCGCAAACTTCAGCGGCCGCCCGACTTTACCGCCCCAAAAGTGGCTATAATGAATTTCTAGGCCATTGAGTCCATAAATGGACCAGCAAAATCAATGTGTACCCGTTGCCATGGAGATGAGGGCCACTCCCATGGGAGTAGCGGGGCCTGTGGTGGAGCGTTTTGGACTTTCTGGCATCCTGTGCATCTCTTGGTCATATCCTCGATTGCTTTATCGATTCCCGGCCACCACACAAACGTCCTGGCTAGGCTCTTCATTTTTACCCCTCCCAGATGACCCTCATGAAGCTCATTGAGCACTCTATCTCTCAACTTGGGTGGAATTACCACTCGGGATCCACACATCAAGGTCCCCCGGCACACTGACAGCTGTTCGCTCCTTGGCGAGAATGCTGGCAACAGTGAGTCGCCATGTGCTGGCCATCCCTTCACCGTCAAATCATAGACCCGAGAGAGTGTCGGGTCATTTCGGGTTTCCTTCTCTATACTTGAGTTTGTAACAGGTAGACATTCGACTATGGTCGAATGGAATATCTCAACAGGGTCCACTGCAGGTGCTTCCTCCACCGTAGGCAACAGCAGGCGCGACAGCCCATCAGCGTTTCCATGCTGTTTCGTACCCTTATACTCTATGTCATATTGATGTGCCCCTAGAAAAAGGGACCATCTTTGCAGCCGTTGCGCCGTCATCACTGGAACGCCCTTCTTTGGGTTAAAAATGGAGACAAGTGGCTGGTGATCAGTCAGTAGGGTGAATTTCTGCCTGTGCAGCTAGTGATTGAACTTCTTCACCCCCCACACCAGGCTGAGGGCCTCCCTGTCAATCTGGGCATAGTTACACTCGGCTGAGGTTAACGAGCACGACGCAAAGGCTATTGGCCTCTCTGAACTGTCAAGGAATTTGTGTGACAGCACCGCTCCAATGCCGTAGGGAGACGCATCACATGCCAACCGAATCGGTAGTGTTGGATTGTAGTGGGCCAATACTTCTTTTGAAGTGATTAGGCATTTATATTTCTGAAAGGCACGCTTACACTCATCACTCCATTTCCATGCTGCTCCAATTTGCAGCAGGGCATTCAGTGGGTGCGGAATTGTACATAAATTTGGCAAGAACTTATGGTAGTAGTTCACCAACCCGAGGAATGACCTCAGTTGCGACACATTTTCAGGTGCTGGAGCCTTGACTACTGCCTCAATCTTGTCTGGGGACTTATGTAACCCCTCTTCATCAATCATGTGGCCACAATATGAGATTTGTTTCCTGAAAAACTCGCATTTGGGGCGGTTGGCTCGTAGCCCATATTCTTGTAATCTAGTGAGCACCTGCTCCAGGTTGGCAAGGTGTTCACTGTCATTTTCGCCCGTAACCAGGATGTCGTCCAAATAACACTGGGTCCCCGGGATCCCTTGCAGGACTTGTTCCATCGCCCTCTGCCAAATAGCTGGAGCTGATGCTACCCCGAATACCAGTCGGTTGTACTGGTAAAGGCCTTTGTGAGTGTTTATCGTGAGGTATTTTCTAGATGCTTCCTCTACCTCCATTTATAGATACGCTTGGGCCAGATCAATCTTCATAAAGCGTTTCCCTCCAGATAGTGAGGCAAAAATATCTTCTATCCGCTGAAGTGGATATTGTGCTGTGTGCAGGACTGGGTTCACAGTTACCTTAAAGTCCCCACAGATGCGAACCTTCTTCGGCTCCCCAGGCGTGCTGCTCAATGATTTCTTCATTACAGGAATGATGGGTGTGGCCCACTCGCTCCAGTCCACCTTGGACGGCACACCTGAATGCTCCAGACTCTTCAGCTCTGCTTCGATGGCTGGGCGGATCGCGTACGGTACCGGTCTGGCCTTAAAAAAATTTTGGGTTTGCGTTATCTTCAATTTTTATCGTTGCCGTTACTCCTTTTAGAGTCCCAAGTCCTTGCTGGAACACACCTTTCACGTCAGTTAGAATTTTTGACAGTCGTCCAGGTGTGACGTCGTCATTCTTTTTGTCAGCCACAGTTAGCGCCTGACTGGAATGCCAATCCAATTGTATTTTTCGGATCCATTCACGTCCCAATAATGGTGGTCCTCCATCTTGTAGTATATATAGATACAGTTTCTGTGTTTCCTTGCCGTTGTATTTAACGGGCACCCTTATTTTTCCTCTGGGGTAGACTTTTTGCCCCGTATATGTCTTCAATACAATGGACGTGTCCTTCAAGGGTATGTGTGAGAATAGCCGCTCATAGTCTCATCGATTCATAACTGTTAGGGCTGATCCTGTGTCCAATTCCATCTTTACTTGGGACCCTGCTATCATGAGGGTGACCCAAATGGTTCGGTGATCATCCTTTGCGATCACGTTGTGCAACTTTAGACAACTTAGTCTCCTGCTCCCGGAGTCATTATCACTCTCCTGATCTTCTGAACTACTGTCTGTCATTTTTTTTACTTCCTTGTACTTTTCCTTAGTAGTTCTTTTAGTGTTGGTTTTCTTTCCCGACCTGCAGACTCGTGCTATGTGTCCCACTTTTCCACATTGCCTGCATACTTTGTCCTTAAACCAGCAGTCCTTCTGGTCATGGGTTGTTCTGCAGCAGCTATAGCACTTTTCTGCTCCATATGCCATTTCGTTGGTGCTATATTCTTGCGGTTTCTGTTGTATTTCCGCAGCTCCCCGTGCTGCTGCTTCGTAGGATACTGCCACGCTGAAAGCCTTTTCTAGCGTAAGGTCCTTTTCCAAAAGTAGTCATTTCTGGGTTCCTTCACTCTGGAGCCCGCAGACAAACTTATCCCTTAAGGTATCTGCCAGTCCTGCTCCGAACTGACAGTGCTTCGATGACTTGCGTAGTTCCGTAAGATAGTCAGCATTACTCTCACCTTTGTGTTGGTTTCTTTTATGGAACTTGAATCTTTCTGCTATCAGCAGCGGTGTAGGGTTTAGATGTTCTTGTAAGATATTGACAATCTCTTCAAAGCTTTTCTCCATTGGTTTAGCTGGGGTAATTAAATTCTGCAATAGGCCGTACGTTCTCGCGCCCATCAAATTTAATAACACCGACGCCTTCTTTTCATCGGCCACCCCATTTGCCTTGCAGTACACTTCAATTCTTTCCACATACGTGGTCCAGTCTTCTATTTCGTTGTCGAAAGCAGTGATACTGCCACTCTTCGGCATCTTGGGTGGTTTAAAATGGTGCCTCCCGCGCTTTTCCTTCTTCCCCATGGATTAAAATGGCACCTCACGCGCTTTTCCTTCTTCCCCTTGCTGCCAATGCTGCTCCTAGCGTTCTAAATAGTAATGGCGGCGCCCCGCGGCTTCGGCGCGTCTCTCTTTTGTTAGTTAAATTTCTTAGTTTTATTCTTCTTCGACGCTGTCCACTGCGCGTCTCTTTTCTTTCCCTTTTTATTTTCTCTAACGCTGCCCGGCTCTTGAGCACCGACCGCGCCCTGTGCGCGCCACCCTCTCTCTCTCTTTTCCTTCCCGACGACGCTGCACGGCCCCCTTGCAGAGCCGCTCGATCGAGCTCAAGCCCGCCGCAGTCCGGAAGCGTCAGCGCACTACCTGCTACCAGCACGATTTGCTGGAACACCTTGACTGGGGAGCCAAGCCCAGCTCTCCACAGCTTCCCCTGCGATTCACTGAACTCCGATGGATCACTGGGCGGTTGCCCACGGTCGACGCCCGTTGCTCTGGCTTCGACCTCCAAGAAGCTTCTTTTCAGGGATGGATCCCCGTGAGGTGATGCAGTACTGCAGGCGAGTTCGAACCTGCTCGTCGCCACTGCAGTGCCCGCGTATCAATAACACACGGACTGCAGGAGAACGGTAATAACAGGTGTTTACTGAACAGAGGGTATGCTGGAACTGAAAGTACAGAAGCCTGCTACAGCTTTATATACAGCTGTGGTCACTGCCGGTACTACAGTATAAAAGCAGTTCTCTCTTAAAGGTACATACACAACAATTTCGAGTCTTTATGTCGCTCGTCCACGGGGGTCAAGTCCAACGAATCATCACAGGTCAAGGGAGGGCTGCGGGCACTCGCTGTTCGGGAGCACCGGGGAGATCTTGAGTTTGTGAATACGGGCGGCCGTACAGGTCTCACCAAGCTTGGAAACCACCACCAAGGCAGAGGCGAAACGGAGTTATTATTGTGAGGATAAGATTACTCTCCCTTCAATCATCTGATGTTTCTGCAACTTTATTACAACATACATGCAGTATTATAACGAACATGCATCAGTAATGAAAACAGACAACCAACCAGTTTAATGCTCGCACACGCGCCTGGTATCGGACCTGGTTTCCTTTGCCACAAACTAGGGCTCTGCCATTGCAATATGGGACAATTTCCGGATAGCATTGTCTCTTAGTCTGTCTGTCTTTCTAGAGGTGCTTCTTTTTGACTTCGCCAACTTGGAAATTCTCTTGGCAGCCCCCTGGTTCCTCAGAATCGGGGGCGACGTTTCCTATCCAGGGTAACCCGATTTGATTGACCGCTGTTGGGCGCTCGTTCGATCTTTCGTGTCTTTTTCTCCCGCCCTGGTCATGGCCTTGATTGGCAGAGTCTAATGTCAGCCCTGCGGGAGTGGGTCTGACAGAGGAATTTTGTCTGGGCCACATCCCAGTTTGAATAACCGAAGGGTATCAAAGCAAACAATTTTTAATGAATTTGTTTTTCCCCTCCTAAGGGGTGTATGAACGCCCCAGATCATCCTACTTTCAGTTACACGGCCCGTCCTTTAGCCAACATCGACATGGTGTTGCCCGGAGGGACCGCGTGGAGTTGCGACTCACTGACTTAGAACACAAAAGATGGCCACAGCTACTTTGTAACTAGATTGCAGAAGATTAAGAAGGATTGACTTAAGAGCTGGAGAGGCCAACCCTCCTCAGATGCCAAGCAACTCTTTAGAGGCATAGTTACTCCCGCCACTGGAGGTCATGTTCCCAGAGAGAGTCTCCCCCACTCCAGACACAATTACCTTCAAAAGGCGAGATTCTGAATGGCCCTACCGTTCCTCTTAAAGCTGAGGTTTCTTCAAGGGCCTTCCTCAGGGATCGGGGCCCTCATCACCTAACGGCCCTCAATCACCCTGCTACACTCCCCACCAGCTCCAGGGGCCTGTGCCGCGAGGCAGTATGCTTGGGAGAGGGCACCGTGCTCCCATGAGCCATTCCCGCTTGGTGTTCCACCTCTAAACAATAGGACCGGAGTGACACAAACCCTCCGGCAACACTGGCATTTGTTTCTTTGTTAGACTGCACCCATTTGAGGGGCAGTGACCGGTCGCTGGGAGGAACTGGCTCTCCAGTAGATAGACCTTAAGGCTTCTGCAGCCCTTTTAATTGATGGGCACGTCTTCTTTACTGTAGCACACCCTTACTCCCTAGACAACCGCTTCCTGCACGGGTCGAGCACGGGATGTTCCTATCAACTATTGGAGAGCGTACAGCTCCCAACCCACCTCTGGGGCATCGGTTTGCAACAGCAATAGGATTATTACACAGCACTTGGCTCGGATCCCGGAACACAGCCTCTGCACTGGCTCCACCGTACCTGGTTTGGTGCTTTAGCTAGGTCGGTAAGGGGGCGGGGGAGTGGAGGCTCGGGAAGCAAAGTCAGGAATAAATAGTCAGTAGTTAGACGATACTGAAAAAAGCCCTGAGGGGTAGCACTTCCTTGCATTGCCCACTGTGTCGCATTACACAGTGTCGCGCTGCACAAGGTGGGCCTGTGTACATCATTTGTCGGAGTGCCTGAGACTGAAGTGGCCAACATTCCACTTTCAGGTCCCAGATCCAGTGTGAGACACTGTCTGGTCGGGACCCTGGTTTACTAAACGGTGCTCACACAACCTCCTGTGTTGGGCTAAATCGTGGGGTCTAATTTGGAACGGAGCCTATAGGAGCCCGTACCATTTGGACTGGCCTTGTGTGTAGTCAAGGCCGGGGCTCCCTCGCTCGTTCAATCATTCCCTTGTATTTCCGCACTATAGTCACATTGGGCCTGGTCTGTGTACAGTTCCTCCCCATCCACCAATAGTTGGTCACAATTAGAGCAACACCTTCATCTGTTCCTGCCAAGAAGCTCCATCCAGTACACTTGGCCAATCTGTGGGGACCCTCCATTGGAAGCTTGTATGAAAATCTCCCTCCCCTACTACCTGCTCTTTCGGTTCAGCACATGTTGTGGCTTTCCACTGTACAAGTAGTATATTTACCAGGCAGTACCATCTCCACCATCATTCACCTGGGCTACAACAACTTGTGGAGGAGTCGAACCAGCAGAGCCTGGCCAGCTCCACCCAGACACCAGGCTGCAGCATGGGGCCTTGTCCAGTACCCACTACAATGCTCAGAGCCAAGACTGCAGTGGGACAACAACAACTTGCATTTATATAGCGCCTTTAACATTGTAAAATATCCTAAGTGCGTCACAGAAATATTATCAAATAAAAGTTGACACTGAACCACATGGAGATATTGGGACGGGACCAAAAGCTTGGACAAAGAGGTCGGTTTTAAGGAGGAGAGGCGGAGGGTTGTAGGGAGGCAATTCCAGAGCTTTGGGGACTAGATCGCTGAAGGCAGGTCATCAATGGTAGAGCGTAGGAAGTCTGGGATGCACAAGAGGCCAGAATAGAAGGATTGTCAAGTTCACGGAAGGTTGTAGGGCTGGAGGAGGTTGGCGAGATGGGGAGGGGTGAGGCCATGGCGGGGTTTGAACACCAGGATGAGAATTTTAAATCTGAGGCGTTGCTGGGGCAGGAGCCAATGTGGATCAGCGAGCACAGGAGCGACGTGTGAACGGGACTTGCTGAGATTTAGGATACGGGCAGCAGGATTTTGGATGAGCTGAAGTTTAGCGGATGGAAGATGGGAGGCCGGCCATGAGAGCAGTGGAATCGTTGAGTCTGGAGGTTACAAATGCAAAAATGAGGGTTTCAGCAGCAGAGGAGCTGAGGCAGAAGCCATCAGTGAATAAAGCACAAGTCATTTCTTTCACATCTGTTTCTTGGAGCTGGTCTGGGGCTTACAACCCAAACTGAAGGACTTCAGTGATGTGGGGAGACTGGAGAAGCAGCGGTAATCCCCTTTGAGCAGAGAAGGTTAAAAGGAGATTTGATGGTGTTTAAAATCATCAACGATTTTGATCCAGTAAATAAGGAGAAACTGTTTCCAGTGGCAGAAGGATCAGTGACCAGAGGACACAGATTTAAATTGATTAGCAAAGGAACCAGAGGTGATCTGAGGAAATAACGTGTTGTTGTGACCTGGAATGCACTGCCTGAAGGTGGGGTGGGTTTGGTGGGCTAGGGGATGAAAAGAAAATGGCGATGACGGACCCCACATGAACCAAATCATGCTGCCCCACGGTGCCCAACAACTCAGAGCGATAGTGAGCCACCTCCCAAAACTCTCCAAGAAGGGAGATCCCTCAGTCCATTTCAGGGAGATAGAGCAGACAGCCGCCGTCAATGATTGTGATGATCCACAACAGGCGAAGATATTGCTATTCTCCCTGGATAGCACAATCCTTCAGTGCCTCTCAGACGAGAGTGAGATGGGGCAGAGAGGGTATGAGGAACTCCGGGACGAGGTCCAGGAGGTTATTGGAGTGGACGACGGCAACCCGTTCCTCCGTGTGGAAGGGACTGTGCAGCTAACTGGAGAACCCCCATGGGTTTTCGCAGAAAGGCTGTGGCCAGTGTATCGGCGCAGCTGTCCGGGCATGCCTGAATGGGCCGCAAGGAACGACATCCAATGGGTTCATTGGCTCCGTTGCCTGGTTGCTAACAGCTTGCCACAGATACAGGCCCAAGCCAAATCCTGGTTTGACCCCCAAGGTCCCGGTATCACGGAGGAGACAGTGCTCCGACAGCTCACCATTGCATACAAGAATTGTAGGAGTCAGGAGACATCTCCCTCTAAGGGAAAAGTGCATGAGGCAAAACCCGCAGCCCCAAGTGAGAAGGAGTGGCGTCAGGAGGGGAATCGCCCTCCCCAAACCAAGCTCAATTGCTACGGGTGTGGGAAGGATGGACATTGGCGCAGGGACTGTAAAAATCCATGGAAGGATAATAAGGGAAAATCTCCCGCAGCCCAAGCCCAGACCGCCGCCCCAGCACGAGTCCAGGTCCAAGACACAGCCCCTGCCCCAGAAAGAGGAGTCGGTGCAGCTATGGATCCCGCTGCGATAGAATCAATTTTAGAGACAATGCGGTCTCTTATGATTTCGCAAGGGAAGATAGCAGCCACCACCGGTCCTGTCTTTTCCCGCAGCCCCGACCGCTGTGCCCCAATGACTAGAGCCAGCACAGCCCGTTTACCTGTGTGCGCTGCGATATGATTTATGGAGGTGACCCCTCGTGGAGATGGCGGTAGAGAAGGAAAAGGGGACCTATCTGCTGGATACAGGGGCATCGTGCACCGTGATCCACACAGATAACCCTACCACCTCACCTCTGTCCACCGGGGTTCCATATATCCTGTCGGGCTCCACGGGCAAAGAACAGGCTGGCACATTTTCCATTCCCCTCTCCATTCATTTAGGACCACTCTGCACCAAGTGGAAGTGTATACTGATGAGGTGGGGGGTGGAAAGGGGATCCTTGGGTCCGATTTCTTGGTAGATCCACGAGGATCCCGTGTTCTAAGAAATCATTGTCTCTGGGTAGCGAGTTCGGGGAAGAAAGGCGAGGTAGTCATCATCCCAGGGAAGGGAGGGAGAGGGACCCTGTGTACCGTGAAGCCAAAAGAGGGCTACGACCTCGAGCTCATGGTCGCCAGCATCCCACAAGATCTGCAGGCATTCGTGTCAGGCCACCTGACCACGTTTGCCACTCACAAACACGATTGCGGGAGCGTCACCGGGTTTGAGGTCAGAGTAGACGGGGACCCCATGGCCCGACCCCAAATACAGTACAATTTCCCCCGGGAAGCGGAGCCCGACATGGAGACAGCAATGTCTTCTTTGGTGCAGCAGGGCGTGTTGAGACTGATAGTCACCCACGTAAACTCTCCTTTGTGGTCGGTGAAGAAGCCGGACAATTCATGGAGAGCCACGGTGGACTACAGAGTCCTCAATAGCAACATCCCAGCCTGCGCGCCGACGGTAGCAGCAGTTGCCGACCTGATAGGGAGTATTCCAGCATCCGCGACCACGTTCACGGTGCTGGATATTTCCAATGGGTTTTGGTCCATCCCTTTAAGGAGTGAGGATCAGTACAAGTTCGCCTTTACTTTTAAAGGGAAACAGTACACCTGGAACTGCTTGCCACAGGGTTTCCACAACAGCCCCAGCATTTTCCATCAATGCATGGCAGGGAGCTTAAAGGAGTTCAGCCAGCCCAATCAGCTAGTGCAGCATGTGGACGACCTGCTCCTGTTCACAGATTCCAGAGAGGAGCACGGCCCACTATTGGCCGAGCTATTGGAGCTGTTAGGCAGAAAGGGTTTCAAGGTGAACCCAAAGAAGGCACGGATCGGCCAGCAGGAAGTAAAATTCCTGGGTCTGACCATCCGCGCTGGAGAGAGAGCCATAGACAAGGCCAGACGGGAATCGGTGCAAGATCTACCGATCCCCACCACCGTATCGGGTGTGAGGTCCTTTCTGGGACTGACCTGGTACTGCAGAGACTTCATTGAGGACTATGCAGCCACAGCAGCCCCGCTGCTCCGACTCCTACACAAAGGAGTGGAGTGGTCCTGGGATGAGGGTTGCCAGGCAACATTTGAAAAACTCAAGGGGGACTTGCAGAACGCGCCAGCTCTCGGGGCCATAGATGGGGGAAAATAGTTTTTCCTGGAGGTAGCGGCTAGCGGGGATAGCCTGAGCGCTATACTGCTCCAAGAGCGACACGGCAGGCTAAGGCTGGTGGTTTACTCCTCCAGTGTGCTCACAGATGTGGAAAGGAGATTCTCCAATTGCGAGCGGCATCTTTTGGTCACGCATTGGGCTGTGAAAAGGTCTTTGATCTTCACAGGCACCTCTCCCATCACTCTCCTCACCCATCACACACCCACTCGGATGCTTCTGGATGGAAGGATTAAGGATGGGACAGTAAACAGTGCCCGCATTGCGCGCTGGACCCTCCTCCTTTCCCAGATGGATCTGAAGGTGAAGGGTCTCTGCAAGCCCAAGCTCGCGGCCAACATGGTATATCCCATAACAGCCCATTGGTGTTCCGTAGAAGGGGTATGGGAAGTGAACGTAGGTTTACGGGCCAGGATACATTCCACGGGCCGCGAGATCTACGTAGACGGTTCCAGCACGGTACCCGCTGGCGAACGACTCACAGGGTGTGGAGTTTATGACCACGCGGCAAACATTGCCCTGGCGATTAAGCTCCCCAGCACTACGAGCGCCCAGCAGGCTGAACTGTCCGTGGTGGCATACGTGGTTACCCACCCCGAGATCTTCCCCACCCCATACATGATTTGCTCGGACAGCATGTTCACATGCAACTCATGTACGGAGTACCTGGCCATCTGGTCTCGCGGCGGATATACCTCTGCGGACGGGCGACCCTTGACCGTAAAGCCCCTACCAGAAAAGATCCTGGCCGCAGTGGGGGAGGAAGGGGAAGTCTTAATCCACAGGGTGAAGGCCCATTCCTCCACGGAACCCCGCAACCAGGGTAACCAGCGAGCGGATACGCTAGCCAGGGAGGGTGCCCGCACCGGCACTTTCTGGGATCCCTATGGGTCCAAATCCGTGGCAGTAATCTGAGGCAGGGTTGGGACTCGGGACCACAGGGGTAACACTGCCCCCAGACCTCAAGACCGTCCAAACCCTAGATCCCGCCCTAAAAACAGTCCTCAATGCCATCACTGAGGGCAAGGAAGTAGAGGCTCCGTACGGCACAGTAGCCCTCTCCATCAAGGAAGACATGCTGTTCCGAGAGGAACAGTGGGTTGTGCCGCAGCAGCACCGAAGGGAATTCCTTCAACTGACCCATGAGGGTCCAGGAGCGGGACACCCCGGGCCTGAGGTCACTTGGCAACGGGTGGAACAGGCGGGATGGTGGCCTGGACTTCGGGACGATGTCCGCGAGTTCTGCACTAATTGTTTTGTGTGCGCTGCAAACAACCCAGACCCCCAGAAAAGGAAGGTACCCATGGGGCATATCAGGAGGGTAGAGGGACCATGGCAGTCGATACAGGTCGACTACATCGGGCCCCTGCCCACCGCCCAGGGAGGCTATAAGTATTGCCTTGTCCTGGTGGATGTGTTCACCAAATGGGTAGAAGCCTTCCCATGCAAAACAGCCATGGCACTTAGTACTGCCAGGATCTTGGTCCGGGAAGTGTTCTCGCGGTGGGGACTACCACGATTTGTGGAGTCTGACCAAGGGAGTCATTTCACCGGCCAAGTGATGCAGAACACCCTCATGCTCTTAGGCATCGAAGGGAAGTGGCACGTGGCCCACAACCCTCAGTCATCTGGGATTGTGGAACGCATGAACCGCACCCTCAAAGAAAAACTGAGGAAAGAGACGATGGACTCACCCCAGAAATGGGCAGAAGCCTTGCCTCTAGTCCTCATGGGGATCCGTGCTAGCCAGTCTAAAAGTACGGGGTACTCCCCGCACAAATTAATGACTGGGAGAGTCATGCGAACCCCCACCCATGTACTATCCCCGGTGCTCACTGAGGGTCAGCTCCGAGAGGTAAATCGGGACAGGTTTTTCCGGACCCTTTTGGAGCGCCTGAAACAGGTTAATGGGCAAGCGGCATCAGGGCAACCGACTGCTGCTCGAACCCCGTAAGACACAGGAGTGGGAAATTGGAGATCAGGTCATGGTGAGAAACTATGCCCGAGTGGGGAGTTTAGAACCACTGTACATGGGGCCCTACAGTATTGTGGATAAAGCCAGCCCCATGGTATATGCAGTAAAGTTGCCCCGACGCACTAAATGGTTTCACATAAACCAGTGCAAGCTGTTTAAGCCGGGCGCAAAAGAGCCAGCAACCGAAGCCAGGTCTGAGGGTAAAAATCCTCAGCCTGAGGTGTGCAGTAAGTCACAGACCAGACAGGCTGGAACCGCAGCCTGCTTGAGGGGAGGAGCCATCCCACTCACCTGGGAGGTTTCCCCATTGGCCTGGGACTCGGACGGGGAGGAGCCCGAAGACCAAGGCCCTCCCCCTGACCCGAACACAGTTAGGGAGGAGCCCGAACAGCTAGGCCCCGCCCCTGACATGATTCTGGAGGAGGTGGAGTCGGAGGACGGAGGTCCCGCCCTCGACTCAAGCGTAGGGGAGGTAGAACTTGGGGGCGGAGATTCTCCACCTGTAGGGACAGGTAGGGAGGAGTCGTCTGCCACAGACCCAAATCCCACAGGGGTGGAGTGTGAGGGAAGGGAGCCGAAGCCGGCAATCGTGGAGAAGCCACGGGCTGTGAGGGCTAAAGTCCCACCCAAAGGTCTCTTATGTTCATTAATAAATAGACATTCTTATTATGAACACTGCTAGCTTTTGCTAGTTACTTTATTGAGCACATGTGGACTAGGTACAGTATCTGTAGAGGCCTCCAACTTGACTGCTACCTTGTGGGTAGCCTAGTGCCTCATGGGTAATGTAGTCTTAATATACATACAGCTGGGTAGTGTAGTCTTATACATACAGCTCTACGGCTCCACCTAGTGTCCACTATAGAATGACATGTTATTGATCATTACATCCCCCTTTCTTTGAGGTTTAACAAAATCAATATCAATCAACATTCAAGAAAACAATAAAGATAATATCAGTAACACTTTTGTTAGTGCTCTATAAACATAAACATTTTCAAAACAGTCAACACATTTTCAAAGCTTTACATTGTACGCAAAGATTAAGTCTATCAGGCTTTTTTTACTTCACGTGTGGATCTTCTCAACACGGGTAAGTCTGATGTGTCTTCATGAGATTGTTCTGGTGGTGAATGACAAGATGCAGTTGCGGCATTGTCATCAATCTGCTCTTGAATAGTCTCTTGTGTTTTTAGGAGGGAACGGCGGTTCCTCCTGAGAATCTGTCCTTCCTCAGTTCTAACAGTGTATGACCTTGGTCCTACTTCCTCAAGAATTGTAGCTTTCCTGTTCCATGCATCTGGATCCTCAATCCTGACAACATCATCCCTTGTCAATGGTTTTAGAGTTTTGGATGACTTGTCATAGTATGATTTCTGTTTCAGCTTTAACAGTTGAAGCCTCTGTCTCAGTTCCTCACTTTGCTGTTCTTTTGCACAGCAGGGTAGCGTGGTGCGCAACTTGCGACCCATTAGTAGTTCAGCAGGTGAAGAACCACAGTCTAAAGGTGAGGCTCGGTAGCTCAGCAGGGCGAGATAAGGATCAGACTTGCTTTCTGTCGCTTTCTTCAGTAGCTGCTTGAGAACTTGAACACCTTTCTCTGCCTTACCATTTGACTGAGCATACAAAGGACTGGATGTGATGTGCTGAAAGTCATAATGGGGCAGAAATTCGGGTCGGGGGCTTGCCGCGCGTGCAAGCCCCCAATCTGCACTTACCCGACGCGCCTGCCGTTCACCTCCAGGGACGCCTGGAATTCCTTTTTGAAACAGAAGAATCCCGGGCATCACGCCGCCCAGGAGTGCAGCCAGCGCGAAGCCTGTAGCGCACTGTGCAACTGAGACACGCCCCTTGAGGTCTCAGTTTAATGGGACACGCCCACAATGTTTCTCACAAGCTGAAAAGCATTTTTACATGGAGAGCAGCATTTCAAATAGGTTTTTGGTATTTTTATGAAGCTTTTGGTAACTTTTATAAACATTTAAAAACATTTACATTATTTTGAAGAATCTGAAGTAGTTTTAAACAGAATTAAAGCAATTTAAAGACTTTTAAAAGCCCTGAAAGAATTTTTTTCATTCCATTTATTTATTTAGCAACATCGTCGTCATACGTGTCTTCACACTGTTCCCTTTGGGGAACTGTATGAAGTGGTGGAAGGATTTATGGCCGTGATTAACGCTCATTCCGTGACCGTAACCATCTTTGAACCAGCCATTAGGGTGGTTAGTCCTATGGCGGGAGGGTTTTACGGGCTCCCACAAGCTATACGAGGATGGGGGGCCACCCACACCCACGGACGCAAATATCCCAATGGATGTCAACCCAGAATTTAGAGCCGGAGCTCCGACTCCACTTGCCGGGACTGTCTGGAGCGGGGTTCGAAACCCTACCCCGTCTGGCCCAGCGGCGGGGATCCTACCGCTACGCCAAAGGCCCACTCCGATTAGCAACGTGAAATGGCTGGAATGAGCACAATTCACGGCATTAAAAGAACTCACAATTGAACTGATGATGACCTCAGCAATCTCCTCAACGAGGTGGAGGCGCAGCGCCTGCTCATCATTGGTAATGAGAAGTCAAAGGCGCCGCAAAAAGGACAGATGATAGCTTGGTCTTTCAAGTGGCAGCATAGGGCTCCAGTCACGGGGAAGGAAAAGGCGCAGGAAACGTATGGGTGTCACCTTTTGCGCGGAGTGGGCCTTTTGTGTAGCGGTAAGCATCCCCGCCGCTGGGCCAGAAGGAGTAGGGTTTCGAACCCCGCTCCAGACAGTCCCGGCAAGTGGAGTCGGAGCTCCAACTATAAATTCTGGGTGGACATCCAGCGGGATACTTGCGTCCGCGGGTGTTGGTGGCCCCCCCCCTCAGATGGGTTGTGGGAGCCCGTAAAACCCTCACGCCATAGGACTAACCACCCTAATGGCTGGTATGAAGATGGTTATGGTCACGGAAGGAGCGTTAACGTGGCCAGAAATCCTTCCACCACTTCATACAGTTCCCGAAAGGGAACAGTGTGAGGATACGTACGACGGTGACCTCTTGTGCAATGCACCTCCTTGGACCCTCAGTCACAGATGCGAGGGGGCAAATCGTGCAATTCTTAAATTTTTCATTTTATTGACATGTAAAATGTTGGCCCAGTAATTCCGTTCCAAATGCGTGAGTACGGTCGGGGTACTCACACGTCTGGCCGGAGGAAATGCCGGTTTTCAGCATGCACAGCGCATGCGGGGAAAACCGGCATTTCCTGTCCTCTGAACGAAGACTCCAACATTTTTAAGAAAGAAACTTTTCATCAGTAATATATTCTTTTAAGTAATTATGTATGTATGTCTGTATATATTCCTTTGCGTATATGTATGTATATATTCCTTTACTTATGTGTATGAATGTATGTATTTAATTATGACTTTCAGAGAAAGTAACTTATTGGAAAATCATAATTAAATACATACATTCATACACATAAGTAAAGGAATATATACATATATGTAAATGAATATATACGGACATACATACATAATTACTTAAATGAATATATTACTGATGAAAAGTTTCTTTCTTAAAAATGTTGGAAATGTTACATTACTCATTTTAGAACAGTCATTTTCACATTTAATAAACACAGCAAATTCAATTCACACAGCCACAATTGCTCCTTCTACCTACAGTACTGAAAACCCGTTTAAAAAAAAAAAATTAAACTTTAAAACTTACCTCATCATTTCTTAAAATAACTTTCCTCCCTTTCCCAAACAAAAATATTGCCTTTCAGAAGCTCCACGATAAAATATACCTTCCTCCGCAGCCTCTGGAGCAACTTTACACATGCTTTTTTCATGTGTAAGTTGTAAGGACTTAACCTCACTGAATCCATGAATGAAATCGACGAAGTTCACTGCGCACGCGCTGCCTGTGCAGTCGCACGCGCTGTGCCTCTGAACCCCTTCGTTCAGAGGACAGGAAATGCCGGTTTTCCCCGCATGCGCTGTGCATGCTGAAAACCGGCATTTCTTCCGGCCAGACGCATGAGTACCCCGACCGTACTCACGCGTTTGGAACGGAATTACTGGGCCAATGTGCTGCAAACTGTTGCCACTCCTTACAGTTGAAGCACGGACCATTGTCGCTAATGGCAATCCTGGGAATTCCATGTCTGGCGAAGAAGGATTTCACATGCATTATGACACTGTTTGCTGTGGTGCTTGAGAGCAGCGCCATCTCAGGACAGTTAGAATAGTAGTCAATCACTATTAGATAGTCTTTACCATTTAAATGAAAAAGGTCCATACCAACCTTTTGCCACGCTGCTGTTGGTATGTCAGCTACTATCATTGGTTCCTTTGCTTGTTTGTTTTGGTGTTTCTGACATGTCTCACATTTGCCTATCATGTTCTCAATGTCCTTATTTATGCCAGGCCAATAAACAGTGTCTCTTGCTCTCCTTTTGCATTTTTCAATTCCGAGGTGTCCCTCATGAATCCTTTTGAGCATGTCTTGAGGTAGAGCCTGTGGAATGACTATTCTGTTCTGTTTTAGTAATAGTCCACTTGCGACACTCAATTCTGACCTTATGTGAAAATATTTTGGACAGGAACCTTTTGGCCAACCATGATGAATGTTCTCTATTACTATTTGTAATACTGTATCTTTTACTGTTTCTTCTGCTATTTGCTTTGATTTTGTGTCTGACACGGGCAGCGCAGCAGTGACCATACTCACATGAACATCCACGTCTTCTTCAGTGGAGCTCACATGACTCATTGTGGGTGCTCGGGATAGTGCATCTGCTAACACTATGTATTTGCCTGGTGTGTAGATCAGTTCAAAGTCATATCTTTGCAGCTTCATGAGTCGTTGAATCCTTGGAGACATCTCATTCAGGTTTTTTTTAATGATGGCCACCAGAGGGCTGTGGTCTGTCTCAACTGTGAAGGTGGGAAGTCTATATATGTAGCCATGAAACTTTTCTAGTCCAACTACCAAGCCTAGACATTCCTTTTCAATCTGGGCGTATCGACACTCAGTATCAGTCATAGACCTGGAGGCATAGGCAACAGGCTTCCAATCTTCACCCTCTGCTTGTAGCAAGACCGCACCTAGGCCATCTTTTGATGCATCTGTTGATACTTTGAATATTTTTGTTGGGTCAAAGAAGGTGAGTACAGGTGTAGTTGTCAGCACTGTTTTGAGGTTTATCCACTCTTGTTCATGCCTTTCTGTCCATGCGAACTCATTTGTTTTATGTAGCAGGTCTTGCAGACAGGCTGTCTTGGCTGACAAGTTAGGAATGAACTTTCCAATGAAGTTTATCATCCCCATGATGCGTAGCACTCCTTTTTTGTCAGTGGGTCGGGGCATTTTGAGTATAGTGTTTACTTTTTCCATATCTGGCTCTATTCCTTTACCAGATAGATTATCTCCTAGGAAAGTGACTTCCTGGATGCCAAACTGACACTTGGCTTTGTTGAGCTTCAGTCCATTCCGGCGTATGCTCTGCAGCACTTTAGTCAGTCTCTCATTGTGTTCTTTCAGCGTGGAGCCCAAGATGATGATGTCATCAACATAGACCCGAACTCCTTCCAGACCTTCAATTATGTGTTCCATTGCTCTATGAAAGATTTCAGATGCAGATATTATCCCGAAAGGCATTCTGAGGAAATATTACCTGCCAAATGGTGTGTTGAAGGTACAGTATTTGGTGCTCTCTTCATCCAGTTTTAGTTGCCAAAATCCTTGTGCGGCATCGAGCTTTGTAAAGTATCTGGCACCTGACATTTCACTGGTGATTTCTTCTTGCTTGGGAATCTGGTAGTGTTCACGTTTTATGTTTGCATTTAAGTCCTTTGGATCCATGCATATTCTTAGATCATTGTTCTTTTTCTTTACACATACCATGGAGTTAACCCAGTCTGTTGGCTCTTCGACTTTCCTGATGACTCCTAGTGTGGTCATTCTGTCCAGTTCATTCTTGAGCCGGTCACGCAGGGGTGCTGGAACTCTTCGTGGAGCATGTACCACCGGCTGAGCATCCTCCTTTAGCTGGATCTTGTAAGTGAATGGTAGAACTCCAAATCCTTTGAACACATTCTGGAAATTATTCACTACAGAATCCACCGAGTCATCTGGTCTGCTTATGGCACAGTTTATACGGTAGACTCTCTTGACCAGTTCTAAGTCCTCACAAGCTTTGTCACCCAGTAGTGAATCAAGTCTTTCAGCCACAACAGAAAACATGAGATGATGCACTTTGTCTTTGACTGTCACTTTAAGTCTGCATACACCTAAGCTATCTATTTTCTGTCCATTATAGTCTTTCAGTAGCACTGACTTTTTCTGTATTTTGGGCTTTTCTTTCATATTTTTAATGTCACTCATACTGATTAAGTTTGCTTTTGCCCCAGTGTCTAGTTTCAAGGTAACTAATGCTCCATTTACCTGCAGTGGGATCATCCATTTGTCCTCTTTTACTGCATTAACTTTATGTTCAGCATTGTCCATTTCTGAGGGCTGCACATTTTCTGTATCCTTTTTGATATTGTCACATGACACCATTCCTACAAAAAATGTCTCACTTGAATCCGTGTCTTCAATTACATTAACTCGTTGCCCTTTCTTAGTTTTTACTTTTGAAAAGCATTGTTTGGCAAAGTGATTCTTTCCATTACACTTTGTGCACATTTTTCCAAACGCTGGGCATTGTCTTAACTGGTGCTTGTAACCACAGCGTTTACATTTAAAAATTTCATCCTCCAATTGCTTTTCATTTCTGTTCTGCCCACGTTTCTTCCCCTTGTAGGACACCGCACCGACAGCAGCATTATCACTCATTACAATTGCATCATTATTGATTTCACTGAAAGTCTTTGCGTGCTTTCGCGCTAGCTCGCTGGCTTGGCATATTTTCACTGCATTTTCCAAATTTAGTTTGGTTTCTCTCAACAGACGTTCCCTGACTTTTTTATCATGAATACCAAACACAATCTGGTCACGAATCATGGATGATTTCAGCTCAGAGAAATTACATGTCTGTGCTTTCAGTTTCAGATCAGTTATAAAGCTATCAAAAGTCTCATTTTGCTGCTGTGTCCTTGAACAGAACATGTATCTTTCATAGGTCTCATTCTTTTTGGGAGAGCAATGTGCATCAAAATTTTTTAGCACATCTTCTAATTTTTCTCTGTTCTCCTCTGGATTAAATACAAATGTATTAAATACCTCTATCGCCTGTGGGCCTGCAACCGTAAGCAGCAACGCTATCTTCCTTGCGTCTGGCTTCGTACTGAATCCGATGGCTGCAATGTAGAGTTCGAATTGTTGTTTAAGAGTCTGCCAATTGTAGTCGATGTTTCCTGTGAGTTTCAAACGCTCTGGTGGCTTCAAATTCTCCATTTCACTTTTCACAATTTTCAGCAGATCTTCACCATCCTGGTACCATCTTATGTTCATTAATAAATAGACATTCTTATTATGAACACTGCTAGCTTTTGCTAGTTACTTTATTGAGCACATGTGGACTAGGTACAGTATCTGTAGAGGCCTCCATCTTGACTGCTGCCTTGTGGGTAGCCTAGTGCCTCATGGGTAATGTAGTCTTAATATACATACAGCTGGGTAGTGTAGTCTTATATACAGCTATATACAGCTCTACGGCTCCACCTAGTGTCCACTATAGAATGACATGTTATTGATCATTACAAGGTCCACTTGCAAAGGGAGCCTCGCCCATGGTACCCCCTCGCAGGTCGTCTCGGAGGCCTCAGCCAAGAAAACTCTGGCCCGATTGCCCCGACTTCAGCAGACACCGACTTGGGAAATCCCTAGAGAGTCGCAGTCCCCAATTGGCAGCAAAAGGCTGTGGGGGACTCAAGCTACAGGTCAGTGCGGCCCCGCCACAGGGAGCGGTGAGCTGCAACCCGAACAGGGATTAGGTAGGCTGCCCGGGGACGAGCGGCGTTGTACTTAAACTTAACTAAACTTAAACTTAACTTAAGTTGTGTAATTATTTTTAAGGTGATGGGGGTTATAAGAAATAGTTTTGGAATCTGCCCAGCATGTGTGCTTTGTTTTGGATCGAGGTCGAAAGACCCGATCATGCCTTCACCTAGGCCAGAATCTCTCGGGAGCCTGGCTGTATCGTTTAATTTGTTACAGGAACCAAAGGTACCATGGAGAGGATTCTCATCGTGTTCGCGGTGGTGGCTCAGGAATCTGAGTAAGACCATGAAAAACTCCACGGTTGAGTGGGAGCGACTGGGTAACAATACCCATCGGACTATTACAGGGACTCATGGGGGATTGAGTGTCTGTTGGGACAAATGGTGGGAACCAGATGAGGGGATTTACATCTGCATGTGGGGTTCAGAATGCGTCTGCCCCGCAGGCGTCTCCATCTTTTTCCAGAGACAGTGGCAGGATGCTGGGAAAGGGATGAGGTGGGACATCAGCACGCGGGCGTATGGAGTCCCATACTCTCCGATCCCGGTGAATGCCAGTGAGCTCACCACCCGCCCCCGCAAGCCCCTGCCCACGATTCCGGTAGCCAAAGTCCGCAAGGAAGGGTGCCCCGCCACTACCAAGGGACCCGGGAATGGACTGGTATTGGTACCCACAGGTCAGGTGCTGTACCAAGGGGTGCACTACGCGGTAGCCTCGGTGATTTTAAACCTCACCGAGGTGCGATTGCCAGAGTGGTGCCCCAAGGTCCTGTTAACAAGTATGTTTAGACAATTTTATGAATTCGACTTTGCCGATGTCGACAGAGCCGGATTGTACACCACACCACATGAGGTCTTGAACAGGGTAGGGAGACAAAGAAGGGGTACAGTCAATGATATTTTTACCGCCTTCAACACAGGGACTTCCGTCATCAACACTCTGGATGACGTGGAGCTGCAGACCCAGATCAATGGTTTAAAAGTGCAGTTAAGAAAGATACTGACGGATGAGAATAAGGTAATGGGTTCTGAGTTGCATGAAGACCATGACACTACACTTAAAAGAAATCACAGCTGAGCTGGAGAAACACACTAAAATGGTAAATGCTCTCATCAGAGAGGATCGGAATGCGTCAGATCAGGCTGCGCAGAACGAAGCGTGCGTGCTGTATGGGGCGTGGTTACTGGGCGAGGGCCGCAGTAATCTGGAGGATTTAAAACAAGGTTTGGTCCCCTCCTGGATCAGCAACAAGCACCTTGCAGCCCTCCACCCTTTTGAGAACGCATTAAGTCCATGCCAGCTCAGACTAGCTTCAGAGGCCTACCCAGTCCCAGTGGACTGTGGACGGTCTAATCACACCATTATGGGTATAGTGGTAAGAATGCCGGTTATGGGAAAGACAGCTAAACCCACCCCGGTATACAGGGTGGAGAACATGGGAGTCATTCAAGGGGGTGCACACATTCGCTACACAGCGGTCCCACCTTACGTCATTCAATGGGAGCATGCAATGATGGGTACCGACCTCTCGGGGTGCCAGAGCCAGGGAGCACACATCATCCTGTGTCCCCAGCACTTGAATGCCTATTCGAGACCACAGTGCGGGTTCAGAACTGCTGGCGCGCAGCCTATAAATTGCACCATGGAGGCAATGGCACAAAGCCATGTGCCCCCGCAGGTGGCATATATAGGAGGTGGGACATACTGTGTCACCACTGCAGCGCCCCACTACCAACATGGACAGCATGGCTGGTTTCCAGTCAGTGACAGCAGTTTCTGCTTCAAACCCAAGGCAGAAGTTCAAGTGGCCCAAGAGCGAATTGTCCCTATTCCTGAACCTTCCACTGTTCACCTCACTGTCAAAGAAAATTTCACTGATCTGTAACGATTCGTTGCGCATTTTGGCTATATCTTTCCCCCTCGCCCTGAAAACCTCACCAAGACACTAAAAGCCGTTGCCGTTTCACAGAAACATTTTTACACACTGGAGAAGAAGACATTAGAAATAGGGGCAGACATATTGGACATAGTGACCCCACGGTGGTGGGACCTGTTCACTAATATAGAAGTCCCTTCATGGATTAGGATAGCCTTCCACATCCTCGTAGTGTGTCAGATTATTATTGTGATTTATTTACTCTTTGTACATTGTAAAAAGGACAAAAGTTTACAGAAGTATGAGAACAGAGGAGAATGGAAGCAGCATTATGTGCGGGTAGACAAGGAAACACCCGTTTAGATTTTGCTGCTATGTATAAAGTTAAAGTTTCCCTCCCTCCTCTATGTTTGATAGTATTCATGTGCGGTTTTGTGTGTATTTTCTTTCTCTATTATTTTTTATTGAAGTTTATTATGTGTGTTGTTAATAAAAGATAATGGCCTAGAAATTCAGTTAAGGCCCGCCAGCAGGCTAACGCCCAAAAGTTAGCGCTGTGCGCGAAGCCAGGTGCGCCCATCAGATATTCGGCTTTTGCGCCCCAAGTCGGAACCGGGCGCTATTCCAGGGTGTGCCCGCCCCCGCTTGGGGCGCTGAAACTGAATTTCTGTGCTGTAGGCCCCGATGCGGTGCGGCAGGCTGCGGTACTGCAGGCCTCCTCCTTCTCTTAAGGAGGAGCTGCCTGCAGCCGTGAGATCGCCGCTGGATTCCCCCGGCAAATGAGCCCGGCACCACGGAGAAGTGCCGGGCTCGCGGGAGTGACACACCAATGCCGCGGGGGGGTGGTGCAGGAGTCCGGGGAGGGAGGTGCGGCCAGGCGGCCGCCGGGAAAGCGGCCGGCCGCCCCTCCACCTTTATGCGCCGGCCTCTTGGAGCTGCAAGGCACCGTTTTGCAAACGCTGTTTGCGGCCGCCACGGGAGAGGCGGCCGCAACTGAATTTGGCGGTCGGACCGGAATTGCATTGGAACCGGGGCGCTGCGCACACCGATGACGTCATCGGTGCCGGCGCAGCGCTACTGGCTAACGTCGATGTTACGGACCAAATGAATTTCGGGCGCGAAAAAACTTCCGGCGCAAACCACTCTATAGCCCATAAGTGGGCGCAAACGCGACTGAATTTCTAGGCCGAGGTGCCTGCAACAGCGAGATCACCGCTGGATTGTGCCGGCAAATGAGCCCGGCACCACGGAGAAGTGCCGGGCTCGTGGAAAGCAGCCGGCAATGCCGCGGGGTGGGGGTGGAGGAGGCCGGGGAAGGAGGTGCGGGCAGGCGGCCGCCGAAAAAGCGGCCGGCCGCACCTCCACCTTAAAGCGCCCCAGTAGCGCAGCAGTACGGCCCCGTTTTTCAATCGCTGTTTGCGGCCGCTGCAGAAGAGGCGGCCGCAACTAAATATGGGGTTTGGGCCGGAAGCGGGGCGGAACCGGGGCACTGCGCACACCGATGATGTCATCGGTGTCGACGCAGCGCTACCGGCTACCGCCGCCATTACCGCAGCGCTGAATATCAGCGCACCCTCTTACACTTGCGCAGAAGCCCTCTTTGGGCGGCAACTGGGCGCAAAGCCCACTGAATTTCTGGCCCAATGTGTGTTAACCAGGTGGTGTAGGGGTATTGGGCCCCCCTCCACGCCTGGAAGTAAGTGTGTGTCAGACTTTAATTCCAATGTATTACCATCTATAGATGCTTAATGTACACTGTGGTTTTTCTGAAATGGAAAATGCATGTGTCGTGGGGTCATAGATAGATAAATACAGGGGATAGTTTGATTATGGAGAGTCAGAAAATTTTGCTCACCCAGAATTATGATACTTCAAGCAAGTTATAGTATCATCAGGGGTGACTGTAAGATTTGCAAAATTGAACATTGTCCTATTGGCAGAAAAGGCTTTAATCTTAAAGACTGTTTTAAAAGAAGCCCAGAAAAAAAGGGGCACACAAAATGGCCACCAGACCCCGTGACCAGCTTTTGGGACATTTTAAAATGGTTTCTGCAGTCCACAGACAGCCTTTGTGGATTCAGCCCACAGTAAGTTCTGGAAGGCCGTTTCGGAGAAAACGATACCAGACAGAACCCCATACATATGGATTGGATGCAGATCCAGTCAGATCGGCCTGTAGATAAAGGCCATCTATATGTTCACCCAGACAAAGGGAAACAGTTTCAAATTCACAGGGGGAACATCAAGACCCATTAAAGACATCAAGAGGACATTAAAGACAATATAAGGTCACTCCAGACCAGAGATGGCCGTTACCGGCCATCCCGAAAGTACTTTAAACATAATAACTACCCCGCTGTGCTACAAGCCCGCCAAAAGTTAAACAAAGACTAACCTTGATGTGGCGGGAGATAAGGGCCTCAATGAGAAGTATAATTGGGAACCTGGGATAGCTATCGGTAGCCTTTTGCAGCGCCTTTTGCTCAGCCTTTCAGTAGCGGGAAGACATCGGAGAGTCGATAGCGATTGAGGAACGTCGATCCGGAGGCAGTCAAGAAAGTGGTTCGAGTAGAGTCTGCGTCCAGCCCCGGGGTAGCCATCGGGAGACCATTGATAAACCCTGGGCCGTTGACGAGCCAAAGGACAGTGACCCTCCGCGAAGAGACCCATATGAATATGGTAAAACAGCTGGGCTTTGCGACGAAACCCATATGAAAATGGTCAAGCAGTTGGTCTCTCTCCACAACGACGTCCAGGCCTGCTAACATCCAGCCTGTCTGTGACCTTCGCCTCAAGGGAGAAAAGAGTGTGTCGCAGCCCGCTGCGTTCCGCTGACCACGTGGAAACAGGACGCCTGAGACGATCAAAACGCAGACTTTTCAAAACCCTATACTTTCTAACTGGATTGGTGAGCATGTTTCTGACCCCTCATATTCTGATCTAGATAGGTTTAGGGGGTGGGCATTTCAGGGGATAATTAATAATGAGTTGTTGTCCCTCGATGTTCCGTGTGTTTCCCCATTTCGTGATGACCTTTGTAAAGTATAATGTACCTGTATATATCTTAGTTAGTACTGTATTATGATTTGTTTTTCCCTCCCATGTACCTTTTATTGGCTTACATTCAATTTTTTTCCTTTATGCAATAAAATTTCATTTCGCTTTCATTAAACTTGGTCTATAGAGTATTCTCTGCATTGTAGTTCCTGCCTCAAAGTCCATTTTACAGAACTTAAGGGGTGAGTGGGTCGAACCACTTGGAAAATTACGGTGCGAGAGAGAGACCGCAGCGATCTCTAAAACCCCTTACACCTTCCCTTAACAAATCCATGCTGACTGTCCCTGATTAATCCATGCCTTTCTAAATGAGGATTTATCCTATCCCTCAATTTTCCCACCACCAAGGTTAAGCTGACTGGCCTGTAATTACTCGGTCTGTCCCATTCTCCCTTTTTAAACAACGGTACCACATTAGCGGTCCTCCAGTCCTCTGGCACCACACCTGTAGCCAGAGAGGATTGAAAAATGATGGTCGGAGCCTCTGCTATTTCCTCTCTTACTTCTCTTAACAGTCTGGGATACATTTCATCCGGGCCTGGGGATTTATCCACTTTCAAAGATGCTAAACCCCTTGATACTTCCTCTTTCACTGTTTATTTCATCTAATATTTCACACTCCTCCTTCCTGATTGCAATGTCTGCATCATCCCTCTCTTTTGTGAAAACAGACGCAAAGTATTCATTAAGAACCATACCCATGTCTTCCACCTCCACACACAGGTTACCTTTATGGTCCCTAATAGGCCCTACTCTTACTTTAGTTATCCTCTTGATCTTAATGTATTTATTTTACTTGCCAATATTTTTCATGCCCTCTCTTTGCTTCCCTAATTTCCTTTTTAATTTCACCCCTGCAGTTTCTATACTCCTCTCGGCTTTCTGCAGTATTGAGTCCTCGGTATCTGCCATAAGCCTCCCTGTTTTTCGTTATCCTACCCTGAATGCCCCTTGACATCCAGGGAGCTCTAGATTTGTTAGTCCCACCCTTTTTCTTTAAAGGAACATCCTTGGTCTGAACCCTCACTATCTCCTCCTTGAATGCTTCCCACTGCTTTACCTTCAAGTTTCTGTCTCCAGTCCACTTTGGCTAAATCACCTCTCAGCTTAGTAAAATTAGCTTCTCCCCAATTGAGAACTTTTATTCCTGGTCTGTCATTGTCCTTTTCCATAACTACCCTAAATTTAACTGAATTATGATCACTACCACCAATATGCTCTCCCACTGTTACCCTTTCCACCTGCCCAGCTTCATTCCCTAAAACTAGGTCTAGAACCGCCTCCTCTGTTGGGCTTGCTACGTACTAGCTAACAACAGTTCTCCTGAATGCATCTTTGGAATTCTGCTCCCTTTATACCTTTCACACTAATTTTATCCCAGTTAATATTAAGGAAGTTGAAATTCCCTACTATTGCTGTCCTATTTTTGCACATCTCTGAAATTTGCCTGCATATTTGCTCTTCTCTCTCCCTCTGACTGTTTGGGGCTCTAATGTACACTCTCAGCAGTGTGATCGCCCCTTTTTTTTCCCAGTTCGACCCATATGGCCTCATTTGATGATCCTTCTAAGATATCCTCCCTCCTCATAGTTGTAATTGATTCATTAATCAATATTGCGACCCCCCTCCTTTTTCTATCCCCCTCTCTCTATCTCGTCTGAAAACCCTGTAACCAGGTATGTTGAGTTGCCATTCCTGCCCTTCTTTCAGCCATGCCGCAGTAATAGCTATAATATCATACACCCACGTGTCTATCTATACAAAATCCACCTTTATACGTGCATATGAATTAATGCAAGAGCGTTCAGATACGGGTTTAGCTGGAATTTGCTGCCCTCGAGATGATGAAACTTTCTAGCATGACACGGTATGTTTTGATAAATTAAACACAGACATAAACCAGCCCAAAAAATGACCCGTGATTAGAAAAATAAATGAACAATTGCTGAACACCGAGGATGTGTCATTTATAAGGGCACATTCATAATGACGTAGTGTATTTAGACTTCCAAAAGGCATTTGACAAGGTGCCACACAAAAGATTATTGATTAAGATAAAAAATCACGGGATTGGGGGTAATATTCTGGCACGGATAGAGGATTGGCTATCTAACAGAAGGCAGAGAGTTGGGATAAATGGTTCATTCTCAGACTGGCAATCAGTAACTAGTGGTGTTCCGCAGGGGTCAGTGCTGGGTCCCCAACTCTTTACAATCTATATTAACGATTTGGAGGAGGGGACCGAGTGTAACATATCAAAGTTTGCAGATGATACTAAGATGGGAGGGAAAGTAGTGAGTGACGAGGACATAAAAAACCTGCAAGGGGACATCGACAGGCTAAGTAAGTGGGCAGAGATTTGGCAGATGGAATACAATACTGGAAAGTGTGAGGTTATGCACTTTGGCGGGAAAAATCGTAGAGCAAGTTATTACCTTAATGGCAAGAAACTGGAAAGTGCTGAAGTACAAAGGGATCTGGGGGTCCTGGTGCACGAAACTCAAAAGGTTAGTATGCAGGTGCAGCAAGTGATTAAGAAGGCCAATGGAATGTTGGCTTTCATTGCTAGGGGGATAGAATATAAAAATAGGGAGGTATTGCTTCAGTTGTACAAGGTATTGGTGAGACCGCACCTGGAATACTGTGTACAGTTTTGGTGTCCATACTTAAGAAAGGATATACTTGCTCTCGAGTCAGTACAAAGAAGGTTCACTCAGTTAATCCCGGGGATGAGGGGATGGACATATGAGGAGAGGTTGAGTAGATTGGGACTCTACTCATTGGAGTTCAGAAGAATGAGAGGCGATCTTATTGAAACATATAAGATTGTGAAGGGGTTGGATCGGGTGGATGCAGGGAAGATGTTCCCGATGATGGGTGAAACTAGAACTAGGGGGCATAGTCTTAGAATAAGGGGCTGCTCTTTCAAAACTGAGATGAGGAGGAACTACTTCACTCAGAGGGTGGTAGGTCCATGGAATATGCTGCCCCAAAAAACTGTAGAAGCTACATCATTACATAAATTTAAAACAGAAATAGACAGTTTCTTAGAAGTAAAGGGAATTAAGGGTTACGGGGAGCGGGCAGGAATTTGAACATGAGTCTAGGTTCGGATCGGTCATGGCCCTGTGGGTAGTGGAGCGGGCCCAGGGGCCGTGTAGCCTGATCCTGCTCCTATTTCGTGTGTCTAATTCTGTTAGATGCAGGGGATGGTTCTGTGATAGTGGATTGGCAGTTAGGATCAGATCAGCCATGATCTTATTGAATGGTGGAGCAGGCTCGAGGGGCCGATTGGCCTACTCCTGCTCCTATTTCTTATGTTCTTATAAACAGAAGAGTTAAGTGTGAACCATGCTATTTGTCAGTTAACTGGTCCTTGGGTCATAGACCAGTATCGTGACCTTGTTTCCAACGTGCCAATTGAGCTGGTCAAAGTAGAGCTTTGTGATGATGTGTTATTAGTTGATATAATTGTTTAGCTTAACCTTTTAATCTCCTACGTATCTGTCCACCTTCTTCCTACCTTCTGTTGGACTGGCTACATCAGTGCACTTTGTCATACTTGAAGGAGTTTCTCTTCAATCATGAGGGGAATTAACTGATCCCAACTTTTCCTATCAAGGGCCACGTATTTCCACAACAGGAATCTGATCAGTTCATTCTACCTGTACTGGGGATTATGGGTGATGGCTTATGTGGAGCCTTGTTTCAATTCCCATGCTGTACCTTGTAAAGTGACTGCTCCATCAGTTCCTACTTCAATAGTAAACACTTGTTCCAACATTCTTGTAAAGTAGCACAGACTGTCAAAAAGATCAATAATAAATACTGAAATCAGGTTCCCTGTAGCCATATGGGAAATGGGCTTACAACAACAATCTCAAGGGAAAACCAGGACCTTCCATTGCATTGTGGGGTTGCCTTGCTCCTTGGGGCTGGGTTGTTTTTGGGGCAGAAACAATTTTCACAGTGCTCTTGAACATTCCTTTCTTCATCCACTGCCTGCTATCTTATCGATTTTGGTTCTTCAGTTCCTGTTCCATGGTTATCCCTGCCATTCTGTTGGGTGTTGGTTTTCTTCCATGCGCGCACCACCCCCCCCCTTTCTGTATTACTGCGATGTGGTTCCTTGGGGCGTCATCCTTATTTTAATCATTCTTGAGATGTGGGCAAGGCTGGCATTTATTGCCCATCCCTAGTTGCCCTTGAGATGGTGAACTTCTGCAGTCCATGTGGTGAAGGTGCTTCCACAGTGCTGTTAGGTAGGGAGTTCCAGGACTTTGACCCAGCGGCGATGGAGGATCGGTGATCTATTTGCTAGCCTGCATGGTGAGAGACTTGGAGTTGATGGTGTTCCCCTGGACCTGCTGCTCTTGTCTTTCTAGGCAGTGGAGGCTGCAGGTTTGGGAGATGCTGTTGAAGAATAGTTGGCGAGTTTCTGCATTGAATCTTGCAGATGGTACACAGTGCAGCCACTTGTAGGTGGTGGAGATGCTTTGGGGAGCCTGTGTCCTCAATTCCGTGCATTCCCATCGCATGTGATCATCTGCTTCACGGCCTGGGGATCCTGCAGTTCGCACTGGAACACTCAATGATGGAGGCCACCCAAGGCTCCTCTGACCGCGGTCGAGCCGACGATCCCCGACCCCGCCAACATCCAGAACCAGCCGGTGTCCAGCCGCCCCCGACCCCCACCTCAGGAGAGGTGTGGCGCAGCTCGCTGGGGCTCCACGATCCACGTGGAGACGGAACGCCTGAAAGGATCAAACGCAGACTGGTTCAAAACCTTGTACTTCCTAGTTGGATTGGTGAGCATGTTTCTGGCCCTTCACAATCAGATCTAGATAGCTTTAAGGGGGTGGATTTAAGGGTACAATTAACATGAGTTGTTGTCTCTCGATATTCCGTGTTTCCTTATTTCATGATGATTTTTGTAGAGTATAAGATGCCTGTTTTTGCCTTAGTTAGTATTGTGTCGTTATGATTTGTTTGTGTTTTTCCCTCCCATGTACTCTCTTATCTGTTTGCATTTGATTTATTTTTCCATATGCAATAAAATTTCATTTCGTTTTCATCAAACTTGGTCTACAAGAGTTTTCTCTACATTGTAGTTCCTGCCCCAAAGTCCAGAGTATAGAATCTAAGGGGCGAGTGGGTCGAACCACTCAAGGTTTTACTGTGCAAGAGAGAGAGGCCTCTAGAGAGAGAAACCTCTGTGATCTAAAACCCCTTACACTCCACCATTCAATGAGGTCATGGCTGATCATCCAAATTCAGTACCCTGTCCCTGCCTTCTCTCCATATCCCTTGATCCCTTTAGCCTTAAATATATCTAACGCCTTCTTGAATATATTTAATGAATTGGCCTTTACTGCCTTCTGTGGTAGAGAATTCCACAGGTTCACCACACTGGGTGAAGAAATTCCTCCTCATTACTGTCCTAAATGGCCCACCCCTTATCCTTAGACTGTGACCCCTGGTTCTGGACTCCCCGTCCATCAGAAACATCCTTCCTGCATCTAGTCTGTCCAGGCCTGACAGAATTTTATAGGTTTCGATGAGACCCCCTCTCAATCTTCTAAACTCCAGTGAGTATAAGCCCAATCGACACAATCTCTCCTCATACGTCATTCCTGCCATCCCAGGTAACAGCCTGGTGAATCTTCGCTGCACTCCCTCCATGGCAAGAACATCCTTCCTCAGATAAGGCGACCAAAACTGCACACAATATTCAAGATGTGGTCTCACCAAGGCCCTGTACAACTGCAGCAAGACATCCTTGTTCCTGTACTCGAACCCTCTCGCTACGAAGGCCAACATACCATTTACCTTCTTAACCGTCTGCTGCACCTGCATGCTTACCTGCAGCGACTGGCGCACAAGGACACCCAGGTTTCGTTGCACTTCCCCTTCTC
Organism: Somniosus microcephalus; assembly: GCF_052327205.1. NCBI lineage: Eukaryota > Metazoa > Chordata > Chondrichthyes > Squaliformes > Somniosidae > Somniosus > Somniosus microcephalus. Next base: position 55,350,489 of record NC_141010.1, on the reverse strand, counting down.
CCAATCTATTGCCATTCAGATAATCTGCCTTCCTGTTTTTGACACCAAAGTGGATAACCTCGCATTTATCCACATTGTATTGCATCTGCCATGCTTCTGCCCAATTACCCATCCAGTCCAAACCATACTGGAGTTTCTCGGAATCCTCCTCACAGCACACACGCCCACCCAACTTTCTGTCGCCTGCAAACTTGGAGATATTACATCTAGTTCCCTCGTCTAGATCATTAATATATATTGTAAATAGCTAGGGTCCTAGGACCGATCCCTGCGGTACCCCACTAGTCACTGACTGCCACTCGGAAAAAGACCCGTTTATTCCAACTCTTTGCTTTCTGTCTGCCAACCAGTTCTCTATCCAAGTCAATACCTTGCCCCCAATCCCATGTGTCTTAACGTTACACGCTAATCTCTTATGCTGGACCTTATCGAAAGCCTTCTGAAAGTCCAAATACACCACATCCACTGGTTCTCCCTTATTTATTTTACCAGTTACATCCTCAAAAAATTCCAGTAGATTAGTCAAGCATGATTTACCTTTTGTAAATCCATGTTGAATTTGTCCGATCCTGTCACTGTTTTCCAAGTGCTCTGCTATTACATCTTTTATAATGGACTCTAGCATTTTCCCCACTACCGATGTCATGCTATAATTCCCCGTTTTCTCTCGATCACCTTTTTTGAATAGTGGGGTAACATTAGCTACCCTCCAATCCATGGGTACCATTCCAGCATCTATCGAACTTTGGAAGATGACCAGCAATGCATCTACTATTTCGAGGGCAACTTCCTTAAGTACCCTAGGATGTAGATTATCAGGCCCTGGGGATCTATCGGCCTTCAATCCCGTCAATTTCCCAAGCACCATTTCCCTACAAATTCTGATTTCATTCAGTTCCTCCCTCTCATTAGACCCTATGTTCCCCGACATCTCTGGGAGGTTATTTGTGTCCTCCTTTGTGAAGACAGAACCAAAGTATGTATTTAATTGGTCTGCCATTTCTTTGTTCCCCGTTATAAATTCCCCTGATTCTGACTGCAAGGGACCTACGCTTGACTTCACCAATCTTTTTCTCTTCACATATCTATAGAAGCTTTTACAGTCAGTTTTTATGTTCCCTGAAAGCTTACTCTCATACTCTATTTTTCCCTTCTTAATTAATCCCTTTGTCCTCCTTTGCTGAATCTTAAACTGCTCCCAATCCTCAGGTTTACTGCTTTTTCTGGCCAATTTATATGTCCTCTCCTTGGCTCTTGTGCTATCCCTAATTTCCCTTGTTAGCCACGGTTGAGTCAACTTTTTGTTTTATTTTTATGCCAAACTGGGATGAACAAATTCTGTAGTTCATCCATGCGATCTTTGAATGTTTGCCATTGCCTATCCACCGTCAGCCCTTTGAGTGACATTCCCCAATCAATCCTACCCAACTCACGCCTCATAACATCGTAGTTTCCTTTATTTAAATTCAGGACCCTAGTCTTTGAGTCAAATACTTCACTCTCCATCTTAATGAAGAATTCGATCATATTATGATCGGTCCGACCCAAGGGGCCTCGCACAACAAGATTGCTAATTAATCCATTCTCATTACATAATACCCAGTCTAAGATGGCCTGATCTCTAGTTGATTCCTTGACATATTGGTCCAGGAAACCATCCCATATACACTCCAGGAATTCCTCTTCCACAGTATTGTTACTAATTTGGTTAGCCCAATCTATATGTAGATTGAAGCCACCCATGATAACTGCTGAGCCCTTATTGCATGCTTCTCTAATTTCCCTTTTAATGCCATCCCCAACCTCCACATTACTGTTTGGGGGTCTATATACCACTCCCACTAACGTTTTCTGCCCCTTGGTATTTCTCAGTTCCACCCATACAGATTGCACATCATCAGAGCTAATATCCTTCCTTACAATTGTGTTAATCCCCTCTTTAACCAGCAATGCTACTCCACCTCCTTTTCCTTTTTGCCTATCTTTCTTGAATATTGAATACCCCTGGATGTTGAGTTCCCAGCCTTGGTTACCCTGGAGCCATGTTTCCGTAATCCCAATCATTTCATATATTAGTTTACCTCTATTTGCGCAGCTAATTCATCCACCTTATTACAAATGCTCCTCGCATTAAGACACAAGGGCCTAGAAATTCAGTCGCGTTTGTGCCCACTTATTTGCTATAGAGTGGTTTGCGCCGGAAGTTTTTTAGCGCCCGAAATTCAGTTGGTCCCTAACATCGGCGTTTGCCGGTAGCGCTGCGCCGGCACCGATGACGTCATCGGTGTGCGCAGCGCCCCGGTTCCAATGCTATTCTGTGCCGATGGCCAAATTCAGTTGCGGCCGCCTCGCCCGTAGCGGCCGCAAACAGCGTTTGAAAAACGGTGCCTTGCAGCTCCGAGAGGCCGGCGCATAAAGGTGGAGGGGCGGGCGGCCGCCTGGCCGCACCTTCCTCCCCGGACTCCTGCACCACCCCCCGCGGCATTGGTGTCTGACTCCCGCGAGCTCGGCACTTCTCCGTGGTGCCGGGCTCATTTGCCGGGGGAATCCAGCGGCGATCTCACGGCTGCAGGCAGCTCCTCCTTAAGAGAAGGAGGAGGCCTGCAGTACCCCAGCCTGCCGCACCGCATCGGGTGCCGCAGCGGCAGCTGGACGCCTGAAACTGACTTTCATCGCCCCAAACAAGGCGGCCAAACCCTGCAATAGCGCCCACCTCCGTCTTGGGGCGGCGCAACTGAATTTCAGGCGGGCGCTATGGGAATCCGGGCGAGCGCAAAATTTCGGGCACTAAAGACCTGGCGCGGCGTTATCGAATTTTTAGCCCAAAGCCTTCAGGCTTGTTTTTTTAACACTTTTAGAATTATTTACTGTGGCCATGTTTGATTTAAACCCTTGATTTCTCTGACTGCCACCTTTTGTTTTCCCTCCTTCCTGTCTTTTGCTTCTATCATTGTTTCCCTTTCCTCTGTCTCCCTGCTCAGGTCCCCAACCCCCTGCCATTTTAGTTTAAACCCTCCCCCAGTGCACTAGCAAACACTCCCCCTAGGACATCGGTCCCGGTCCTGCCCAGGTGCAAACCGTCCGGTTTGTACTGGTCCCACCTCCCCCAGAACCGGTTCCAATGTCCCAAGAATTTGAATCCCTTCCCCTTGCACCATTCCTCTAGCCACATAGTCATCTGAAACATCCTTCTATTTCTACCCTGACTAGCACGTGGCACTGGTAGCAATCCTGAGATTACTACCTTTGAGGTCCTATTTTTTAATTTACCTCCTGACTCCCTATATTCAGCATTTACGACCACATCCCGTTTTTTACCTATATCGTTGGTACCTATATGCACCATGACAACTGGCTGTTCACTCTCCCCTTCCAACATGTTCTGTAGCCGCTCTGAGACATCCTTGACCCTTGCACCAGGGAGGAAACACTCCATCCTGGAGTCTCGTTTGCGGCCGCAGAAACGCATGTCTATTCCCCTTACAATAGAATCCCTTATTACTATAGCTCTACCCCTCTTTTTCCTCCCGTCCTGTGCAGCAGAACCAACCCTGGTGCCAGGAAGTTGGCTGCTGCTGCCTTCCTCTGATAAGCCATCCCCCTCAACAATATCCAAAGTGGTATATCTGTTTGAGAGGGGGATGACCACAGGGGACTCCTGCACTACCTGCCTGTGCCTACTAATCTGCCTGGTGGTCACCCATTCCCTTTCTGCCTGTGCAACCTTTACCTGCGGTGTGAACAACTGATTAAACGTGCTATCCACGATGTCCTCAGCATCGCGAATGCTTGTAGCGGGTGGCGGTTGGCGTGTGCGCCCAGTCAGTTATGCCCCTGACTGTTGGTGAGCGGTTCGAATCGCTCCCGTGCCCCTGGGTTCTAGACACCGGACTTAGGTACAGGCGGCGATACAGAAAGACTCGAGTAGACAAGTGGTTTGGTGTAAGAAAACCAAGTTTTTATTAAAACAGAAATTAACACAGTCTTATGAGAAGTCATTGGATTAAATTACAGGCAAATATACTTATAATATATTTATACAGGGAATGGGGAACAGACAGCACATCGAGGGAAAAACAATGGCCTAGAAATTGGGTTGGTAGCGCCGGCGCTGAGCGCCTAAAGAGACCTAGAATTGAGGCGGACGCTATGAAGATAGCGCCATCTCAGATATTAACTATACATTTAGCGTCTGCACAAAGTGTTTGCGCGCGCCCGCGAGCGCAAGCGGCTCATAGATACATAGATACATAGATACATAGATACATAGAAGATAGGAGCAGGAGTAGGCCATTCGGCCCTTCGTGCCTGCTCCGCCATTTAATGAGATCATGGCTGATCCTTTAATTCAGTATCCCGTCCCCGCCTTCTCTCCGTAACCCTTAACCCCTTTTGCCCGTAGAAATATATCTAATTCCCTCTTAAATATATTTAATGAGCTGGCGTACACTGCCCTCTGTGGCAATGAGTTCCACAGGTTCACCACTCTCTGAGTGAAGAAATTCCCCCTCATCTCTGTCCTAAATGGTTTAGCCCTTATCCTTAAATTATGTCCTCTAGTTCTGTTCTCACCCGCCAAGGGAAACATTCCTTCTGCATCCAGTCTGTCTAGACCTGTCAGAATTTTATACACTTCTATGAGGTCCCCTCTCAATCTTCTAAACTCCAGTGTGTACATCCCTAAACTACATAGTCTCTCCTCATAGGTCATTCCCGCCATTCCTGGTATCAGCCTGGTGAATCGCCGCTGCACCCCCTCCATGGCAAGAACATCCTTCCTCAGATGAGGCGACCAAAACTGTACACAGTACTCGAGGTGTGGTCTCACCAGTGCCCTGTACAGCTGCAGCAAGGTATCCCTGTTCCTGTATTCTAACCCTTTTGCTATGAAGGCCAGCATACCGTTTGCCTTCTTGACCGCCTGTTGCACCTGCATGCTCGCCTTCAGTGACTGGTGTACAAGAACACCCAGGTCTCTCTGTACTTCCCCCTCTCCCAATCTATTGCCATTTAAATAATAATTTGCCCTCCCGTTCCTGCACCCAAGGTGGATAACTTCGCACTTGTCCACATTATAGTGCATCTGCCATTTATCCGCCCAATCGCCCAGTCTGTCCAAATCGCTCTGGAGCTTCCTGGTCTCTTCCTCTGAGCCCACCCCACCTCCTAGTTTAGTGTCGTCTGCAAATTTGGAAATGCTGCATCCGACTCCCTGATCCAGGTCATTAATGTAAATTGTGAACAGCTGGGGGCCCAGGACAGATCCCTGTGGTACCCCACTTGTTACTGCCTGCCATTCAGAAAATGAGCCGTTTATTCCAACTCTCTGTTTTCTATCTGACAGCCAGTTCCCTATCCACGCCAAAACTTTCCCCTTTATCCCATGAGCCTCAATTTTCCATGCTAATCTTTTATGTGGGACCTTATCGAAGGCCTTTTGGAAGTCCAGGTACACCACATCTACTGGCTTTCCCCCATCTATTCTACCAGTTACTCCCTCAAAAAATTCCAATAGATTAGTCAAGCACGATTTACCCTTTGTAAATCCATGTTGACTCTGTCCTATCCTGTCCCCATTTGCTAAGTGCTCCGCTATTTCATCCTTAATGATGGACTCCAGCATTTTGCCCACAACTGATGTAAGGCTTACAGGTCTGTAATTACCTGCTTTTTCCCTACCCCCCTTTTTGAATAGTGGGGTAACGTTAGCTACCCTCCAATCCATCGGCACTGTTCCCGAGTCTAATGAATTCTGAAAAATCATCCTTAGTGCATCCGCTATCTCTAGGGCCACCTCCTTCAGTACCCTAGGATGCATGTTATCAGGCCCTGGGGATTTGTCCACCTTCAATCCCTTTAGCTTCCTTAACACCATATCCTTAGAGATATTGATTTGCGTCAGTTCCTCCTTTGCCAATGTCCCTATTTTTCCCGATATCCCAGGGAGGTTTTTTGTGTCTTCCTTCGTAAAGACTGACCCAAAGTATGCATTTAGTTGATCTGCCATTTCCTTATTTCCCATTATATATTCCCCCGTATCTGACTGCAATGGACCAACTTTGGTTTTCACCAGTCTTTTCCTTTTGATATATTTATAAAAGCTTTTGGAGTTAGTTTTTATATTTTCCGCCAGCTTGTTTTCGTAAGCTATTTTGCCCCTCTTGATCATGCCCTTTGCCCTCCTTTGCTCTATCTTAAACTGTTCCCAATCTTCCGCTCTGGCGCTTTTTTTGGCTATTTTATACGCCCTATCTTTGGATTTTATGCTGTCTCTAATTTCCCCTGTTATCCACGGTTGAGTCACCTTTTTAGATTTCCTTTTATGCCAGATTGGTATAAACAATTTTTGCAATTTTGTCATTCTATCTTTAAATGTTTGCCATTGTTTATCTACCTCCAGTCCTCTCAGGAACGTTGTCCAATCAGACCTACTCAGTTCCCGTCTCATGGCATCATAATTCCCCTTGTTTAAATTCAGGACCTTAGTCTCTGAGTCAATTTCTTCGCTCTCCATTTCGAGTGAGAAATCGATCATGTTATGATCGCTCTGACCCAAGGGTCCCCGTACAACAAGATTACTGATTAGTCCCTTCTCATTGCACAGTACCCAGTCCAATATAGCCTGTTCCCGAGTTGGTTCCTCGACATATTGATCCAGATAACCATCCCTTAAACACTCAAGGAATTCCTCCTCCTCATTATTTTTACTGATTAGGCTAGTCCAATCTATATGTAAGTTAAAGTCACCTATGATGACAGCTGTGCTCTTATTGCACGCTTCTCTAATTTCCCTCGTGATGCCCTCCCTAACCTCTATTTTACTATTTGGAGGCCTATATACCACTCCTATTAATGTTTTTCGCCCCTCGCTATTTCTTAGCTCCACCCATATAGATTCTGTATTAACTGAGTTAATATCCTTCCTTTCAATTGCATTTATCCCCTCTTTTACTAGCAATGCTACCCCTCCTCCCTTTCTTTTTTGTCGATCCTTCCTAAATACTGAATACCCCTGTATGTTAAGCTCCCAGCCCTGCTCACCCTGCAACCATGTTTCCGTAATCCCAATTAGATCATAATTATTAACCTCTATTTCCACAGCTAATTCATCTACCTTGTTCCTGATGCTTCTCGCATTAAGGTATAAAACCCTCAGGCTTTTTTTATGCTCACATTTTTTATGAATTAGTTTGGCCCTTTGTTTTTTGTTCCTCACCCTTTTACCATTTATTTCTGTCTGCCTTTCACTTTCCTCTATTTCACTACATAGGTTTCTAGCCCCCTGCCATACTAGTTTAAATGCTCCCGAACTGCTTTATCAAAAATTACCCCGAGAACATCAGTTCCATCTCTGCACAGGTGTAGACCGTCCCTTTTGTATAGGTCACACCTACCACAAAACTGGTTCCAATGCCTCAAAAATTTAAAACCCTCCCTCTTACACCACTGCTCAAGCCACGTATTTAGCCTAACTATCCTGTTCTCTGTACTCTTACTAGCACGTGGCACTGGTAGTAATCCAGAGATTACTACCTTCGAGGTCCTACTTTTTAGCTTGGCTCCTAACTCCCTAAATTCTACTTGTAGGACCTCTTCCCTTTTTTTAGCTACGTCGTTGGTACCAACATGTATCACGACAACTGGCTGTTCCCCCTCCCCCTCCAGAATGTTCTGCACCCGCGCCGAGACATCCTTGACCCTTGCACCAGGGAGGCAACATACCATCCTGGAGTCTCGGTCGCGACCACAGAAACCCCTATCTATTCCCCTTACAATCGAATCCCCTATTACTATAGCCCTGCCACTCTTTTTCCCTCCCTTCTTTGCAACAGAGCCAGTCATGGTGCCATGAGCCTGGCTGCTGGTGCCTTCCCCCGATGCGTCACCCCCCCCGACAACAGTACCTAAGACGGTGAACCTGTTGCTAAGGGAGACAACCCCAGGGGATTTCTGCACTACCTTCCTGCCCTTGCTCTGCCTTTTGGTCACCCATGTACTGTCTACGCTGGCCTTAACCTGCGGTGTGACCAACTCACTAAATGTGCTATCCACACCCCTCTCAGAATCGTGGATGCTCCAAAGTGAGTCCATCTGCAGCTCAAGGGCCGTCATGCGGTCCCACATGAGCTGCAGCTGGACACACTTCCCGCACACATAGTCGTCAGGGACACAGGAAGCGTCCCTGATTTCCCACATGTTACAGGAGGAGCATGACACAGGTCCGAGCTCTACTGCCATGACTTAACCCTTATATTACTTTTTAATTTTCTAGTTTTAGTTTATTTATCGACTTTTGTTTTCCCGAAGCTTACTTAGACCAATGTATACTGTCATTTCAGTGTGCAACGCCTTTTAGGAGCGCCTGACCGCATATTGGGTGGCGCCCGGAGCCTTAGCGCCCAGCGGTATTAGTGACAGTTCGAGGGAGGGCTAACAGGCCCTTCTCTGAGTAGGGGGGCGCTATTTAAAGGGGACAGCTCTAGTGCAGAATCTTCTGCCACTTGGCCTGCTCATTGCGATCGCTGCTAGAGAGAGTTGGCGAGCTAATGTGGAGCGGAGTTCTGGGAATTTAGCTTTACAGTACTTGGGACCTTCAACCCTGTCCGAAGCACTTGCAGCACTACACCTAAAAGCCTTTTGACCAACTGGCATCGGAATGGGAGCTTGTTTGGAGGGCCACGGCCTCATCGCCCAACACTGTGAAGGGGCAGAGAGACGACGGGAGAGAGGGCCGGGATTGGCCAGAAGGAGGAGGGGCAATGGAGGTCGGCCAATCCGACGTGATGCTGCAAGGGACTTTAGGCAGCAGGTGACAAGCCTTGACATGTCAGAGGAGCAGTGTTTGGAAAGGCTCCGAATCTGGAGGGACGTTGTTACTGATCTGTGCCACCTGCTTGGTCAGGATCTGCAGCCGCGTGAACGCTGCAGAACCTCTCTGGCCGTGATGGCTAAACTGACTGATGGCCTCCATTTTTATGCCAACGGATCCTTTCAGTCAGCCATTGGGGACAAAGTGACTGCCGCTCAGTCTGCAGTCCACTGTTGCATCCGGCAAGTGACAGATGCCCTTTATAGGCGAACGCGTCAATTCATTACCTTCCCTCGGACCCTGCACAAGCAGGCGGAGGATGAGGAGGAGGAGGAGGAGGAGGAAGAGCAGGCGGAGGAGGAGGAGGAAGATGGAAGGGCTGCTGAAAGTGGAAGGTCCATACGTCAGAGGCTCCTGTGGACTCCTGTCGACACCCCTGTGGCGGAATGATGAGAGTCTTAACTCATGCGCACTTTGGATGTTTGAGGGCCTCTGAATGCCAGCATCACTGAAAGTAGTCACATGCACCATGCCACATTGAAACTTCTGTTTATTGGCACAAAAGTCTTTCATTACAGCTAAACAACGTAATGTCAGCAGAAACCATAACTTTCAAAATAACTGTGAACTGTTCGGCAAAGCCGCAAAACTCAACAAACCTTCTGCAAATATAACAGCAGGTGAGGGTGTCCTTGAATTTGGACAAACAAACGTCTCAGCACCTCCCTCTACAACTGGCCCCTTGAGGGAGAACGACTTCTCTTTCGCGCCCGGCCCCTTCCCTCCCTGCTGCTCCTACGTAATTGGACCCCAGTGGCGGGCTCAAGGCTGGGGGACGCCTGCTGACTGTCTGGAAGCGCAGAAGCCCCTGAGGGACGGCCTGGCCGACCTCTGGGCTTGGAGGGTGCGGACGCAGGATGCTTGCTGTGACCATGGCTGGAAGCAATGTGGCCTGCAGGTGGTGGCAGCTGCAATGCAGGCGTCCCAGCGCTGGCATGTGCAATGGTCTCCTGCCGAGAGAGGACACCTGCACCATGGTCGGACGACACACTGGCTATCTGAGGGGAGCGGCTCGGCTCATCTGCCACAATCGCATGCTCCACTGATTCCTGGCTTTGTACGGGAGTGGAAGGGCCCGGGGTGATCCTATCTGATGCAGAGAGGGTGGCTGCAGTGAAAGATCGCGTTGCGTCAATCTGGCTGTGGAGGAGCCCAGCAAGTGACTGCGTGGCAACAGTGAGGACCTGTGTGCCAGGTGCCAGTGCTTCGGAGAAGGCCTGGACAGTTCTTCCCATTGCTTCAGACAAGGCAGGTGCCGACCGCGCCACTGCCTCGGACAAGCCCTGCACAGACCTTTCCAGGGATTGTCCGAAGCCCTGAACAGTCCTTTCCATAGCCGACTCAAAGCCGTGGACAGTCCTCTCCATTGTTGGGCCGAAGCCCTGGATAGTCCTGTCCATTGTTGCCCCGAAGCCCTGGATAGACCTGTCCATTGTTTCCCCGAACACCTGGAGAGCCCTCTCCATTGTTGCCCCAAAGCCCTGCAGAGTCCTCTCCATTATTGCCCCGAAGTCCAACATACTCCTAGCCAATGAATCTATTGACTCAGGCATCTTCTCCACTGCAGCCATCAGCTCCGTGTGTCTGAGCCGGGCCTCTTTGCTCATCTCAGCCAGGCGACGGACCTCATCTGCACTCTGTGCAGCAGTCATTACAACCTGCCTTGCCCTGCGGGGAGACGGTGGCCGCACTTGCCTATCCCCCGTGCGTGGCTGCATGCCGCTTGGTCCGGCAACTGGTTCATCCTCAGAGCCCCCCCCTCCCATCCAGGGGACTACTATCCCCAGTCTGTAGATGTGTCATCTCCCCGGATTCTGCAATGGCTGGTCCGGATTCCTCCTGGTCCTCACCTCCGGTGGGACTGGCACTGGCAGCTTCAGCGCGTGGAGCCCGAGTTGGTGCTGCTTCATCTGAAAGTGGGAGATGGAAGAGTGGCTTTAGCAAAAGGACAGCTTTGCTGAAAGGCATGCCAGATTGCGGCAAGGCTCTGACATGGCTGCACACTGAGGATGCATGCTGGCGGGGGGACCAAGTGGAAGGCAACAGGTGAAAAAGATGAGAGTCTTACCCTCGCTGTCGGTAATGGGGTCGGCAGATGCAGTGGTCACAGGACCAGACAGACGTCCTCCAAGTATCTGGTGCACTCTCTCCTCCAGATCCGTGAGAGTGACCACTTGTGGATGTCCGCCACCAGTTCGAGGCTGCTCCTTTCGAATCATCGCCAGCTTGGACTGCAGGGGAAAGAAGGGGAAGTTCTGTAACATTATGCCTTGAGACCTCATCGCATGCCCCCCATGGTGCAAGAGCCCTTACATGAGGCCTTGAGACCTCATCGCATGCCCCCCATGGTGCAAGAGCCCTTACATGAGGCCTTGAGACCTCATCACATGCCCCCCATGGCGCAAGAGCCCTTACATGAGGCCTTGAGACATCTGTCCATGTGTGTGGCCAGAAAGGGCCATGGGTGCTTGCTGACAGATGGCCATTGGGGCATCATGGCAACAGGGTGCCCGAAGTCAGGTGCAGATGGAGGGAAGCACAAGTTTGGTATACCATCACTCACCCTAACGATCCGTGTGAGGTCGTTGAATTTCTTCCTGCACTGAACAGGGGTCCTGGTCGCCATGCTGCTGGAGTTGGCCCACACAGCAACCTCCCTCCAAGATCGTCGGTAAGCCTTCTGATTCGGCCTCTTGCCATTATCCGGATACAGGACCTCTCGACGGTGTTCAACTGCAGACACCAAGTGATCCAGAGCCTCAGTGCTGAAGCGCTCTGCTCTCTGCCTAACCTTCTCCATGATGAACAAGTTTGTAGCGCCAGACAAGGGCGAGCGCCGAATCTGAGGCCTGAAGCTGGGTGTTGAAGCTCAGGCTGACTGACCCAGCCCTTTAAAAACCGGCCGGCGCCTGGAGGTCTCGTGCTTTCCCGTAATTGAGTTCACCTGCGCTGCGGCCGTCCGCGTCGATATTGAATAGCGCCTGACCTTTTGCGCCTTAAGAGCACCGTGCAACGGCTGATTTAGCGCCGCAATCCCCTTTGGGGGCGATGCAACCCAGTATCGCGCCAGGCGGCGATAAGTTTCGTCTGGCTATAAACTTTGCGCATCGCCAGTTCTAACGCCTCAAGCGGGGCTATACCCAATTTCTAGGCCTAGAAGTATAGAAAAATAAGAAAAGAAAGTCTTGCATTTCTACAGCGCCTTTCACTACCTCAGGATGTCCCAAAGCGCTTTACAGCCAACGAAGTATTTTTGAAATGTAGTCACTGTTGTAATGTAGGAAACACGGCAGCCAATTTGCGCACAGCAAGCTCCCACAAAGAGCAATGTGATAATGACCAGATAATCTGTTTTAGTGATGTTGTTTGACGGATAAATATTGGCCAGGACACTGGGGAGAACTCCCCTGCTCCTCTTTGAATACGTTCACCTAAGAGGGTAGATGGGGCCGTGTCTTAACGTCTCATCCAAAAGACAGCACCTTCGACAGTGCAGCACTCCATCAGCACTGCACTGGCGTGTCAGCCTAGATTTTTGTGCTCAAGTCTCTGGAGTGGGACTTGAACCCATGACCTTCTGACTCAGAGGTGAGTGTGCTCCCCACTGAGCTGCGGATGACAGTCAGGTGATTAACTCTTCTCTTGACAGGAAAGCAACATGTGAAGAACTGTGGGTGATATAGACAGAATTGGACAGTGGGCAGACAAACTGATTGAGAATGATTGACCAAAGCAGGCATTTATTGCCCATCCTAGTAGCCCTGCAAAGGTGGCAGTGGTGGTGGGCCTTCTTCTTCAACCACTCCAGTCCTTTGCAGCCGAGAGGCTTGCTAGTCCAATTCAGAAGCCAGTTAAGAGGCAAACACATCGGTATGGGACTGGAGTCACATATAGGCCAGATGGGGTAAGGATGGCAGGTTTCCTTCCCTAAAGGGCATGAATTGATTATTTACAGCAATCCGACAGCTTCATGGTCACTTTCATTCCCAGGTTTTTACACTGAGTTCAAATGCCCAAACTGCCGTGGTGGGATTTGAAATCACGTTCTGTGGATTATTAGTCCAGAAACATAACCACTACACTACCGTACCTCAGTGTTTCCCATCCATCTCTACTCCATGTTGAAACTCACCTCCACACTTGATTACACCAATATTCTCCTGGTTGGCCTCCCACCCTCTGGCCTCCATAAACCCAGCTGATCCAAAACTCTGCTGCTCATCCCCTACACCAAGTCCTGCTCGCCCATCACTCCTGTCCTCGGTGACCTGGATTGCCTGCCAGGCCCCCAACACCTGAACTTTAATATTCTCATCCTCATATTTAAATGCCTTCATGGCCTCGCCCCTTCCTATCACTGAAACCCCTCCATTTCTACTATCCCACCGCCCCCCAACCTCAAACTCTCTGTTCCTCTTACTCTGGCATCGAGTGCTTCGCCCCCCCTCTTTGCCACACCGATGGCAGCCATACCTTCAGCCATCTAAGTCCTTCAAGCATCCCTCCCTAAACCCTCTGCCACCTTCTCCTCCTTTGAGGCCCTCCATAAACCCAGCTCTTTGACCAAGCCTCCTCCTAATATCTCCTTCCTTGGCGCGATGTATGTTTTTCCTCACACCTCTGTGAAGCCCCTTGGGATGTTTTCCTACATTAAAGGCGCTGTACAATTAAAAGTTGTTGCTGTTGAGGCAGTAACAAGACTCAAATGGCTGCACATAGTATTTGAGCCCGAGCTTTCTTCTATATTCTCTAAGTTACCTTTTTATGTATTTATCTCTAAGTTGTTTTCTGTGTGTCTGTACCAATCATTTAGGACCACATTGCTCCTCTTGTGTAAAACCAATAAAACAAAAACATTAAACAAATACACCCAATCCAATAAACCCCGAAACAAAACTTAACCCCTTAAATTAAAGTTTGGTTGTTTAAACCAACTACGCACTCCAGTCCCCGCGGCGCCCACCGGTCTCGAAAGAGCTCGAGCTCGCCGGCGGACACCGCGTGCTCCATCTCCAGGGCCACCCGGCCGCGAACATGGCCGCGGAAGAGAGGGAGGCAATCCGGCCGGACGACCCCCTCGACCGCCCGCTGCCTGGACCAATTAATGGCTTTCTTGGCCAGGCCCAGGAGCAGGCCCACGAGGAGGTCCTCCGACCTGCCCGCTCCCCTCCGCACCGGGTGACCGTAGATCAGGAGCGTGGGACTGAAGTGCAACCAAAATTTGAGGAGCAGCCCCTTCAAAAAATGGAAGAGGGGCTGCAACCTCTCACACCCCGTGTAAACGTGAAAGACGGACTCCTCCAGACCGCAAAACAAACAGGCGGTCTGGGAGTCCGTAAACCTACTTAAAAATCTATTGCACGGAACTGCTCTGTGTTGTGTATGTAATATGTGTGCTACTTTGAACCTATGGACAGGACTGCACTACTTGTTGGGCGTAGTGATACGCAGTACCACTCCTGGCCATAGGGGTATAAATAGTACTGTGGGTACTGATCCCCCTCAGTTCCCGCCTGTGGGCATGAAGTAAAGACCTATGTGCAGTCCCTACCTCCAACCAGTAAAGACCTGTTTGAGTTATACGTTTAAGTCTTTGTGTTAATTGTTCAATACAATACACATACTTAACACTGGCGACGAGTCAGGCTCTTACCCTGCGGCAGTTATTCCAGGCGGCTTCGTCCAAAGACAGGACGTTGAAGAGAGGTTTCAATCCTCAACACCCCACTCAAAACTGAAGGGCAGCAGAAATCCTGACAGCTTCCAGCGACTGGAAGTGACAGGCATTAGGACCCTGAAGCCTCCATCAGCTTGTGAACCGGAGTAAAGACAGGACTGGGGAAGAGAGAGAGGTAGGGCGATAGCGATCGGCAGATAAGGGCCGGGCCGCTTTGAAGTGAGGGGCGCAGCCGGGCCAGCGATCGGGACCAAAGATAAGAGCCGCACTCGGACTGAAAGGCGCGGCGGCTGCAGAAGCTCAAGGTGCGAGAGTCGCGGTGCACAGCGCGGGCTATCGATCGCGGCGAAGATAAGGGCCGCACTCGAGGGCTGAAGGGAGACGGCGTCGGGGGACGGGTGAAGACCGCCAAGCGCGGGAAAACCGCCATTTTGTGGGCGGAGGACGACGGCAAGAGCGGGAAGCCGCCATCTTTGATAACAAGTAAAGAAAATAAAATCTGAGAAATTGCAAATCTACAATGCCTAAACACGGGAATATTAGCACCTTTGATAGTGACCTCGAAGATTGGGCCATATATGTTGAAAGAGTAAAAAATTATTGTAAGGCCAATAAAATTCGTGACCAAGATAAAGCTCTAACATTATTAAATTTAATGGGTGCGAAGACGTACGGGCAATTGAAACACCTGTTATCACCAGATGAACCGGCGGATAAGACGTTCGATGAGATTGTTACTGTCCTGAAAGATCATCTAAACCCCACGCCGCTGATGCTAGCGGAACGATTTAAATTTTACGACAGAAGGCAGCTACAGCATGAAAGCAATGCTGAATATTTGCTGGAATTGCGTAAATTAGCGAAATATTGCCAGTTTGGAACGGGATTGACAGATGCACTACGAGACAAATTTGTGTGTGGTTTATTTAAACAGGATACACAAAAGCGACTGCTCGAGGAGAATGAGCTGACGCTTGAGAAGGCGGTCACTATGGCAGCAGCACACGAAGCCGCAGCGAGAGGCACGGCAGTAATGCAGCTACGGTCACCGGAGCTCAGTGCACACAAATTGGGTGTGAGTTCTGGCAAATGTTATCGTTGTGGAAAGACAACGCATGATCAGAACCAGTGTTGGTTTAAAAACCAAGAATGTAGAACTTGTGGTAGGCTTGGACATATAGCTAGAGTATGCAGGTCAGGGAAGAAGACCAGCAACAAGAAGTCACCGCAAGGAAAATACGCAAAGGTACACAAGGTGACCGAACAGGAGTCCGATTCAGACGCTAGCAGTAATGAACTGGCTAGCTTAAGCTGTAATGAACTGGCTAGCTTAAGAGTACTCAACGCTGGTAAGGGTGCAGACCTCCAGACAATTTGGGTCACTCTTCAGATAGAAGGAGTCCAAGTAAAACTGGAATTGGACACTGGATCGGCATTGACGGTCATAAATAAGAAAGATTACGGAAAGTTATTCCAACATATTCCCCTACAGGATACGGGGATTATATTGAAAACATACACGGGGCAAAGAGTGTACCCCATCGGGAAAATAGAGGTTGCAGTGGCCCACAAGGGCGAAGACAGTCAAATAATGGACTTATATGTGATATCTGAAGGAGGTCCTCCACTACTAGGACGGGAGTGGATTAGGAAAATGAATATGGACTGGCATTTCCTACAAACAATAACGAGTGAGAACTCGGTGAAGATAGTCGGCCCAGACTCTGGAACGGATGATGGTAAGCCCAACTCAGGTGCAAAAGACAAAGTTTCAGCACAGAATTCCACTGAGCAACAACAACATAGTTTAACTGTGGATTCTGAGTCTGGCAAGTCTACTGATGTGCCCATTTCTGAGGGACACCGGGCTCGAACTCAACTCCATTTCAAACTACAACAGCAATTAGAACAAATGCTTTGCCGTTTTGAGCAAGAGTTGAATGCAACGAAAGAGTTCTTTGATATAGAGTTGGAGAATCTGGAAAGACAACAGAAGCAGCTGATGGAGAAAATGGAGCAGGAGCACACAAAACGTCTGATGTCAGAGGAGTTAACGGTCAGCCAACTCCTGCATATGCTGAAGGACAGGACTCTGAAATGGGAAAAACTTGAACATGAACTTCAATATTCAAACGAAAGGGGTTCGGAGCTCTCAAAGGTTATTGGAAGAGCTGAGGTGGCAACACAGACTGAGATGACTGCAACAGAGCAGCCCTTGGATGCCAAAAGTACGCTGACTCACGTCAACGTAGAACAACAGACCGCTGAAACAGCTGCTCCGGTAGAGGGATTGCATAGTCCGATCAATCAATCTCCAAAGGAAGTTGAAGTATTAAAATCACAAATGAGGTCACTAGTAAACGACTTGCTGAAAGCCCAGAAAAAGCTGGATGCAGAGGTACACATGAAGAAGTCTCTTCAGGAAAGATGTCTGGATTTGGAACAAGAGCTGGCTAACGTCCAGCTAGGTATGGAGGAAATAGACGACCCTCTCACTGGTCTAGCTCAGGACGACACCGAATATTACGATGTCCTGTCCTGCCCAGCTTGTAACTTCGACTCCCAAAGTGCAGAAATCATGGAGGAGCACCAAAAGTCTACGGAACATCGGGAGAAGCTGGCTCTACGACGGAAACAGGAGGAAGAGAAGGAGGAACTGCGCATGCAGCTGGCAGCTGTGGCAGCTGACAATGGAGCCCAGAGAGTCTCCAAGAAGCAGAAAAGGAAAAGTAAAAACAGAAGATGACCCATCTGAACCATTATCACCTCTACCAGATCACACACGTGGTCCCTCCGAACGGAGCCAATTCAGTTCGGAAGTTCAAACTGTTAAATCCATGGAAGGACTATTGAATGAGTCACTCTAGCAACGTGAACCGACTACACCACAGAGATTGAATCTGTGAACTGTTTTCCGCAGAGACTGAATCTGTGATCTGTTTTTGACATGAAGTTATCTATGTATCTATGTTATTCTGTTATGTAAACCTGAAGTTATATATGTATATATGTTATTACGTTATGTTAAATGGGGAGATGACTGTAAAGCTAGGAAGGGAGGAATGTTGTGTATGTAATATGTGTGCTACTTTGAACCTATGGACAGGACTGCACTACTTGTTGGGCGTAGTGATACGCAGTACCACTCCTGGCCATAGGGGTATAAATAGTACTGTGGGTACTGATCCCCCTCAGTTCCCGCCTGTGGGCATGAAGTAAAGACCTATGTGCAGTCCCTACCTCCAACCAGTAAAGACCTGTTTGAGTTATACGTTTAAGTCTTTGTGTTAATTGTTCAATACAATACACATACTTAACACTCTGTGCAACACCCTCCAGGCCAAATCCCCGATAGAACAGGGGAGGACTCCCGCATAGAGAGCCCCCCATTGGGGACCTCCGCCTCCGTCCGGAGGTAAAACGGCATGCCACGGCGTGTCCGGACGGCAGGCGAAGATGGCAAAGTGGAAGGTGTGCAAGAGCAGCCCGTACAGGAAACCCCTCATAGGACCACATTGCTTTAACTCTCCATCTAATTGAGTGCCCAGCTGAAGCAGCCAATGAGCTGATTGGCAGCTTTATAAAAGGGGTGTGGTTTGGGGGCTGGATTTTGCTGGGAAACAAACTGGGTTGCTGTGTAGACAGGGTGCTCTCCGAACTGCTAGGGCCAAGCTGGGCTATTGCCGGGCAGGAGATTGGTGAAACAGAGGCAAGCCTGGTACTGGGAAACTTTGCTCAGTTTGTGTTTGGGTATTGAAGAAAAAACTTTCAGACCTCTTCCTCAGTTTGTTAAACCAGTTGAAGGTGTTGGAGCATGTTGTTCCTAGCCTACAGTGGGAGTGGGGTTGATGAGCCAAGTGGCCTTTTCCTTGTTCTGTGCTTTGATATTTCTCTACATTGTGAAATCTATAAATCCACCCCCCCCACCCCCCTGCAAATTCCCAGTTTGCCAGCATTGAGAGAGGAATTGCTATACAAAAACAAAACGTTCAATGAACTGCTAGGTGAAGCAGTGAGGAATGGAAATGTTGAAGCAATGACTATTGACACTGTCCCTTACTCACTATCTATTGTGGGTCAATTGTGAAGTGTTAAATCAGTTAGAGACTAAGTTGACCTCTTTTGTGCACAATCTATAGTTGAGGGGGAAATGGAGACTAGTCTGCCTTCAAAAGATTCAGTGACAATAGATCACAGGTTTTTTTACATTTATTGCAAATGAGGGCTACATATCATTGAGCCCCAGTAACTGGGGCTCAGAGCTGTGTTGGATGGCTCTAACTCACTCCATGATATTTTGCTATTGCGACGATGAGTCAGCTTGGCTCAATTAGTAGCACTCTTGTCGGATTGCAAATTCAAACCTTATTCCAAGATTTCAGCAGATAATGTGCACACTAGTACTAAAGGAATGTTGCGTTGCTATCCTTTGGTGAGACATTTAAACTGAGGGATTGCCTGTCTTGGAGGATATAAAAGATCCAGTAGCACTATCTGAACAATAAGTTTGCATTGTCCTCTCAACTACCCCACCCCTTAAAGTTAGATCAATCGTCTTGCTTGTTTGTGGAACCTTTGGTGCAAATCAGCTACCCCATGAACCCACCTAAATGCACAAGGTGATTATTGTGCACAGTACCACAAGGAGTGGTTGAGATGAATAACAAATGTATTTGAGGGAAATCTAGAAAAGCACATCAGGGAGAAAATATGCTGCAAGAGTGGGAGGAGGCTCGTGTGGAGCAGAGACTAGATTGACCGAATGGCCTGTTTCTGTGCTGTACATTCTATATACCTGTAACATGTAATTCTATATATAATCCAAAGTCTCCCTCTGCTCTCAGCAGCCAACCAGGTCAAGTTGCTGCTGCCACTCCTTGTCCCCACTTGGTTTACGCTACTCCTGTTTCTTCCAAACGCCTGTGTGTGTGCTTTTTTTTTCAAACATCAGCTGAACAAATTTGAACTGCCAATGTGCCGGTGTTGCTGTGTTTTTTGGTTCTGCTTTAAACCAGAGTGCAGTGGGAGCCTTTCATCCAAGCAATGAATTTGGCTAACCTGGAATACTACAAACTGCACTGAATATTTAATTCTGCATGGACACTGTTCTGAAAAGGGGGGTTAAACTAGGCCACTCTGCTTACTGCTGTTCAGCAACATCCACTCAGCTGGAATGATCAGGCCCAGATTGAACTGGATTAGGGTTTAGCTCATTGTCCAATTAGTACACATCAGCCAATTAAATAAATGGCAAGTACCCATCTTGTGATTAAAACTCCAGTTTGATTTGTACCATCTGCAGGATTCCAGCTATACTCATTATCCTTGCAGATCATTTTTGAAGTTTCAACTTCAGAAGTCTTGCATTTCAAAATCTGCAAAGCCAAATCTCCTAATTCATCTCGAGCACAAGTCGTGCTGTGCACCTCCTCTCTGCCCAGAATGCATCCGTCTCCTGACCACAAATGGCAAAATAGGGTTTTCCACTATTTCCTATGGATTCTATTGATTTAAGATTGCTGGGTGAGTCACAACTACTAGCATCCAGTTACATAGCTACATATGGTTATTGGGAGACTGGTAAATTGCCATCAAGACACAGCCTGGCCACCCAATCCCATACATAGTAGGATTACCATGCCCAGTGGCCTCCTCCTGTTCTTGCAAATTATTCCATACTATGCTATTTCCTCAAACTTGTGGAACATTCTGAATGAGTTGAGGTAAACTTATGCATTTAATAACCAGACTTAACAGCTGCATGTCACTCCAAGGCAGGCAGATTGGCTCTGGCATGTTGTAGAAGTTGTGCTGCCAACGTGAAAATTACATTTGCTCACTTTCCTGGGTAATTTGAGTTGATATTTTGGCTGAGAATGGAACATTTTTTTCACTTCAGTAGTTGAGCACTCCCATGTTGGGTAAAGCATAAATTAGAAGCCAAATAAAGCTCCCTCTCTGTCCCAACTTGAGAGTGCTGCATATTGTACAGGTGTGACACTTTTTTCCATTACCCTCAATAGCGATCAGGTAGTCTGAGATTGCAGATTGTGGGCTTAACTTAGGAACTGCGGGGAGACTGATCAATTCACACAAGAGCATTGCAGACAGGAGACTTCTATTGTGACAGTCCAGCCTGGCTTTTATCCCAATCCGTGCACCAGTTTCATTTTTATAATATGGGGAAACATCCATGCTGTGCCAGCCGTGTAGATGGATTTGAAGTGAGACCAATGAGTCTGTAGTTGCCTGTGTCTAATTGTCGTCCTCGAATATGGGCACCACGTTGGCCTGTATCCAACCTATTGGTACCTCCCTGTGTCTACTGACTCCCTCAGTTGTCAGCGCCTCCTTGGTATTCATCAGAGTGCTGAGACAGACTATCTAACACTGGGAATTTCATTTGTTTTAAGCCTTTAGTTTATCTAAAATTCCATCTCTTTTTATATGGAGGCGCTCAATTTTGCCTTTGGAAGAACATGTTTGTCTTGTGAATTTTGAGGAGGATGTAATCATTCAGAATATTTTATTCATGCTTATTCTCCATTTCATGGAATCATACAGCACAAAGGAGGCCATTCAGCCCATTGTATCTGGCCTGGCTCTTTGAAAGAGCTATCCAATTAGTCCCACTCCCCTGTCACCCTGCCAATATTCCCTATTAAAGTATTTATTCAATTGCCTTTTGGAAATTTGCTATTGAATCTGCTTCCACTACCCTTTCAGGCAGCGTATTAGATTGTTATCCGTCCTCTTAATGCGGTAGTACCAAGAATTTTTTTGCAGTAATTTATTTCTTGACCCTTTTTCAATAAAACTGGTCAGCTCCTTTTCTGTAATTGAAAGCTAGCCCACCTCCTGAGACCATCGCTCCCATATCACCCTCATCAAATCCATATGGGTCACCACTTCTCTCCCCCCTCCTCCCACAGCCCCCCTCCCCGGGCCAAGCTCTCCATCAAACTCATTACTGATCTCTAGTAAAGGTAATGTAATCCTTGTCCTTCAGTTTGAGCTAATCTCGTGTTGCTCATGGTGATGGAGGGGTTGACCTGGGTTTCCTCAGATCATTGGGTTAGCAGTGGGGTGGGACTTCCTCCTGGAATGGGGTTCAATTCCATCACACTATACAACTGCTCCAAGTTCTAGGGTTCTCATCTCAATGGTCGTTGCATTGGGAACTGTCCAGTTGGCGTGGCTGCCTCCCAAGGACACTTTCACAATGGTGAATATTATGGGCTGTACTCGGCCCAGCCTTGTAACAAGATACGGTACTGCACAGGGCAGCGGCGGGTACAGGGCTGGGGTTGGGAAGGCCCTTTTAAAGATGCCTTTGATCTATATAAAGGTGTAGGCCTCTTGAGGTGTTCCTTTTGGACAGTTCTTACCACTTCCATCCCCTGCAGCCCCATATCCTGGAGACATGAGTTTGTCTGAAACGACCCTTCAGTTCTTGTGTTCTGTCTCCACACCTGTAAGAGTCTTCTGCTCTAATTCTTCCTTCTGGTGTGATGATCCGATTTAGGGCTTCTCCACAATTTACTGTGCCCTCTGTCCTATTGTCTGTTAAGTCTGTGTGTGTTCCAGTTTGTATTAAGATTAATCACTGACACAGACTACAAGAATCAACTTTCAACAGGTCTTTACTAGTTGGAGGTCCTCTTTTTTTATTTGAACCAAAATTTAAAACTTAAACCAGATCAACTGTAAATAAACAGAAGTTCAACTAAACCTTAATAAATCAAATTAAAATTTGGTGTTCCAAATTGACGATGCACTCCAGCCCCCGCGGCGCCCAACGGTCGCGGAAATACTCAAGCGTACCAGCGGACACCGCGTGCTCCATCTCCAGGGCTACCCGGGCGCGAACATGGCCGCGGAAGAGAGGCAGGCAATCGGGCTGGACGACCCCCTCGATCGCCCGCTGCCTGGACCAATTGATTGCTCTTTTAGCCAGGCCCAGGAGCAGGCCCACAAGGAGGTCCTCCAGCCTATCCGCTCCCCTCCGCACCGGGTGACCGTAGATCAAGAGCGTGGGACTGAAGTGCAACCAAAAATCGAGGAGCAGCCCCTTTAAGTAGTGAAAGAGGGGCTGCAACCTCTCACACTCCATATAAACGTGGAAAACGGACTCCTCCAGGCCGCAAAAAACACAGGCGGCCTGGGAGTCCGTGAACCTACTTAAAACCTTATTGCACGGGACCGCTCCGTGCAACATCCTCCAGGCCAAGTCCCCGATGGAACAAGGGAGGACTCCAGCGTAGAGAGCCCTCCATTGGGGGCCACCGCCAGTCGGCAAGACGCCACGCCAAGGCGTGTCTGGACGGCAGACGAAGATGGCAAAGTGGAGAGTGTGCAGGAGCAGCCCGTACAGGAAACCCCTCCGCGTGGAATGAAAAGGCACGGAGGGTATTTCCTCGAGACGGCTCAAGTTGTGAGGCGCCGGCTCCCGAGGGGAGTTTCGGGGCCGGGCGCCAATAAGGAATTCCGTCCGGACGGGGGTAAGCTCTGACTGGATCGCCCCACGTGCCTGAGCCACCTCGATACACCTAGTGGAATGGGGGCCCAGTGCCACTTTCACCGACTCGATGGCTTCGGCCGCGAGCCGGACGTTGGCCCAGGACAGGCGCCACGCCAGCTCCTCCGGCACCATCCAGCCCGCTCCTCCGACATCGAGCAGGTCCCCGACTCTGGTCACACCGCCAGCCACAGCCCCACCCTCCGCCAGCCGCCCGAACCCACATTCACGGAGGTGCGGATTCCTGAGCAGCGGCTCCTGACGGGGGAGAGCTCCGCCTGGAAGCGACATAGTTCCAAACCCATAGTAGTTCCTGGTAGAAGACAGGCAGCTCCTGCAGGCCAGCACACCTGCAGCCCACTTTCACAAACAGGAGCTGCGTGTCGTAATTGAGGCCGTGCAGCTGACGGAAGAAAAACGTCGCCAGCGCACACCATCTCGGAGGATTCTCTACGTACAGGTATCTCTGCAGCGTCTGAAGACGGAAAGTCGCCGCCTGGGTGCGAAGGCACACCAGCGCCTGACCGCCCTCCCTAAGCGGGAGACACAGAACCGCAGCAGAGACCCAGTGCTTCCTTTTGTCCTAGAAGAAGTCGACGAGCTTCTTCTGTATCTTGGCGACAAACGCAGGGGGAGGGATCAAAGTGACCAACCGGTACAACAACATGGCAGCCACGAGCTGGTTTATGACCAGCGCTCGACCCCTGTAGGACAACACTCGGAGCAGTCCTGCCCAGCGTCCTAGGCGAGCGGTGACTTTGGCCTCCAGCTCTTGCCAGTTCGCCGGCCAGGCGTCCTCGGCAGGGCTAAGGTAGACTCCCAAATAGAGGAGGTGCGTGGTGCTCCAGGCGAAAGGCCTGAACTCCTCCGGCAGGGAGTCTACCCGCCACTGACCCACCAGGAGTCCGGAATATTTCTCCCAGTTGATCTTGGCGGAGGATGCGTCCGAGTAAATCTGCTGGCATTCCCGCATCCTCCGCAAGTCAGCGGGATCCGTGACCGTGAGGAGCACGTCATCGGCGTAAGCCGAGAGGACCACCTCCATGCCCGGCCCTTGCAGAGCCAGTCCCGTCAACCTCTTCCGCAAGAGGCGCAGGAATGGCTCCACGCAAATGGCGTATAACTGACCGGACATGGGGCATCCCTGACGCACTCCGCTCCCGAAGCGAAGGGGCGCCGTGAAGGACCCGTTAACTTTAATCAGACACTCTGCGGCAGCGTACAGAAGTCGGATCCGGGTGACGAAGTGCGTCCCGAATCCCAATTTGGGCGCAGAGTCCCGAAAAGATACTTGTGATCCACCCTGTCGAACGCCTTCTCCTGATCCAGGGAGAGGAAGGCGACCGACAGACCAGCCCTCTGGGAGTGGTGGACCAGGTCCCGGACCAGATGGATGTTGTCGTGGATGGTCCGGCCCGGGACTGGTCGGGGTGGATCATGTGGGCCAGCACGGTGCCAAGGCGAGCAGACATAGCCCTGGCAAAGATTTTATAGTCCGTGCTAAGGAGGGAGACCGGGTGCCAGTTCTTGAGGCGGAGATCACCCCTCTTAGGCAGCAGGACAATGACCGCCCTGCGCCAAGAGAGGGGCATCTCCCCGGTCGCCAAACTTTCCCCCAGGACCCGCGCATAGTCGCCCCCCAAGACGTCCCAGAACACCCTGTGGAACTCCACGGTCAGCCCGTCCAGCCCCGGGGACTTTCCCCTAGAGAGCTGGCGGAGGGCGCCGGTCAGCTCCGCCAGGCTTAGCGGAGCGTCCAATTTTTCGGCGCCCTCCGGACTGACCTTTGGCACGTCCTCCCACAAAACTCTGCGCGTATCCTCGCTGGACGGATCCGGAGAGAACAGAGCCCCGTAGTAGGCGTGGGTCTCCGCGCTGATTCCCTCCGGATCCGCGACCAGAGATCCGTCGTCGGCCAGCAGCCCCAAGAGCTGCTTACGGACCCCTCGTCTTTTTTCCAGCGAGTAGAAGAAGGGGGAGCCGCGGTCCAGGTCCCGCAGGAGCTGGATCCGCGACCTCACGTACGCGCCTCGGGACCCGACGAGCTGCAGGTCCTTCAGCGCGCCCTTCTTCTTTTCGTACACCTTCCGCAGGGCCGAGTCCCCGACGACTTGACCGAGACGGGACTCCAGGTCGAGCACCTCCTTCTCCAACCGCCCGACCCGGGCCTCCCGCCTCTTGGTCGACCCCTTCGCATACTCCTGACAGAAGAGACGCACGTGAGCTTTGCCCACGTCCCACCACAGCCTCAAGGAGGGGAAGCCCCCCTGCTTCCTTCTCCAGTCGGCCCAGAACCGACTAAACGAATCCCGGAACCGCGCGTCCTCCAGCAGCAGGTTGTTGAAGTGCCAGTACGCGGACCCTCCCCGAGCACGCAGCGGGACGAGCTCCGCCCACACCAGGTGGTGGTCCGTGCACGGCACCGGCCGCATGGAAGCCGCCGGAACGCAGGATACGTACGCCCGGGAAATGTAGAGGCGTTCGATTCTGGACTCTCCTCTAGACCTCACGTAAGTGAAGGCGTTGGAGTCGGGATGAAGATTTCGCCAGACATCCACCAAGTCGAAGGACCCGACTAGGTCCCTCAGCTTCTCCATCGCCGGCGGGCATCGCGGGGGACCCGTACGGTCCCTCGCCTCGAGGGTACAGTTAAAATCCCCCCCGAGGATGACGCACTCGCCCACGTCGATGGAGCCCAGAAGAGCGGACACTTCTTCAAAGAAGCGCACTTGCTGCGCACCGGCCTGAGGGGCATACACGTTCACTAGATGGAGCGGCACGCCCCCCCAGGCGAACAGCGACCTGGAGCAAGCGGCCCGGCATGTGCTCCTTGACCCCCAAGATCTCCGGTTGAAAATGCGGGGCCAGCAAGATAGCAACCCCGCTGGAATTATTGGAGAGGTGACTCATGCTGACCCCTCCTTGCCACTCCAGGAGCCACGTGGCTTCGTCTCCCGGAACGGTGTGGGTTTCTTGCAGGAAGCACACCGCATACTTCCCGTCCCGAAGGACCGAGAAGTTATTGAATCTGCGGCGCGCCTCCCCGCTGCCGTTGATGTTGAGGCTGGCTATGGTTATTTTCATGTCAGAAGCATAGTGCAACCTCTACCTACAACTAACGGGGGGAGGAAGCGCAGCCGCTAGTCAGCCGCCACCTCAGCAGCCCAGTGAGAAATGTTCTGAGCCGACGCAGCTCAAGTGGGTTCACACCCTCGTCCGCGTCCATGGTCCTAACGGCGGCGCGGACGGAATCAATGAGCAGTGCCAGCTCCGACCACCTGTCGAGGGCCAGCCGGACCTTCCCGCGCCGACCCAGGCACGTGGCCATAAAATCCCGGAGTTCCCTTGCGGGAATGAGGGGAGACTTGGCAAGGGGCACGAGGTCGTCCACCGCCACGTCGGCGCCGGAGTCCGACTCGTCCTCCGTGCCCATCACCGAGTCCCCATCCTCCTCCAGGGGGTCGTCACCAGCGGCCGACCTGCCCACCGCGCAGTGCGCAGCGGACGGCTCGGCCGCAACAGCCGGCCCCGCCTCCGCCCGGATCCCACCCCCAGGATCGGTGGCAGAGGAATTCTCCCTGGGCTCCTCCAGGGGCGCCGGGCCAGAAGACGGCGGCGGCGGTTCCGAGCCCCCCTCCGCCCCAGACGCCAGATCGAACGGAGAAATCGGGGAGAACACAAATCCGAACTCCCCCAGGACGTCCGGCGCCCGAGACACAGCCAGAGGGCCTTCCTCTTCCGCGCCACCGGCCTCTGACCCGGCAGATGGGGCGTCTTTGGCTAAGTCCTCGACCAGGTCGAGCAGCCCCTGGGAAATGACCGGGCCGCTTTGGGCGAGCTCACTTTCTTCGAACTCGCCCGACCCACACCCCAGGCCGCCCGACCCGTCGAGGGGTAACGGCACCAATAAATAGTCTACTTCAGCCGCGGTTTGATCAGTGAGCCCCCCCCCCCCCCCCACGGGAAGGGTCTCGTCCCCATCCCCGGGAGGCACATGCTGCACAGACACATCTGCCTCAGCCTCCCGAGGGACAGGCGACCCCTGCCGATCGCCGGTGATGGTGACAGCGGTGGGGGGGGGCGCAGCACCCGCGGCGGGCGACGACTCCCCCTGTTCGGAGGGACCCTCCTCCTCCCGGTCCTCCTCCCGGTCCTCCTCCTCATCCAGGGGGTCACGCCGCCTTTTTAGCGCGGAGGGAGCGAGGGAGACCTCCATGTCTGCAAAGGCCTCCTCCTCAACTCCCTCCGGCGGAGCAGGCTTGTTGGGTTCCTCGGGCCCGAGCCCGGCCGCAGGTAATGGCAATACCGCTGCGGCCACAGGCTCGGGCACGAGGCCCCTCCCGCTCGCATCTGCCCCGGTCAACTCCGCGAGGAGCGCGGGTGTAAGGGGCTCAAGGGGCAAGGGCTCGCCATCCACGGGGGGACCCGCCCTAAGGTGTTTTTTCTTTCCCCGCGCCTTTTTTCCGACCGGACACGCTCCCTCCCCCCCCGCCGGAGGCCTTGGTGGCATCGGCCCCCGACGTCAACCGCGCATCAGACGTACTTGACGCGCGGGCAGACCCGGGGGGAGGAGCAGCGGCGGCGCCCGCCTCGGCCGCACAAGATGATCCGGCGGCCTTGGAGGCAGGGCAGTTCCTCCTGATATGCCCCACCTCCTTGCAGGCGTGGCACCGCACACCGTCCGACGTCCAAAAGACGCGATAGGCGGTCCCCTCGTGGAGGACGACGAACGCTCCGTCAGTGTCCTCCTCCCGCGCCAGCTGGATAAACAGCTGGCGCCGGAAGGAGAAGACGTGGCGAAGGCTGGCCTCCCGGAAGCCGAGCGGGATAGGCGTGATCCCCGACCTCACCTCCCCAAGCTGACGCAAATGGGGAAGGAGGAGCTCACCGGGAACATAGGGCGGGACATTAGAGATGACAATCCTCTGCGTGGTGGCCTCGAGAGGATCCACCGGCAGGAAGGTCCCGCCCACAGTGAGCCCCTTGGTGACGGCCAGGGACACCGCCCGCTCCGACCCCAGGAAGAACACAGCCTTCCCGTACATTTTCGAGGCCGCGACGATGGCTGAGGGGCCGACAACCCCAGCCATGGCTTTGACGCAGGCCTCGATGGTCATAGTGGGGTGAGTGTAGTTCTTCACCCCAAGCTTTTTCGTTATCAGTTTAAATGGTGACGGGGCAGCAGAAGCAGCGGGAGCAGCTGTGGCTGTGGCTGCCGCTCCCGCATAAGTCTTGGCTTGCCCCGCCACCGGCGATGATGTAGTCGCCATTCTGGGGTGCTTTTTTAAGGGCTACACTCACCCCAAGTCACAGGCCTGAAGGTGTTAATGGCCTCAGGTAATATATATATATTTTTTTGTCCTCTATTGAGCAGAGTGAGCTGATTAAAATGAGGACACACCTCTCCCCTTACTGAATGAAATTGGGGGAGGGGCCCTCTCCCCTCTGCTCAATAGGCAATTAATAAAAGGTGATGGGACTGAGGTGCCTTAGAAAGACAGGCAGAGAGAGAGAGAGAGAGAGAGAGAGAGGGGGGTAGGAAGGAGGGAGACCACAAGGGCAGTGTTGCCACTCCGGATGGTGGGTGGGTGGGTGTTGGCAGGGGGGGCACTCTCTGATGTAGTTTAAAAGTCTTTGGTGATGGTCTTCTGGCAGGGGGAGAAGGTGTCTTCACCTGGAAAAGCTGGAGAAGCCCAGGCTCAGTCCTGCAACAGGTCTTAACGATGTAATTAATGAAATTAGAGATTTCACCTGGTCAGCTCCAGCTCTCCCAGGGCAGGCAATAGTAGGGGTGCTAATTAGTGGCGTGTGTGGCCTAGCTTTTAACAAGAGCCCCACACACACACACACACTACACCCCTTGATGGTCCGGCCTTGCTTCTTCTTTTCTCCCCCCACCTAAAATACAAAGTCTTGGGAGAGTGCCCCAAATAACACCCACCTGTAGATGTTTCAAACGAGATGAATCTTCCCTCCTTCCAAACAGTTGGTGATTTTTTTTCTGATGTTTCTCTCCCCTCTCTCCTGAAGTGGAGGCCAATTTGGGGAGGCAGTGATAGAAAAGGCCTCTCCCCGGTTGATGTTGATATAGGCCTCCTTTCTCCTTCTCCTCCTCTGTCCAATCTCTCCAGGCACCTCAGTTGTTTGAAGATGGTGGTGATCTATCTTTCTGCTACTCCTCTTCCTGGTCAGGAGACCACCACTCTCTTGTTTTGGCAGCTCCTTCTCCTCTTGCTGCTTGAGACAGCCAGAAAAGCACACAGGTCTTTCCTGGTTGGAGGTCAGGACTATACTAAATACAATATCACTACACTACTTATACCGGTGGTCACCACCGGTATTACGTATACAGCAGCCAGAGAAAGTAGTACATCTCTTAAGGTGGAACAGGTTACATACACCACAATCCTCCCTTTTTAGCTTAACAGTCATATCCCCATTTAACATAACATCATAACATATATACATATATAACTTCAGGTGTAAACAGTTCAAAGGTTCAGTCTCTCAGGAGGCCTTCTGATTCGGTTTGGATAACGCCTTTGTGGTCTCTGATTCTTGTTGCTGAGGTGACTCTTCTTGTTGGTTTCCTATGTATTGGACGTCATCATCAGGTACAGTCCCTGCCGAGGTAGATGCTTCAGGTTCATTAACGTCTTCCACAGTTGTCTCTGTCGCAACCATGGGTTCGACCCTTGCTCTTGATTCTACCAGTTGATCCGCATGACACCTTATCACATTGTTACCAATATCTACTGTGTACATCAGAGGTCCTTGTCTGGCCCGAATTGTTCCGGACTGCCATTTTTCGTTTCCATAGCCCCTTGCCAACACTGGTTGTCCTACGTCGAAACTTCGAGTGGACTTGTTATTAATATGCCGGAACTGTTTGTTTTCCACTTCCCTCCGCACATTTGGTTTTAACAAGTCCAACCTGGACCGCAACCTCCTGTTATAAAACATCATGGCAGGACTTTGGTTAGTCACTGCATGAGCGGCGTTTCGATATGCCATTAGGAAATTGTCCACCTTGTGTTGTAACGGAATCTGATCATCGTTCATGGCCTTTATTGCCTTTTTGAATGTTTGGACAAATCTCTCGGCCAACCCGTTTGTCGCCGGATGATATGGGGCAGAGGTATAATGTTTCACCCCATTCTTCTTTAAGAATTTTTGGAATTCTTCCGACACGAACTGTGGTCCGTTGTCCAAACATATCTGTTCTGGCAATCCGTTCCTTGCGAATATTGTTCTTAACACTGCAATTGTCTTTTCTGAAGTAGTGGTATTCATCTTGATCACTTCTGGCCATTTGGAATGTGCATCCACTGCGATTAGGAACATGGAGTCCATGAATGGACCAGCAAAGTCAATATGTACGCGTTGCCATGGGGCTGAAGGCCATTCCCATGGGTGTAGCGGTGCGATCGGAGGTGCATTTTGCACTTTTTGGCACCCAGCGCAGCTTTTTGTCAACTCCTCTATCTGTTGGTCAATGCCCGGCCACCATACATAAGCCCAAGCAAGACTTTTCATCTTAACTCTCTCTCTCCCCCCCCCCCCCCCCCCCCCCCCCAGATGACCTTCATGCAGTTCCTTTAGAACTCTTTCCCGTAACTTGGGAGGAATAATCACTCTTGTCCCGTACATCAAAGTACCATGGCAGACGGACAGCTGGTCTCGCCTTGCCGAGAATGCCGGTAACAGAGGATCACCATGTGTTGGCCATCCCTTCACTGTCACCTCGTAAACTCGGGACAGTGTCGGGTCGTTCCTGGTTTCTCTTTCAATACTTGCATTGGTGACTGGTAAACACTCGATGATGGTCGAATGAAATAACTCAACAGGGTCAACTTTCGTCGTCTCTTCTGCTTCAGGTAGTGGCAGGCGCGACAGCCCATCAGCATTGCCATGCTGCTTCGTACCTTTGAATTCTATTTGATATTGATGTGCCCCTAGGAAAAGGGACCATCTCTGGAGTCGCTGTACTGTCATCACCGAAACACCCTTCTTAGGGTTAAAAATGGATACCAACGGCTAATGGTCTGTCAGAAGTGTGAATTTTTGGCCCTGCAGGTAATGATTAAACTTCTTCACTCCCCATACAAGGCTGAGAGCCTCCCTATCGATCTGCGCATAGTTGCGCTCAGCGGAGGTCAATGATCTGGATGCAAACGCGACTGGCCTTTCCGTGCCATTTGGCAACTTGTGTGAGAGTACTGCCCCAATACCATATGGAGAAGCATCACAAGCCAACCGAATAGGCAGTGTCGGGTTGAAGTGAGCCAACACTTCCTCTGAGGTGATCAATTCTTTGCTTTTGCGAAATGCCTTCTTACAGTTTTCGCTCCATTCCCATGGTACCCCCTTCTGTAAAAGAGCGTTCAGCGGGTGCAGTACCGTGGATAGATTCGGTAGAAACTTATGGTAATAGTTAATCAATCCCAGAAACGACCTCAACTGAGAGACATTATCCGTAGCGGGAGCCTTTACAACTGCCTCTATCTTGTCAGGAGACTTATGAAGCCCCTCCCGGTCAATGACATGACCACAGTACGAGATCCGCTTCTGAGAGAACTCTCATTTCTGCCGATTAACTCCAAGTCCATACTCTTTCAGTCTGTTGAGCACCAGTTCCAAGTTTGCGAGGTGTTCTTCATCACCATCACCTGTAATCAGAATATCATCCGGGTAACATTGTGTGCCTGGAATTCCCTGTAATACCTGCTCCATGGCCCTCTGCCAAATTGCCAGAGCCGATGCCACTCCAAAAACCAGCCTATTATACCAGTACAAACCTCTATGCGTGTTGATCGTGAGGTACTGGCGTGGCTCTTCTTCAACCTCCATCTGCAAGTACGCCTGCGCCAGGTCTATCTTGGTGAATTGTTTCCCGCCAGACAACGAAGCAAAAATATCCTCAATCCGCGGAAGCGGATACTGCACCGTGTGAAGCACCGGATTAACGGTGATCTTGAAATCTCCACAGATGCGAACCTTCCCTGGTTCTCCTGGCTTGTTGCTCGAAGGACGTTTCATAACGGGAACAATGGGCGTAGCCCACTCACTCCAATCTACCTTAGACAGTACACCTGAACGTTCTAGCGCTTCCAGTTCCGCTTCTACAGTAGGTCGTATTGCATAGGGTATCGGTCTGGCTTTGAAAAATTTTGGTTGTGCATGTTCATCAATCTTGATGTTTGCCGTAATTCCTTTGTGTTCCCAGTCCTTGCTGGAACACCTCTTTAGCATCATCCAATATTTTGGACAATCGTTTAGGTTTGACATCTGTTTCCCCGGAATCTACCATTTAGTGCTTTTAAGGAGTGCCAGTCCATATTCATTTTCCTAATCCGCTCCTGTCCCAGTAGTGGTGGACCTCCTTCAGGTAGCACATATAAGTCCATTACTTGGCTTTCTTCGCCCTTGTGGACCACTTTTACCTCTATCTTTCCGATGGGGTACACTCTTTGCCCCGTGTATGTTTTCAATATAATCTCCGTATCCCGTAGGGGAATATGTTGGAATAACCTTTTGTAATCTTCTTATTCATGACCGTCGATGCCGATCCAGTGTCCAATTCCATCTTTACTTGGACTCCTGCTATCTGAAGTGACCCAAATTGTCTGGAGATCTGCATCCTTACCAACGTTGTGTACTCTTAAGCTACCCAGTTCATTACTGCTAGCGTCTGAATCTGACTTCTGTTCGTTCGAACTGGTCTTTGTCACCTTGTGCACCTTTTATGTATTTTCCTTGCGTCGTGGTTTGCCGATTTCCACAGGACCAAGAGGCTCCTTACAGAGCCGCCTCAGATGAGGATGCTGAGGATAATGCGGAGGAGGAGGACGGAAACTAGCATCCTGCAGAGGCCCGCCAACCAGCGGCACCAGTGTGCGAGAACATTGCTGGGCGGAATGCAAGGAACGCACTCATCCTGGGCAGATTTGCGTAGCCTGGTACATCAAACATTGCAGCCTCACTGCTTCTTAACTGACCATAGACAGTGGCCCATGCCTACACATTCCTACCTATTTGACCAGCTTGCTGACATCTGCAAGTTATCCTAAGGCCTCTGTGATATCCCCATTCGCCAAATGACAGACGCCATAACTGCAGCAGTTGCCACCAGATTTTTTATGTACAGGAAAATGATGGGTGCAAAGTCTTGTAAATAGTTTTAATGCCAAGTGACTACCCTTGTGATTAGTGGTGCTTTATTTTTCTCTTACGAGTGCTCCTACGTAGTGGTACCCCTGTGGCTTCAGCAGATGTGGAGGCCCCTTGCTCACTTTCCTGCTGCGCCTGTCTCGACACCTTAGGCTCGCTACCCCAGAGGACGCCCGCCAATGAGGGCTCGCCTGCAGTCTGCTGCTCCTGCGGCTGTGCAGGGCTTGAGACTCCTATCTCTCTGGGGTGTGGACTTCGGCGGGCCTCTGACCGAGGGATCTGAAGTGGCATTGGAGAGGAGCCCCCACTTCCTTGAGATGTGCTAACAACCTCCCTCTCATGGGTCAGCTCCCCCTCAGCGCCTGCAAGTGGCTGGAGAGCACCTTGATGCACATCAGGGGGGCCATGGGGACCTGTCTCAGCACTGGAAGTCCTGCTCAGAGGGACTTCCACGAAGGTCTGGTTTCGGTGTTCAATAGATGCCCATCGCGCCTCGAGGTGCCATTCTATTCAGAGCACTCACCATGTTTTCGACACCCTGGTGACTAAGCACCTCCATGGCCGCAGCCGCCCTCCTCTCCTCCATGGCCTGTAGGGGGGCATCTTTTCTGGGGTTTATGGTAATTCACCTCCTGGTCAGGCAGCCTTTTGTTGCTACACTGTAAACCAATTTCCACAGCTGTTTTGAATCTCTACCCCACCTTCCAGTTCTGACTGGAGGAACTTTTATAATTAATGATATAAATTAAATCAGACGAATGATCTGGATGTGAGTGTCAACTTTTATTAAACTAAAGAAACTATAATCAAATTTTAAACTATACCACACGAACACAGTAAATTGCTTAACTGGGGAAGGCTGATGGCAAAAACGAGGGATAAATGTCTACAATGTTAATTAAACAATCTTAGCAATTTCCCCTAAATTGCCACCCCCTAACTCCTTACTGGATTACCTTGCTGAGGAGTCAGAAACCTGCTCATCTGGGGTCCAAGGAAGTAAGAGAGAGATAGATTCTCAGGAGCTATCTTTATATCCTGCCAACTCCTGCTGTTTGGCGCTGAAAAGGTCTGTGTGCAAAATTCACACCCAAAAGTTCGAATACATGAGAAAGGCTGTGATTGGCTGATTCAAAGTGGTTTGGATGTGTCTACCTTCTGGGGCTGAAGTGTCCCCGCCCACATCCGGAGTTCACCTGGGCTAAAACAAAAGGGAATCCAACTGCCCTATTGTACAGAAATGGGTGATTCAAAAACCCCTTCATTCCTAATGAAAGTCCTTTCCGTATTTTCAAAGTGCCTCAATGTGTGTAAGAGGTTTGAATGGGGCTGGATTGCTGTGTAAACAGAAACCGATTGTTCTGTGGTCACTGCTCAAGTGGGTTAATCCCTTATGTCAATATCCTGCAGTTTCATGTAAACAAACCTTGCCTCTGTAGAAGGGAAACTCCCTGGTATGATTGACAGGTCTAACTACAACTGCTTGATCCTCCCACTTACACAGACACTTTGAGCTGCGAGCTGCTTTTTTTCAAGCCCCACTGTCTCTGCCATGCTTTCTGACAGCCATTTTCAAACCTCTTTACAATATACACAGTTCAAAGGTATGATTTTTAATAAAATGTTGCCCAAGTGCTGCTCTTCCCAACGTAGCCTTTCATGATTCTGGGTATGTTTTAAAAACACTGTCCAACCCAGAGGCAATTCAAATCACGTAATTCTTCGTCCACGATGTGGACCAATATTTTCCGATCTTCAGGGATTTAGGGGATTTTTGCGAACCCCTATAGGCCGCAGCTGCCCTCCTCTCCTCCATGGCTGCAGCCGCTCTCCTCTTCGGCCGCAGCCGCCCTCCTCTCCTCCTCGGCCGCAGCCGCCCTCCTCTCCTCCTCAGCTGTAGCCAACCTCCTCTCCTCCTCGGCCGTAGCCAACCTTTCCGTGGTGATGCTTTCATGCGCCAATGACTCCACTGAGGCTCTGCTTATGCTCGCCATGGACTCCTCCATTCGCTCCACACTCGCAGCGACCCTGGAGATAAAACCTGCCAGAGACTCCTGCATCTGTGCATGGAGATCCATCACCTCCTCTCTTGCGGATGGACCCAGAGGCATAGGATCGACATGCAGCTGAGCTGGCAGAGGCCTGTGCCCTCCGACGAGGACCCTCCACTGCTGTCCCTGTCTCCCCACACTGCTGATGCTACTCTCTGTCCCGAGGGTCCCACCGAGGTGCGAGTGTCTGCACTGGTGTTGGGTGCGCTTACTTAAGCTGACGCTGCGCCCTCAGAGGCTGGAGCTTCCTCTGAGGAGTCTGGCTGCAAAGCCTCTTCCTCGGCAGTGGCGATGGGGGCTCCGGATGGTCCTGTGGGGGAGTAAAGGAAAGTTAGAGATGTGATGCCAAGGCTACTTGCACATTGGATTTGGCATATGTTCATAAGTCCAAATGATGTGGCTTCAGAATCCTATCAGCAACTCATGCTATGTCAGAGAGAGATGGGGAAGTATTCTGTCACCAGCTTATGG
Organism: Somniosus microcephalus; assembly: GCF_052327205.1. Taxonomy (NCBI): domain Eukaryota; kingdom Metazoa; phylum Chordata; class Chondrichthyes; order Squaliformes; family Somniosidae; genus Somniosus; species Somniosus microcephalus. Next base: position 55,314,733 of record NC_141010.1, on the reverse strand, counting down.
GCTTGCTCCTGTCTCCTGCCCCAGCATCCACAAGCACGTCAGCCCCAGCAATCTCGATCGCTGCTTCCTCCCAGGGGCTCATGTGGGTGACTGAGGGTGGTCGTCCTCCAGTCCTCGCACGCTCTCATCTATTGTGAGCTCTTTTTTTTTCCTGCAATGAGAGAGACAAGTGGAGTTTGAGTGAGAGTGCAGGAGTGAATGTAGAGATTGCATAGCATAGATACTTAGGAGACAAAGATGTTGTGAGGCTGCAAGACCAAGGGCCCTCCCTGCATTGTCAGTTGTGTTCCAAGCATCAGTGAGAGGCAGTGTGAGGGCTGCATGGTGGAATAGTTATGTGAATGTGAGCATAGACAGATAGGGAATGGGCAAGGTTGCATGGATGTGACTGTGAAGCGGGATGTGGAGGAAGAGATTGCTGAAGCTGAGTGCTGTTGGGGAAAGGCAATGAGGATCAGGTTGAGGGTGATGGAAACTTCGTACTTACTTTCCCTGTGCGGTGAAGGTCATGGAAGTGCTTCCTGCACTGCATCCAGGTGCGACGGGTGACTCCCAGAGAGTTGACCTCTGCAGCCACCTCTATCCAGGCAGCCCTGGTCTCTTTGGGAGGCCTCGTCCTCCCTGAGCGAGGGTAGAGGACCTCCCTGTGGGCCCTTAACCCATCCACCAAGGACTGCAGTGATGTCTCGTCGAATTTGGCGGCGCCTCGGCCGCTGACAGCAGCTGGTGCAGGCTCCTCTGCCATTCTGTACGACTGGTTGGGAAGCCTGCAGAGGTGGAGAAGCTTGATGGACACTTTAAAAGCACCACGAATGATATACTGTGGGGCTTTCTGACTGGAAATGGACAATTAGCAAGGCTGCCCACACGCTGGAACTTAATTGGCCACTTGAGGGAAAATTGCGTGCAGCTGGCTGACACATTTTTTTCCGGGTCAGAACCCGACATTCGGAGATCCAGAAAATCGGGCCCATCCTCTCTGCATCTACCCTGTTAAGCCCCCTCAATCTTATGTTTCAATAAGATCCCCTCATTCTTCTAACCACCAATGAGTATAGGCCCAGCCTGCTCAACCTTTCTTCAGATAACCCCTCCATCTCCAGAATCAACCTCGTGAACCTTCTCTGAACTGCCTCCAATGCAAGTATATCCTTCCTTAAATGAGACCAAAACTGCACACACTACTCCAGGTGTGGTCTCACCAATGCCCTGTACAGTTTTAACAGGACTTCCCTACTTTTACACTCCATTCCCATTGCAATAAAGGCCAACACTCCATTTGCCTTCCTAATTACTTGTTGTACCTGCATGTTAACATTGTGATTCATGTACAAGGACACCCAGATCCCTCTACCTCTGTATTGTCATCTCTCCCCAATTAAATAATTTGCGATTTTTAGTTTTCCTACCAAAGTGGATAACCTCGCATTTTCCCACATTATACCCATCTGCCAGATTCCTGCCCACTCATTTAGCCTATCTATATCGCTTTGCATCCTCCACACACTTTGCTTTTCCACCTATCATTATCAGCAAATATGGTTACATTACACTGTCCCTTCATCCAAGTCATTAAAATAGATTTTAAATAGAGGCCCCAGCACTGATCCCTGGGGCACCCCACTAGTTAGTTTGCCAACCAGAAAACGACCCATTTATCACTACTCTCTTTCTGTTAGTTAGCCAATCCTCTATCCATGCTAATATATTACCCCCAACCCCATGAGCTCTTATCTTGTGTAGTAACCTTTTATGTGGCACCTTATCGAATGCCTTCTGGAAATCTAAATACACGCGCTCCTACTGGTTCCCCTTTATCCACCCTGCTTGTCACATCCTCAAGAACTCCAGCAAATTTGTCAAACATGATTTCCCTTTCATAAACCACGCTGCTTTTGCTTGACTTATGATTTTCTAAATGTCCTGCTACCACTTCCTTAATGATGGACTCCAGCATTTTCCCAATGACAGATGTTGGACTAACTGGTCGATTTGTTGCCTGGTTTCTGTCGACTTCCTTTCTTAAATGGGGCATTACATTTGCAGTTTTCCAGTCCACTGGGACACCTCCAGAATCCAGGGAATTTTGGTAGATTACGACCAATGCATCCACTACTTCTGCAGCCATATCTTCAGACTCTAGGATGCATGCCATCGGGTCTACGGGACTTGTCCACCTTTTTTAGTCCCATTAGTTTGCCTAGTGCTTTCTCTCTCTCTCTAGTGAGTTTTTTTTAAGTCTCCTTTCTTCGCACCCCCCCCCCCCCCGCCACAAACAAAAGCCCGTTGATTATCCATTATTGGGATGCTTTGTGTCTTCTACCGGGAAGACTGATACAAAATATTTTTTCAAGTCTCCGCCATGTCCCTGTTTCCCATTATTAATTCCATAGACTCTTCCTCTAGGGACCCACACTTACTTCAGCTACTCTTTTTTTATATACCTGTAGAAGCTCTTAATGTCTTTATATTTCTTGCTAGCTTACACACTTTTTTAGTCATCCTTTGCTGGTTTTTAAAAATTTCCCAATCCTCTGGCCTTTCACTATTCTTCACAACATTGTATGCTTTTGTTTTCAATTTGATACCATCCTTTATTTCCTTAGTTAGCCACGGATGGTTCATCCTTAGTCTTTCTTTCTCCTTGGAATGTTTCTTTGAGTTATGAAATATCTTCAATGTTTGCCACTGCTTTTCTACAGTCTTACCCTTTAATATATATTCCCAGTCCACTTTAACCAAGTCTGCCTTCATACCTTTTGTAATTACCTTTTATTTAAGTTCAGGACACTAGTTTGAGACTTACATTTCTCACCTTAAAACTGAATTTGAAGTTCTACCATGCTATGATTACTCTTCCCAAGAGGATCCTTCACTTTGCGATCATTAATTAATCCAGCCTCGTTACACATTACCAGATCTAAAATAGTCTTCTCCCTGGTTGGATCCACAATGTATTGTTCCAAGAAATCATCCCGGATACACTCTCCAAGAACTCTTCCTCAAGTCTACCTTTGCCAACATGCTTTGTCCAATCAATATGAAGATTAAAATCTCCCATGATTATAGCTGTACCTTTCTTACAAGCCTTTAATTTTGGATTTATACTCTGTCCTACTGTGGTTACTGTTTGGGGGCCTGTAAACCACACCCACCAATTACTACTTACCCTTATTTCTTATCTGCACCCAAACTGACCCTAGAAATATAGACATAGAAAAATAGGAGCAGGAGTAGGCCATTCGGCCCTTCGAGCCTGCTCTGCCATTCAATGAGCATGGCTGATCCTCTATCTCTACCATATTCCTGCTCTCTCCCCATACACCTTGATGCCTTTTGTGCCTAGAAATCTATCTATCTCCTTTTAAATATATTCAATGACATCCTCCAGAGCCTTCTGTGGTAGAGAATTTCACAGGTTCACCACCTTGAGTGAATAAATTTCTCCATCTCAGTCCTAAATGTCCTACCCCGTATCCTGAGACTCTGCCCCCTCGTTCTAGACCCACCAGCCAGGGGAAACATCCTCCCTGCACCCAGTCTGTCTAGCCCTGTCAGAATTCTATGTTTCAATGAGATCCCCTCTCCTAAACTCTAGTGAATACAGGCCTAGTTGACCCAATCTCTCCTCGTACGACAGTCCTGTCATCCCAGGAATCAGTCTAGTGAACCTTCGCTGCACTCCCTCTATGGCAAGTATATCCTTTCTTGGGTAAGGAGACCAAAACTGCACACAGTACACCAGGTGTAGTCTCACCAAGGCCCTGTATAACACTAGACATCCTTCCTCCTATACTCAAATCCTCTTGCAATGTAGGCCAACATACCATTTGCCTTCCTAACTGCTTGCTGCACCTGCATGTTTGCTTTCAGTGACTGGTGTACAAGGACACCCAGGTCCCTCCTGTACATCAACATTTCCCAATCTATCACCATTTAAATAATACTGACTTTCTGTTTATCCTATTGAAGTGGATAACTTCACATTTATCCATGTTAAACTGCATCTGGCATGTATTTGCCCACTCACTCAACTTGTCTAAATTGCCTTGAAGCCTCTTTGCATCCTCCTCAACTCTCAATCCCACCAAGTATCGCGTCGTCAGCAAACTTGGAAATATTACATTTGGTTCCCTCATCCAAATCATTGATATATATTGTGAATAGCTGGGGCCCAAGTACTGATCCCTGCGGTACCCCACTAGTCACCACCTGCCACCCCGAAAAAGACTCACTTATTCCTACTGTTTCCTGTCTGTTAGCCAATTTTCAAGCCATGCTGATATATTGCCTCCAATCCCATGTGCTTTAATTTTGCACACTAACCTCTTATGTGGGACTTCATCAAAGGCCTTACGAAAATCCAAATACACCACATGCACTGGTTCTCCTTCATCTGTTCTACCAGTTACATCCTCAAAACTCCAGTATGTTTGTCAAACACTATTTCCCTTTCATAAATTCATGTTGACTTTGTCTAATCCTGTTATAATAGACTCTAGCCATTTCCCTACTAATGTTAGGCTAACTAGTCTGTAGTTCCTGTTTTCTCTCCCTCCTTTATTTAAATAGTGAGGTTACATTTGCCACCCTCCAATCTGCAGGAACTGTTCCGTGATCCATAGAATTTTGAAAGATAACAGCCAATGCATCCACTATTTCCATGGCTAACTCTTTCAGTACTCTGGGGTGCTGATTATCAGGCCCTGGGGATTTATTGGCTTTCAGTCCCATTAATTTCTCAGCACTTTTTTTAACCAATACTAATTTCCTTTAATTCCTCCTCACTAGACCCTTGGTTCCCTAGCATTTCTGAGGTGTTATTTGTGTCTTCCGCAAAGACAGAACCAAAGGGCTTTTTTTTTTGCCAGGCCCGAGGAGGTGGGATTGGAGGAATGTGAGGTGTTAATGGCAATAACTGGTGGGCGGGCCCGATCCCGACTCGAGCATATTTCCCACATGAGAGTTGACTTAATAAAGACTCACTACGCACTTGGTTGAACATAAAGCAAGGCTTTAATTGACTTGTAACAAAACATGGAGGTCTAGTTAGTAGTCACTAGCTTCCTGTTTCCAGATTGTCTCTGGACAAGTTGGGCCCACGCCTGAGTATTTATACTCCTTGGATGGCGCCCTCAGGTGGCCGTTCAGTAGTACTTCCTGAGTGACTACTTGTAGAAGTTGCAATTTATGACATTCTTCCTCCCTAAAAGGTTTGGAAGTCCAGTCTTCCTTTAACAGACTAGGCGGACCAAAAATAGCCGTAGTCATTTAGCTTTCTGCTTGTGACTGGAAGGCATGTCTCCCCGGACCGTGGCCTTTCCCTGGGTCGCTTGGCCCATACCGGTAAGTCGGTAGAGTCCGCGTCGTTTTGATCGTCCTGTGTAGGACTGGGAATATCATGACTCCGGGTGCGGGTCCCCACAGGCGCAGAGCTGGCCTCATCCTGGGTTGTAGCCGGAGATTGTCCGGCGTCCTGGTTTCGGGTGGCCATCCTTGTTCCCCATTATAAATGCTCCCATTTCTGACTAAGGGACCTACATTTGTCTTCATTAATCCCTTTTTTGACATACTTGTAGAAGTTTTTGCAATCTGCTTTATGTTCTTTGCAAATTTACTCTCACACACTCTTTCCCCTCTTAATCAATCTCTCGGTCCTTTTTTGCTGAACTCTAAACTGCTCCCAATCCTCCAGGCTTGTTACTTTTTCTGGCAACTTTATATGACTCCTCCTTTGGATCTAATACGATCCTTAATTTCTTTGGTTAGCCATGGTTGTAGTGTCCGAGGATCAATAATACTCACTGCAGGAGAACAATAAAACAGGTATTTACTTGAACAGAGGGTACTCTTTGTTTGGACCCCAAAAAAAGCCAATTGAACTGTAAATAAACAAAAGTTCAACTAAAACTTAACAAATCAAATTAAAATTTGTTTTTTCCGGGTGGATAATGCACTCCAGTCCCCGCGGCACCCACCGGTCGCGGAAATACTCAAGCGCACCAGCGGACACCGCGTGCTCCATCTCCAGGGCCACCCAGGCGCGAACATGGCCGTGGAAGAGAGGCAGGCAATTCGGCTGGACGACCCCCTCGACCGCCCGCTGCCTGGACCAATTGATGGCTCTTTTAGCCAGGCCCACAAGGAGGTCCTCCAGCCTGTCTGCTCCCCTCCCCACCGGGTGACCGTAGATCAAGAGCGTGGGACTGAAGTGCAACCAAAAATCGAGGAGCAGCCCCTTCAAGTAGTGAAAGAGGGGCTGCAACCTCTCACATTCCAGATAAACGTGAAACACGGACTCCTACGGGCCGCAAAAAATGCAGGCGGCCTGGGAGTCCGTGAACCTACTTAAAACCTTACTGCACGGGACCGCTCCGTGCAACACCCTCCAGGCCAAGTCCCCGATGGAACAAGGGAGGACTCCGCGTAGAGAGCCCTCCACTGGGGACAACCGCCAGTCGGCAAGACGCCACGCCAAGGCGTGTCCGGACGGTAGACGAAGATGGCAAAGTGGAGAGTGTGCAGGAGCAGCCCGTACAGGAAACCCCTCCGCGCAGAAAGAAAAGGCACGGAGGGCATTTCCTCGAGACGGCTCAAGTTGTGAGGCGCCGGTTCCCGAGGGGAGTTTCGGGGCCGGGCGCCGATGAGGAATTCCGTCCTTACGGGGGTAAGCTCGGACGGGATTGCCCCATGTGCTTGAGCCGCCTCGATACACCTAGTGGAGTCGGGGCCCAGTACCGCTTTCACCGCTTCGATGGCTTCGACCGCGAGCCGGACGTTGGCCCAGGACAGGCGCCGCGCCAGCTCCTCCGGTGCCATCCAGCCCGCTCCTCCGCCATTGAGCAGGTCCCCGACTCTAGTCACCTTGCCAGGCACAGCCCTGCGCTCCGCCAGCCACCCGAACCCGCGGTCGTGGAGGTGCGGATTCCTGAGCAGCGGCTCCCAAAGGACAGCCGCCATTCCTGACGGGGGAGAGCTCCGCCTGGAAGCGATGTAGTTCCAAACCCATAGCAATTCCTGGTAGAAGACGGGCAGCTCCCGCAGGCTGGCACGCGCGCCGCCCACTTTGACAAACAGGAGCTGCGTGTCGTAATTGAGGCCGTGCAGCTAGCAGAAGAAATATGTCGCCAGCGCACACCATCTCGGAGGACTCTCGATGTACAGGTATCTCTGCAGCTTTTGAAGACGGAAAGTCGTAGCCAGGGTGCGAAGGCACACCAGCGCCTGACCGCCCTCCCTAAGCGGGAGACACAGAACCATGGCAGAGACCCAATGCTTTCTTTTGTCCCAGAAGAAGTCGATGAGCTTCTTCTGCATCTTAGTGACAAACGCAGGGGGAGGGATCAAAGTGACCAACGGGTACCACAACATGGCGGCCACCAGCTGGTTTATGACCAGCGCTCGACCCCTGTAGGACAACACTCGGAGCAGTCCTGTCCAGCGTCCGAGGCGAGCGGTGACTTTGGCCTCCAGCTCTTGCCAGTTAGCCGGCCAGGTGTCCTCGGCAGGGCTAAGGTAGACTCCCAAACAGAGGAGGTGCGTTGTGCTCCAGGCGAAGGGCCTGAACTCCGGCAGGGAGTCCACCTGCCACTGACACACCAGGAGTCCGGAACATTTCTCCCACTTGATCTTGGTGGAGGATGCGTCCGAATAACTCTGCTGGCATTCCTGCATCCTCCGCAAGTCGGCGGGATCCGTGACCGTGAGGTGCACGTCATCAGCGTAAGCCGAAAGGACCACCTCCACACCCGGTCCTTGCAGAGGCAGAGCCAGTCCTGTCAACCTCTTCCGCAAGAAGCGCAGGAAAGGCTCCACGCAAACGGCGTATAACTGACCAGACATGGGGCATCCCTGACTCACCCCACTCCCGAAGCAAAGGGGCGCCGTCAAAGACCCATTAACTTTAATCAGACACTCCGCGGCGGCATACAGAAGTCTGATCCGGGCGACGAAATGTGTCCCGAACCCGAATGCTCGCAGAGTCTCGAAGAGATACTCGTGATCCACCCTGTCGAACGCCTTCTCATGATCCAGGGACAGGAAGGCGACTGACAGACCAGCTCTCTGGGAATGGTGGACCAGGTCCCGAACCAGATGGATGTTGTCGTGGATGGTCCGGCCCGGGACCGTGTTAGGACTGGTCGGGTTGGATCATGTGGGCCAGCACGGCGCCAAGGCGAGCAGACATAGCCCTGGCAAAAATTTTGTAATCCGTGCTGAGGAGGGAGACCGGGCGCCAGTTCTTAAGGAGGCGGAGATCACCCTTCTTCGGCAGCAGGACAATCACCGCCCTGCGCCAAGAGAGAGGCAGCTCCCCGGTCGCCAAACTTTCCCCCAGGACCCGCGCGTAGTCGCCCCCCAGGACGTCCCAGAACGTCCTGTGGAACTCCACGGACAGCCCGTCCAGCCCCGGGGACTTCCCACGAGAGAGCTGGCGGAGGGCGCCGGTCAGCTCCTCCAGACTCAGGAGCGTCCAATTTTTCGGCGCCCTCCAGGCCGACCTTCGGCAGGTCCTACCACAAAACTCTGCGCGTATCCTCGCTGGACGGATCCGGAGAGAACAGAGCCCCGTAATAGGCGCGGGTCTCCGCGCGGATTCCCTCCGGATCAGAGACCAGAGATCCGTCGTCGGCCAGCAGCTCCAAGAGCTGCTTACGGACCCCCCGTCTTTTTTCCAGCGAGTAGAAGAAGGGGGAGCCGCGGTGCAGGTCCCGCAGGAACTGGATCCGCGACCTCACGTACGCGCCTCGGGACCCGACGAGCTGCAGGTCCTTCAGCGCGCCCTTCTCTTCGTACACCAACCGCAGGGCCGGGTCCTTGACGACTTGACCGAGACGGGACTCCAGGTCGAGCACCTCCTTCTCCAACTGCCCGACCCGGGCCTCCCGCCTCTTGGTCGACCCCTTCGCGTACTCCTGACAGAAGAGACGGATGTGAGCCTTGCCCACATCCCACCATAGCCTCAAGGAGGGGAAGCCCCCCTGCTTCCTTCTCCAGCCGGCCCAGAACCGACTAAACGAATCCCGGAACCGTGCGTCCTCCAGCAGCAGGTTATTAAAGTGCCAACACGCGGACCCCCACCCCGGCGCGCGCAGCGGAACGAGCTCCGCCCACACCAGGTGGTGGTCCGTGCACGGCACCGGCCGCATGGAAGCCGCCGGAACGCAGGAGACGTATGCCCGGGAAATGTAGAGGCAGTCAATCCTGGACGCTCCTCTCCCAGACCTCACGCAAGTGAAGGCGCTGGAGTCGGGATGGAGATTTCGCCAGACGTCCACCAAGTCGAGGGACCCGACCAGGTCCCTCAACTTCTCCGTCGCCGCCGGGCAAGGCAGGGTACCCGTGCGGTCCCTCGCCTCGAGGGTACAATTAAAATCCCCCCCCCCCCGAGGATGACGCACTCGCCCGCGTCGACGGAGCTCAGAAGAGTGGACACTTCTTCAAAGAAGCGCGCTTGCTGCGCACCGGCCTGAGGGGCGTACACGTTGACTAGATGGAGCGGCACGCCCCCCAGGGGAACAGTAACCTGGAGCAAGCGGCCCGGCACGAGTTCCTTGACCCCCAAGATCTCCGGCTGAAAATGCGGGGCCAGCAAGATAGCCACCCCACTGGAAACACTGGAGAGGTGACTCATGCTGACCCCTCCTTGCCACTCCAGGCGCCATGTGGCCTCGTCTCCCGGAACGGTGTGGGTTTCTTGCAGGAAGCACACCGCATCCTTCCCGTCCCGAAGGACCGAAAAGTTATTAAATCTGCGGCGAGCTTCCCTGCTGCCGTTGATGTTGAGGCTGGCTATGGTTATCTTCATTTCAGAAGCACAAACCAACCCCTACTTATGACTAACGGGGGAAGGGAGGGCGGCTGCTGGTCAACCGCCACTCCCTTAGCAGCCCAGTGAGGAATGATCGGAACTGACGCAGCTCGGACGGGCCCACGCCCGCGTCCGCACTCAAGGTCTTGTAGGCGACGCGGGCCGACTCGATGAGCAGCGCCAGCCCCGACCATCTGTCGAGGGCCTGCCGGGTCCTGCGGCTACCCTGGCTCGTGGCCACAAATTCCCGGAGCTCCCTGATGGGAATAAGAACGAGGGGGGTCACGGCGAGGGGCGCAAGGTCATCCATCGCCTCATCGGCGATGGATTCTAAGTCTTCCTCCGCCCCCACCACCGAGTCCCCGTCCTCCTCCGGGGGGTCGCCACTGGCGGCCGAACCGTCCGACATGCAGTGCGCATCGGGCGGCCCGGCCGCGACAGCCGGCCCCGCCTCTGCCCGGATCCCACCCCCAGGATCGGTAGCGGAGGATTCCCCCCCGGGCTCTTCTAGGGGGGCCGGGCCAGAAGACGGCGGCGGTTCGGAGACCCCCAGGCGCCGGAACGGCCGGAGAGACCAGGGAATACGAAAACCGGGCCTTTTCCAAGTCGCCCGGCGCCGGAGACACAGACCGAGGGCCCTCCTCTGCGACACCACCGGCCTCCGACCCAGCAGACGGGGCGAAATTTTTACATACCTCGACGAGGTCGAGCAGCACCTGGGAAAAATCCGGGTCGTTCTGGGCGAGCTCGTCCTCAGACGACTCGCCCGACCCGGTGAGGGGCAATGCCACCAGCAACGGATGTAAAACCGCCGCGGGTTGTTCCGCGACCCCCCCAACGGGCAGGGTCTCGTCCCCATCCCCGGGAGGCACGAGCTGGGCAGACGCTTCTGCCTCAGCCTCCCCAGGGACAGGCGACCCCTGCCGTTCGCCGATGGTGTTAGCGGTGGGCTGGGGCGCAGTGCCCGCGGCGGGCGACGACTCCCCCCGACCGGAGGGACCTTCCACCTCCCGGTCCTCCTCCTCGTCCAGGGAGTCGTGCCTTCTTTTTAGCGCGGAGGGGTAAAGGGAGGCCTCCATTTCTTCAGGGGCCTCCCCTGCTCCCTCTGGTGGAGCGAGTTCTTTGGGTCCCCCGGGCCCGAGCCTGGCCGCAGGTTCTGGCGTGACCGCCCCGGCGGTCGCGGCCACAGGCTCGGGCACGAGGTCCCCCACACCTCCGCACTCCGCGATTACGCGCTCGGGCGTCAGGGCCTCCAAATTCAGGGGGACGCCCTCCGCGGGGGGACCCACCCTACGGTTTCTTGTCTTGTCCCGCGCCTTCTTTCTGACCGGACCTCCCTCCTCCCCCCCGCCGGAGGCCTGGATGTCGTTGGCCTCCGACGACGACCGCGCCCCGGTAGCGTTCGATTGAGCGGGGGCGCGGCTAGACCCGGAAGGAGGAGCGGCGGCGGCGCCAGCCTTGGCCACGCCAGATGACTTGGTGGCCTTGGAGGCGGGGCAGTTTTTCCGCACGTGCCCCACCTCCCTACAGGCGTGGCACCGTCCGTCGTCCAGAAGACGCGGTACGGGGTCCCCCCGTGGAGGACCGTGAAAGCCCCGTCCGTCTCCCCCTCCCGCGCCAGCTGGATAAAGGCCTGGCACCGGAAGGAGAAGACATGGCGAAGGCTGCTCTCCCGGAGTCCGAGCGGGATCGGGGAAATCCCCGACCTCACCTCCCCGAGTTGGTGTAGGTGGGGGAGGAGGAGCTCACTGGTGATAAAGGGCGGAACGTTCGATAAAACCACCCTCTGCGTGGTGGCCTCCAGCGGGTCCACCGGCAGGAAAGTCCCGCCCACGGTGAGCCCCTGAGCGATGGCCAGGGCCACCGCCCGCTCGGACTCCAGGAAGAAGACAGCCTTCCCGTACATTTTTGAGGCGGCGACTATGGCCGGAGGGCCGACAACCCCGGCCATAGCCTTCACGCAAGCCTCAATTGTCATATTGGGGTGGGTGTAGCTCTTCACCCCGAGCTTCATGGTCATTAGGCGGAACGGCGACGGGGCGGGAGCGGCCGCGGCTTTCGTCGCCACCGCCGCGTATGTCCTCGCCGGCCCCGCCGCCGCCGCAGATGTAGACGCCATAGTGGGGCGGATTTGAAAGAGCTACACACACCCCAAAAGTCACAGGCCTGAAGGTGTTGATGGCCTCAGGTAAAAGAGTCCTGAGCAGAGGGAGTGTAAATTAACTGGGCTGCCTCTCCCCTTGATGGTGTTAATTGGGAGAGGGCCCTTTCCTCCCTCTGCTCAATTGGCAATTAGTAAGTATAAAAAAGAGGTGCCTTTTGGAGAGGCAGAGGCAGAGAGGACAAGGAGAGAGAAAGAGGGGGACGGGAAGGAGGGGGGGCCGCAAAGGCAGGGTCCCCACTCAGGGTGTTGTTCGATGGGTGGGTGTCGGCAGGGTGCACTCCCCCGATGGTATGACAAAGTCTCTAACGATGTTCTTCGGGCAGGGGGAGAAGATGTCTTCGCCTGGGTAGACTGGAGACAGCCCAGGTTCAGCCCACACCAGGTCTTCTTGATGCGTAGAAGCAAGCTTCACCCGGGCAGGCTCCAGCCAACCCAGGCCAGGCTTTCGGCCTGTCTTCTTTCCTCCCCCCGCCTAGGATGTAAAGTCTTTAGGGGGGAATGCACATAAACACCCACCTGCAGATGTTTCAAGTTGCAGCTCCTCCCCTCCTTCCACGTGGAGCTGTTTGGTCTCCTCTCTCCCTCTCCTGGGCTGGAGGCCAAATTGGGAGGCAGTGATGGAAGGCCTCTCCAGGTGTAATGCTAGCCTCCTCCTCTGTCCTCTCCTCCGTCCTCTCCAGGCACCTCTGTAAATGATGTAGGCTGCTGGTACTTGTGGTGGTGCTCCCCACAGCAGCAGGAGCTCAGCAACAGCACAGCCTTCTCCTCTGACAGCAAGGAACAGACTGAGCACCTTCACTTGTTTGTTTCTAGCTCTTTGTTAATTGTTCCTAGCCTCCTCTCTTTTCATTCGAACAAAAACAAAAAACAAATTCACAAATAACCAATAACCCTTTTAACCAGCCCTCCACCAATCAAATTAAAATTTGGTCGTCCAGATTAATTATGCACTCCAGTCCCCGCGGCGCCCACCGGTCACGAAAAAGCTCGAGCGTGCCGGCGGACACCGCGTGCTCCATCTCTAGGGCCACCCGGGCGCGAGCATGGCCACGGAAGAGGGGGAGGCAATCCGGTCGGACGACCCCCTCGACCGCCCGCTGCCAGGACCAATTGATGGCTTTCTTGGCCAGGCCCAGGAGCAGGCCCACGAGGAGGTCCTCCGACCCGCCCGCTCCCCTCCGCACGGGGTAACCGTAGATCAGGAGCGTGGGACTGAAGTGCAACCAAAATTTGAGGAGCAGCCCCCTCAAAAAATGGAAGAGGGGCTGCAACCTCTCACACCCCGTGTAAACGTGAAAGACGGACTCCTCCAGACCGCAAAACAAACAGGCGGTCTGGGAGTCCGTAAACCTACTTAAAAATCTATTGCACGGAACTGCTCTGTGCAACACCCTCCAGGCCAAATCCCCGATAGAACAAGGGAGGACTCCCGCATAGAGAGCCCCCCATTGGGGACCTCCGCCTCCGTCCGGAGGTAAAACGGCACGCCACGGCGTGTCCGGACGGCAGGCGAAGATGGCAAAGTGGAAGGTGTGCAAGAGCAGCCCGTACAGGAAACCCCTCCGCGCAGAGTGAAAAAGCACGGAGGGTATTTCCTCGAGACGGCTCAAGTTGTGAGGCGCCGATCCCCGAGGGGAGTCTCGGGGCAAGGCGCCGATAAGGAATTCCATCCGAACGGGAGTAAGCTCGGACGGGATCTCCCCACGTGCCCGAGCCGCCTCGATGCACCTTGTGGCGCCGGGGGGCAGCATCGCTTTCACCGCCCCGATGGCATTGACCGCGAGCCGGACGTCGTCCCACGACATGCGCCGCGCCAGCTCCTCTGGCGCCATCCAGCCCGCTCCTCCGCCATCGAGTAGGTCCCCGACTGTAGTCACCCTGCCAGGCACAGCCCTGCGTTCCGCCAGCCACCCGAACTCGCGGACGTGGAGGTGCGGATTCCTGAACAGCGGCTCCCGGAGGACAGCCGCCGCTCTTGACGGGGGAGAGCTCCGCCTGGAGGCGACGTGATTCCAAACCCATAGTAGTTCCTGGTAAAAGACAGGCAGCTCCCGCAGGCTCTCACGCCTGCCGCTCACCTCCAAAAACAGGAGCTGCGTGTCGTAATTGAGGCCGTGCAGCTGGCGGAAAAAATACGTCGCCAGCGCACACCATCTTGGAGGATTCTCGACGAGCAGGTATCTCTGCAGCGTCCGAAGACGGAAAGTCGCAGCCTGGGTGCGGAGGCACACCAACGCCTGACCGCCCTCCCTAAGCGGGAGACTCAGAATCGCGGCAGCGACCCAGTGCTTCCTGTTGTTCCAGAAGAAGTCGACGAGCTTCTTCTGTATCCTGGCGACAAACGCAGGGGGGGGGATCAGAGTAACCAACCGGTACCACAACATGGCGGCCACCAGTTGGTTTATGACCAACGCCCGACCCCTGTAGGACAACACTCGGAGCAGTCCTGTCCAGCGTCCTAAGCGAGCGCTGACTTTGGCCTCCAGCTCGTGCCAGTTCGCCGGCCAGGCGTCCTCGGCCGGGCTGAGGTAGACTCCCAAGAAGAGGAGGTGCGTGGTACTCCAGGCGAAGGGCCTGAACTCCTCCGGCAGAGAGTCCACCTGCCACTGACCCACCAGGAGTCCAGAACATTTCCCCCAGTTGATCCTGGCGGAGGATGCGTCCGAGTAAATCTGCTGGCATTCCCGCATCCTCCGCAAGTCAACGGGATCCGTGACCACGAGGAGCACGTCATCGGCGTAAGCCGAGAGGACCACCTCCACGCCCGGCCCTTGCAGAGCCAATCCCGCCAACCTCTTCCGCAAGAGGCGCAGGAAAGGCTCCACGCAAATGGCGTATAACTGGCCGGACATGGGGCATCCCTGACGCACCCCCCTCCCGAAGCGAAGGGGCGCCGTCAAGGACCCGTTAACTTTAATCAGACACTCCGCGGCAGCGTACAGAAGTCGGATCCGGGCGACAAAATGCGTCCCGAACCCGAAAGCGCGCAGAGTCCCGAAAAGATACTCGTGATCCACCCTGTCGAACGCCTTCTCCTGATCCAGGGAAAGGAAGGCGACCGACAGACCAGCCCTCTGGGAATGGTGGACCAGGTCCCGGACCAGATGGATGTTATCGTGAATGGTCCGGCCCGGGACCGTGTAGGACTGGTCGTGATGGATCATGTGGGCCAGCACTGTGCCAAGGCGAACGGACATGGCCCTGGCAAAGATTTTGTAATCCGTGCTGAGGAGGGAGACCGGGCGCCAGTTCTTAAAGAGGCGGAGATCACCCCTCTTAGGCAGCAGGACGATCACTGCCCTGCGCCACGAGAGGGGCATCTCCCCGGTCGCCAAACATTCCCCCAGGACCCGCTCGTAGTCGCCCACCAGGACGCCCCAGAACGCCCTGTGGAACTCCGCGGTCAGCCCGTCCAGCCCCGGGGACTTCCCCCTAGAGAGCTGGCGGAGGGCGCCGGACAGCTCCTCCAAACTCAGAGGAGCGTCCAATTTTTCGGCGCCCTCCAGGCCGACCTTCGGCAGGTCCTCCCACAAAACTCCGCGCGCGTCCTCGCTGGACGGATCCGGAGAGAACAGAGCCCCGTAATAGGCGCGGGTCTCCGCGCGGATTCCCTCCGGATCCGAGACCGGAGATCCGTCGTCGGCCAGCAGCTCCAAAAGCTGCTTACGGACCCCCCGTCTTTTTTCCAGCGAGTAGAAGAAGGGGGAGCCGCGGTCCAGGTCCTGCAGGAGCTGGATCCGCGACATCACGTACGCGCCTCGGGACCCGACGAGCCGCAGGTCCTCCAGCGCGCCCTTCTTCTCTTCGTACGCCAGCCGCAGGGCCGGGTCCTCGGCGACTTGACCGAGACGGGACTCCAGGTCGAGCACCTCCTTCTCCAACTGCCCGACCCGGGCCTCCCGCCTCTTGGTCGACCCCTTCGCGTACTCCTGACAGAAGAGACGGATGTGAGCCTTGCCCACATCCCACCATAGCCTCAAGGAGGGGAAGCCCCCCTGCTTCCTTCTCCAGCCGGCCCAGAACCGACCGAACGAATCCCGGAACCGCGCGTCCTCCAGCAGCAGGTTGTTAAAGTGCCAGTACGCGGACCCCCACCGGCGCGCGGCGGCACGAGCTCCGCCCACACCAGGTGGTGGTCCGTGCATGGCACCGGCCGCACGGAAGCCGTCGGAACGCAGGAGACGTACGCCCGGGAAATGTAGAGGCGGTTGATCCTGGACGCTCCTCCCCCAGACCTCACAAAAGTGAAGGCGCTGGAGTCGGGATGGAGATTACGCCAGATGTCCACCAAGTCGAGGGACCCGACCAGGTCCCTCAACTTCCCCACCGACGCCAGGCTCCGCTGGGTACCCGTACGGTCCCTCGCCTCGAAGGTACAATTAAAATCCCCCCCGAGGACGACGCACTCGCCCGCGTCGATGGAGCCCAAAAGAGTGGACACTTCTTCAAAGAAGCGCGCTTGCTGCGCTCCGGCCCCGGGGGCGTACACGTTCACTAGATGGAACGGCACGCCCCCCAGGCGAACAGTGACCTGGAGCAAGCGGCCTGGCACGAGCTCCTTGACCCCCAAGATCTCCGGCTGAAAATGCGTGGCCAACAAGATAGCCACCCCACTGGAAACACTGGAGAGGTGACTCATGTTGACCCCTCCTTGCCACTCCAGGAGCCACGTGGCCTCGTCTCCCGGAACGGTGTGGGTTTCTTGCAGGAAGCACACCGCATACTTTCCGTCCCGAAGGACCGAAAAGTTATTAAACCTGCGGCTAGCTTCCCTGCTGCCTTTGACGTTGAGGCTGGCTATGGTTATCTTCATTTCAGAAGCACAACCAACCCCTACTTAAACCTAACGGGGGAAGGGAGGGCGGCCGCTAACCGACCGCCACTCCCTTAGCAGCCCGGTGACGAATGCCCGGAACCGACACAGCTCGGACGGGCTCACGCCCGCGTCCGCACCCATGATCCTATAGGCGACGCGGGCCGACCCGATGAGCAGCGCCAGCCCCGACCATCTGTCGAGGGCCTGCTGGGTCCTGCGGCGACCCTGGCTCGTGGCCACAAATTCCCGGAGCTCCCTGATGGGAATAAGAACGAGGGGGGACTCGGCGAGGGGCGCGAGGTCATCCATCACCTCGTCGGCGATGGACTCTAAGTCTTCCTCCGCCCCCACCACCGAGTCCCCGTCCTCCTCCGGGGGGTCGCCACCGGCGGCCGAACCGTCCACCACGCTGTGCGCGTCGGGCGGCCCGGCCGCGACAGCCGGCCCCGCCTCTGCCCGGATCCCACCCCCAGGATCGGTAGCGGAGGATTCCCCCCCGGGCTCCTCTAGGGGGGCCGGGCCAGCAGGCGGCGGCGGTTCGGAGACCCCCTCCGCCCCAGGCGCCGGAACGACCGGAGAGACCGGAGAAAACGAAAGCCCGGCCCCCTCCAAGTCGCCCGGCGCCGGAGACACAGACAGAGGGCCCTCCTCCGCAACGCCCCCGGCCTCCGACCCATCAGATGGGGAAAAATTTTTGCAAACCTCGACGAAGTCGAGCAGCACCTGGGAAAGGTCCGGGCCGCTCTGGGCGAGCTCATCATCAGATGACTCGCCCGACCCGTCGAGGGGCAATGCCACCAGTAATGGATCCGTTCCCGTCGCGGGTTGTTCCGCGACCCCCCCCACGGGCAGGGTCTCGTCCCCATCCCCAGGAGGCACGAGCTGGGCAGACGCTTCTGCCTCAGCCTCCCCAGGGACAGGCGACCCCTGCCGTTCGCCCGTAATGGTGTTGGCGGTGGGGTGGGGCGCAGTGTCCGCGGCAGGCGACGACTCCCCCCCCGACCAGAGGGACCTTCCTCCTCCCGGTCCTCCTCCTCTTCCAGGGGGTCGCGCCGTCTTTTAAGCGTGGAGGGGTAAAGGGAGGCCTCCATTTCTTCAGGGGCCTCCCCTGCTCCTTCTGGCGGAGCGAGTGCTTTGGGTCCCCCGGGCCCGAGCCCGGCCGCAGGTTCTGGCATTACCGCCTCGGCGGTCGCGGGCACAGGCTCGGCCATGAGGGCCCCCCCCCCCTCCGCACTCCGCGATTATCGCGGCGACGCTCTCCGGCGTCAGGGGCTCCATATCGTGGGGGACGCCCTCCGCGGGGGGACCCACCCTACGGTTTTGCGTCTTGTCCCGCGCCTTCTTTCGGACCGGACCTCCCTCCTCCCCCCCCCGCCGGAGGCCAGGATGGCATCGACCTCCGACGACGACCGCGCCCCATTAGCTTTTGTTCGGGAGGGGGCGCGGCTATACCCGAAGGGAGGAGCGGCGGCGGCGCCAGCCTCGGCCACGCCAGATGACTTGGCGGCCTTGGAGGCGGGGCAGTTTTTGCGCACGTGCCCCACCTCCCTACAGGCGTGGCACCGCACACCGTCCGCCGTCCAGAAGACGTGGTGCGGGGTCCCCCCGTGGAGGACCGTGAAAGCCCCGTCCGTCTCCCCCTCCCGCGCCAGCTGGACGAAAGCTTGGCGCCGGAAGGAGAAGACATGGCGAAGGCTGCTTTCCCGGAGCCCGAGCGGGATCGGGGAAATCCCCGACCTCACCTCCCCAAGTTGACGTAGGTGGGGGAGGAGGAGCTCACCGGCGATGTAGGGCGGGACGTTTGACAGGACAACCCTCTGCGCGGTGGCCTCCAGCGGGTCCACCGGCAGGAAAGTCCCGCCCACGGTGAGCCCCTGGGCGATGGCCAGGGCCACCGCCCGCTCGGACTCCAGGAAAAAGACAGCCTTCCCATACATTTTTGAGGCGGCGACTATGGCCGGAGGGCCGACAACCCCGGCCATAGCCTTTACGCACGCCTCAATAGTCATGTTGGGGTGGGTGTAGCTCTTCACCCCGAGCTTCATGGTCATCAACCGGAACGGCGACGGGGCAGCAGTGGGAGCAGCCGAGGCTTTGGCCACCGCCGCCGCATAGGTCATCGCTGGCCCCGTCACCGCCGAAGAAGTGCTCGCCATCGTGGGGCGGTTTTTAAGGAAGAGCTACACAAACCCCAAAAGTCACAGGCCCCAAGATGTTAATGGCCTCAGTAAATATGTCTTTCCCAGAGCAGAGGGAGTGTAAATTAACTGGCCCGCCTCTCCCCCTGATGGTATTAATTGGGAGGGGGGCCCTTCCTTCCCTCTGCTCAATGGGTAATTAGTAGAAAAAATGAAAGAGGTGCCTTTTGGAGAGGCGGAGAGAGAAAGAGGGGGATGGGAAGGAGGGGGGGCCGCAAAGGCAGGGTCCCCACTCAGGGTGTTGTTCGGTGGGTGGGTGTCAGCTGGATGCACTCCCCCGATGGAACACAAAGTCTTAAGCAGGTCTTCGGGCAGGGGGAGTAGACGTCTTCACCTGGGCAGGCTGGAAAAAAGCCCAGGCTCAGCCCACACCAGGTCTTCTTGATGCGATGGAAACAAGCTTCACCTGGGCAGGCTCCAGCCAACCCAGGCCAGGCTTCCGGCCTGTCTTCTTTTCTCCCCCCGCCTGGAATGCAAAGTCTTTAAGGGGGAATGCACTAAGACAGCCAGCTGCAGATGTTAAAGATGCAGCAGCAGCTCCTCCCCTCCTTCCAAGTTGTAATGGAGTGGTATTCTCTCCCTCTCTCCCTCACTGGAGGCCAAGTTGGAGGCAGTGATGGAAGTTGGCCTCTTGTTGTAGTAGGGCTGGCCTCCTCCTCTGTCCTCTCCTCCGTCCTCTCCAGGCACCCGGTAGTTGTGGTGGTGCTCGCCACAGCAGCAGGAGCTCTGCACCAGCACAGCCTTCTCCACTCAGAGCTGCAGATGTTAAAGATGCAGCAGCAGCTCCTCCCCTCCTTGCAAGTTGTAATGGAGTGGTATTCTCTCCCTCACTGGAGGCCAAGTTGGAGGCAGTGATGGAAGTTGGCCTCTTGTTGTAGTAGGGCTGGCCTCCTCCTCTGTCCTCTCCAGGCACCCGGTAGTTGTGGTGGTGCTCCCCACAGCAGCAGGAGCTCAGCAACAGCACAGCCTTCTCCTCTGACAGCAAGGAACAGACTGAGCACCTTCACTTGTTTGTTTCTAGCTCTTTGTTAATTGGTCCTAGCCTCCTGTGTTAATTCTTAACGGCCTGTTAGCTGTTCATGGGTTTCACCTGGTTTTCTTGGTATATAAGTTCTGTGGTTGCTTGCCTCTGGGCTCAGTCCTAACCGGGGACTAGCCTTCGCTCTGTGGCTGCTGGCTTTGACTAGCTGACTGCCATGGTTCTCGAGCTCTGTATTTAAGATGTATCTAAGTCTGTGTTCTTGTTGTTCTTAGTCTTGATAAGGTGCTGGGCTGGACTAGCGTGTTGCCATGTTGGCGCTTGTCTTGAGCTCTGTATTGATAAGCCTGTTACCCCTGTGGCAGCCCCTCGTGATAGCTTGTCTCGAGTCTCATCTCGGCAAGCTGGTTGCGCTTGTGGTAAGCTTATCCCAGCTCAGTATGGACAAGTAGGTTGCCTCATGGAAGCTGTCCTGAGTTCCTATTCTTGACTAGCCATTTTGTAACTTGTCTCGAGTTCTATGTATATTGTTGTGTTCCTTGAATGAATCTAGTTATGTGTGAATCTAGTAAAGTACCTTAAAGATTGTATACTTGCCTCTAGCCTGGTTTCTGCACTTGGGTCCAGAACCTACCTTGCCCGGAGAGCACGGCCCCATATCTACATGGCCCCGTGGCTCCCCACCCCATGACAACTTGGTGTGTTTTCCACCATCTCCATCCTGTTCTCTGCTCCGCAATTTTCTGCCTCTTCCTATGCTCTTTTCTCCTTCAATTCATCAGCTGTGCCCTCCGCCTGCTCCGCTCCTCCAGCTGTTCCACTCACCTCCTGCTCCTTCTTCCATCTGCTCATCACTCAGAGCTTCCTTCTGCCTCGCACTCAGTGGGTGGGGCCTTTGTGATACACACCACAGCTCTCCGCCTTGCAGCTCCGAGTGATGTGTTCAGACACACCGCAATTAAAGCAGTACAAGTCCGGACAGTTTCTTAAAAAGATGGTCGTGTCCAAGACAGTAATAACAAACCTTCACTTGTTTATCATGCAGCACTCGGAAGTATTGCACTCCTTCCATTGTCTCAAATTTCATGCTGTATGGTAATGACTTCAACCCCTCTGGGAACCGCACCTTTACGTAACGGGTTCTATCTGCTACCCGTGTTCCTGGATAGTATCTCTCTATTGCTGAGCAAATTTTAAAGTCCCATGCCTCCAACTTTTTGATTAGCACACAGTCCTCAATATACATTGGCAAGTTTAAGAATGAGACCAGGTCCTCTTCCGAATATAGCAGAGGTGCCTCCAAGAACTTATCACCAGCCTTCAAATTGAGAGTCTTTCCGCCTCTTCTCGGCCACTGACAGTTACCTCGAGCCCAACATTCGGCTTTGGTCGGCAGGCAAAGCAGCTTCCCTCGCCGCAGTCCTCATGTACCACTTGGAGAATATCTCAAGCTCGTATCTCCTTATCTTCGCACTGAACCACCACCGTGTTTTCTTTTCCAAACCTCCTAGGGTCCCGGCCCAAATCTTTGGATCTTTTTCTCTCCCTTCCAACAACAGTTTCTCCCCTGATTAAATTTATCTTGGGAACACTGTCCTCTGAAGGGCCCAGAACTCCAGGCCACTCAGCAGCCATCTGGCTGCTGTTTGTGGGCCAAAAAGGCCCCAAAACCTTATTTAAAAAAAAAACACAAACCCACCACCAACTTTTTACAAGCTCACTCCAACTACCTGCAGTAATCAGGCAACCAGCAGCGCCTGCTTACTCCTAGCCCCTCCCACCTAGAGTGCGCTACCCGACTGAGCCCCTGCTGACAGTCTTATCGCAGATGGTATTAGGCTGGGGAGTCCAGAACCAGGGGTCACAGTCTCAGAATAAGGGGTCAGCCATTCAGGACTGAGATGAAAAGAAATTTCTTCACACAGAGGGTGGTGAATCTTTGGAATTCTCGACCCCAGAGGGTTGTGGAGGCTCAGTCATTGGGTATATTCAAAACAGAAGTCGATAGATTTCTGACGAGTAAAGGCATCAAGGGATATGGCGATAGTGCCGGTGAATGGAGTTGAGGCAGAAGATCAGCCATGATGTGATTGACTGGTGGAGCAGGCTCGAATGGCCGACTCCTGCTCCTATTTCTTATGTTCTTATGTAACACTGTGGGAGTACCTTCACCACACGGACTGCAGCGGTTCAAGAAGGTGGCTCACCACCACCTTCTCAAGGGCAACTAGGGATGGGCAATAAATGCTGGCCTTGCCAGCGACGCCCAGATCCCATAAGCGAATTTAAAAAAAAAAAAAAAGTCCCATTTGCACCTCCTAGACCCATCTTTGGTCTCTTTACTTGTCCCATTACAATCTCCTTTTGTCATTTAATCTCTCCTGCCTTCCACCCTATCACCAGACCTTCCCTTTTGTTCTCTTCCACCCCACAGCCCCCACCCTGCTTTCCCAGCTCCTCTACTTGCTTACAACCTGTTACATCTCTAACTTTTTCCAGTCCTGATAAAAGGTCATCGACTTGAAACGTTAACTGTTTCTCTCTCCACAGAGGCCGCCTGACCCGATGGATTCCAATTCTTTGATATTTTTGGTTCATCTCTTGATTGTATAGGAAGGTCTTTTTTGATATCATGTGGAACCCAGCGGTCTTATTGATCAATTTCTAACCCAGTTTGTTTTCCAGAATGACTCTCAAATGGATAGGTCTTTAATCGTTCCTGCGTGAGAATCACTTATGATTGCAGGTCACCTGCGAATGTTAAAGCCGTACATTTTGTGGATCTGTGGTTCTTGAGCCAGCTCTCTGTAATGAGCAGAGTAGAGGATTCATGGCTATGTTAAATAGAGGAGAGTGGGGGTCGCCTTGTTTGAACCCTTTTATTGATTTATTGGTTGTTTTTTCCCGGTCTCCTTCGATTGTGGTTGTAAGTGTAGTAAGTGTAGTAAGTGTAGTGAGTGTAGAGAATCCATAGCATAGATGCTTAGAAGGAGACAAAGATGGAGTGAGGTTGCAAGACCAAGGGCCCTCCCTGTGTGTTGTAAGTTGTTTTCTTAGCATCAGAGTGATGGGGAGTGTGAGGGCTGCATGGTGGAATAGTTGTGTGAATGTGACCATAGAGAGAGAGGGAATGGGTAAAGGTACATGGACGTCAGTGTCAAGTGGGATACGGAGGAAGCGATTGCTAAAGCTGAGTGCTGGTGAGGAAAGACAATGGGGATCAGTTTGAGGGTGATGGGAAATTCATGCACTCATTTCCAGTGCGCTGAGGGTCATGAAATCTTTTCCTGCACTGTATCCATGTTCTGCGGATGACTCGCAAGGAGTTGACCTCCTCAGCCACCTGCATCCACACTGCCTTGGTCTGAGTGGGAGGCCTCTTCCTCCCTGATGAAGGGAACAGCACCTCCCTGTTGGCCCTAGCCCCATCCACTAATGCCTGCAGTGCCGCCTCGTCAAAGCGAGGAGCTGATCTTGCCCTCCCGCTTGTCATCTTTGCTGCAGGTCCCTCTGACACCAAATGGAGAAAGCTTGGAAGCCTGCAGAAGAAGCAAGGCTTGCTGTGGACCTTAAATGCAGCAGCAACGATGATGTCATCGGAGGGGACTTTCAGTCACGAAAAACCCATTTGCAAAGGCTTCTCACGTGTTGGAAATCAATTGGCCAATTCAGTTAAAATTACATCAATCTCCCACATCCATTTAGATTTGTGTGGGAAACACAAAATTCGGATAACACGAAAACAGCCCGCACCGAAGTTAAAATCCAGCCCATACTGTTTATATTGGAAAGCCTGTTGCTGTAAGGTACAAAGGGCTAGATTTTCAGTTGATAGCGCCAGCAGTTAGCGTCTTAAGAGAAGTGATTTTCGGGCGCTATGCGTGTAGCGCCCGTGCGCAGCGCAGTTTGCGCCCCGCCCCAAATTAAGTTGCCCGTTAGCGCCGGCGCAAAGTTTAGCGCCCGCCCGGATGCGCGCGCAGAAAATGACGTCACATCCTCGTGCAACGCCCTTTGTGCGCCCCGATTCCAAACTTCAGTCGGACCGCCCCATTGTGCGGCTGGCGGCCGGAGCGTTTGGAAAAAGGAACGCAACACAACCAGCGCGGGCCCCGGGGGGCGCAAATTAAAGGGGACGTGCTCTCCAGTATAAAGGCCAGCCTTTTTTCAGAAAACACTCTTGTGCAACGCATTTCTGGAGACACAACAAGGAGGATAGCTAACTGGTTTCAAGCAGCAAGGGCTCAGGTATTTTTGGACTCAGGCCAGAGCGCTGCAAGTGGCCTTTTGGAAATTTGAGTGTTTGCCAGGATTTGATGGGGGTTGCATGGGGTGCCAACGCGGAGCTGCAGCTCCATGTCCGTAGGGCTCGCAGACGCATTGTGAGAGGGGCAGCCCTGGCTAGAGGCAGAGGGGGCTACAGGCGTCGGCCACGTAGGCCTTACCCAGTCAGGCTATACCGCCAGCAGCGCTCCTACCTAAACATGAGTGCCGCGCGATGTGTTAAAAGGCTCCGATTCCGAAAGGAGGTGATTGCAGAGATCTGCCACCTGCTTCGCCGAGATCTGCAGCCAAAGCTCAGGTGCAGGACGTCTCTGTCGGTGGAAGTGAAGGTGACGGTGGCATTGAACTTCTATGCCACCGGCTCCTTCCAATACGCTGCTGGGGACATAGCAAACATCTCCCAGTACGGCGCGCATCGCTGCATCCGCCAGGTGACCGAAGCACTGTTCAGAAGGAGAAGCCAATTCATCTCCTTCCCCATGGCCCTGGAGAGCCAGCATCAGCGCGCATTGGGATTTTCCAGACTCGGGGAATTCCCCTTGGTGCAGGGCGCCATTGACTGTACGCATGTGGCTTTGCGGGCCCCTCGAGCATGGCGAGCAGTATCGCAACAGGAAGGGCTAACATTCTCTGAATGTGCAGCTGGTCTGTGACCACAAGCAGCGCATCATGGCAGTCAATGCCAGCTTCCCAGGCAGCAGCCACGATGCCTCTATCCTGCGGCAGAGTACTGTGCATGACATGTTCCAGGCACAGCCTCCCCCAAGAGGATGGCTACTCAGGGACAAAGGCTATCCTTTGTGCACCTGGCTCATGACCCCGCTCCGCGCGCCCAGGACCGCTGCTGAAGAGGCCTACAACGAGAGCCATCAAACCACCCGCAACATCATCGAGCTAACTATTGGGGTCCTCAAGCAGCGGTTCCGCTGCCTTGATCGCTCCGGAGGAGCTCTCCAGTATTCGCCGGACCGGGTCTCCCAATTTGTGGTGGTTTGCTGCATGCTACACAACCTGGCTATCCGCAGGACTCAGGCACTGCCACCTGATGTTGGACCAGCACCTGAGGAGGAGGAGCATGAGGAGGAGGAGGAGGAGCAGGAGTACGTTCCCAGGAGGGAGCGACCAGGGCCAAGGGCCGCACGATGCCACCTTATTACACGGTACTTCTAAGCCCCCTGTCAGGGAATGGCCAGGGGCCATGAGGGAAGATGAATGCAGCCGCTCTGCAACCCCTCAGCCGGCGAAGCCAACAAACACTAAGAAGAACAACCATGGAGACTGCATGAATAAAGAATTTTTTATTACACAAAAATGAAAAGCCCTTCCCACATGAATCCCCAAAAACAATAAACGGGCCCCACAAAAAGCCCAACAAACGACGCACTCCCACAAACTGGGGAGGAGTCACTCCACCTTTCTTCAAACCGGGCCTCAACGTCGGCCTAACGCAAAAAATAAGCCCTCCAACAACACAACCATGGGCAAAATAAAGATGGCCACCGCCATATAAAAGGAAAGCTGGCCACACCCTCTACTGAGTGGCCCGCGAGGGCGAGACCTTGCCCAGCCTTTTGCCTCCCCTGCCCGGCCTGCTGCTCCTTCGCAAGCTCTGCCCAGTGGCTGCTGCGAGGCTGGGGGAAGGCGCCTGAGGCTCAGATGCCACTGGGGGGTGGCCTACACGGCGTTTGGGCCTCGAGGGGCCGTCTGCTGAGTGGCGCACCTGAGCCTGGCCACCATCAGCTGCAGCCGCTTGCCCTTGACCCCCCAGTGCGGGAATGGCGGCGACGGATGGCGCAATGTGGGCCAGCTGGCGTCTGGGATGCGCTGGCTGGTGCTGTGGCGCGGTGGCACTCGGCCGGGCCCGCACTGCAGGATCCGCAACAATCAGCCGAGGGGCGGCTTGCTGGGATGGTCCAGCGCGGCGGCTGCCCTGGCGATGCCTGCCTGAGAGCGTGTGTGGCAGCAGTGAGTGCCCCTGTTGTCCTGGTGTGCGCGCGCATCACATCCGCCAGGGTCTTGACGGCATCAGTCAGCATGCGGCCACTCACGGCAGTTGCTGCACCGTGCTCGCGCACACTGGTCGCCAGCGACTCGATGGCCTCAGGCATGCGCCCCACCACGCTCATGAGCTCCGTGTGGCGCCGGTCCGAATCCTCGGCCATCTTATCCAGCTTCCGCACCTTCTCCGAGGTGAAGGTGTCCGGACTGGAGTCGCGACTCTCCCGCTGGGGAGGAGGGGGCCGAACTAAGGGACCCTTGCCACGTTGTTGGCGGCGAGTGTGCCGATCAGCAGCACTCCCCTCTGATCCTTCCCCCCTTTGGGGGGAAGGCCGCCGGCCACGCGCACGGCTCCTGGGTGGCTGGACGCCACTGGTCCCAGAAGCTGCATTGCCCTGCGACAGTTCCTCCAGGCACTCGTCCAGTGAGGAGTTGTCGAGCATTTCCTCCTCTCCTGCGGGACGTGACTGTTCCCCCGATGGTCCGGCTTGCTCCTCCTCCTCCTCCTGCTCGGAGGTGCTGTCACTGGCAGCTTCAGGGTCCTGGTCGTCACCAGCTGAAAGCAGGAATGCACAAGAGTAGCTTCAGAGTGAGGAGACGGCGTCAGCGAGGGAGTTAGGACTGGTGGCATTCAGCGCATTTGGTGGGACAGTGGCAAAGGAGGTAGCTCGGATGGGCCAGTGCGACGCGAGAGGGCCAAAAGGCGAGGTCCTTACCATTGCCGGGCAGTGGAGGGTCGGATACTTCGCACGCTGTGGGGACGATCACACGGGCTCCCATGAGCGCACACACGCGCTCCTCCAGCCGAGTGAGCTTCTGCAGCTTGGCGCGGCCACCCCTGGCACGGGCCTGGCGATTAAAGGCTACTTTAGCCTGCAAGAGAAAGGACGGGCTGTAAGTGCGCAGTGTAGCCCTGATGTAGTGTGCACTGCCTCCCATGGTGGAATAGCTTGGCCAGAGTGAAGCCCTGATGTAGTGTGCACTGCCTCCCATGGTGGAATAGCTTGGACAGAGTGAAGCCCTGATGTAGTGTGCACTGCCTCCCATGGTGGAATAGCTTGGCCAGAGCGAAGCCCTGATGTAGTGTGCACAGCCTCCCATGGTGGAATAGCTTGGCCAAAGTGTCGAGTGCCGAA
Source organism: Somniosus microcephalus (assembly GCF_052327205.1). Taxonomy (NCBI): domain Eukaryota; kingdom Metazoa; phylum Chordata; class Chondrichthyes; order Squaliformes; family Somniosidae; genus Somniosus; species Somniosus microcephalus. Next base: position 55,287,350 of record NC_141010.1, on the reverse strand, counting down.
TGGCCATTTGATGCTCATGACTGTCCCAATGCTGCTGGCTGAGGGCTGGCCAATTGGACTTTCAGCTCCCTTTGCCCATCATGTCAGGTGTACATGCAAGAATGAGGAGGAGACTGGAAAGGCTACTCACCTTGACAATCCTGGTCAGGTCGTTGTATTTTTTACGACATTGTTTGTGGGTCCTGGGGGCATCGCCGGTGAACGTCACCCTCTGGGCGATCTGCTTCCAGGCTTTGGTGTAGTCGTGGTGGGTTGGATTCCTCCCACTCTCTGGGAACAAGATCTTGCGCCTCACCTCCAGAGCTGTGACCATTATGTCCAGATCACCCTCTGAGAAGCGCAGGGCACGCTGACGGGCCTTCTCTGGCGTTGCCATGACTCCCTGGGGCTGAGCAGCAGTGTTGAGGCCTCTTTGCAAGGCTGCAGTGTGCAGGGCGTGGCAGCAGACCAATTCGTCCCTTCCCCCTTTAAGAGCTGGTCGGCGCCACGGGATCTGCTGTCAGTCCAAAAATGACCGCACCCGCGCTGCGCCCCGCCTGGGCGCTATCCCTCTGATACGCTTATCAATTACTTCATAAAAGGTGATGAGTCGAAGAAGAGATGATGAGTCGAAAGAAGAGATGAATAAGGCTTTTATTAGCTAAGAAGAGACCATGCTTCTTCGTGAGTGACTGAACAAGTCTGAACGAAACCCACACAGTGGTGGGTGGAGTCAGCTGAGGCATGCCTCCATACACAGCGCCACCCAGAGGTGGCAATATACAATACAGTGGTTTACCACATTCACCCCTTGTTTAATGTGAAGTCCGGCGGGGTGAAGGGTACTACAAGTTAAGTCTATCAGGAGGCCTTGTCTGACGTCCTGATCGTCGCGGCGGTGGTGTTGCAGCATCCGACGTCGGGTCTGGTGTCTGGGTGGTTGGCGAAGATTCCTGGGGCTTTGGCATGCCGTCTGCAGGGGTTGGGTTGGGAGGGGTGGTGGGGGATAACAGTGGTAAGGGGGATAACGGTGGTAAGGGGGATAACGGTGGTAATTCAGGGGTACCCGAGGGTGCGAGATCTCGTATGGAGACCGTGTCCTCCCGCCCGTCTGGGTATGTCACCCAGGCATACTGGGGGTTGGCGTGTAGGAGGTGCACCCGCTCGACCAGGGGGTCCGTTTTATGCGTCCTCACGTGCCTCCGCAGTAGGACGGGCCCAGGAGAAGTCAACCATGCCGGTAGCGAGGTTCCCGATGTAGACTTCCGGGGGAAAACGAACATTTTCTCATGAGGGGTCGCATTAGTGGCAGTACAAAGCAGTGACCGAATGGAGTGAAGCGCTGCAGGGAGGACCTCCTGCCAGCGGGAGGTCGGAAGGCCCTTAGATTTTAGTGCTAAGAGGACTGCCTTCCAAACCGTCGCGTTCTCCCTTTCCACCTGGCCGTTCCCCCGGGGGTTGTAACTGGTGGTCCTGCTCGTGGCGATACCTCTTGTTAGCAGGTACTGCCGAAGTTCGTCGCTCATGAACGATGAGCCCCTGTCGCTATGTATATAGCTGGGGAACCCGAACAGAGCGAAGATGTCATTCAGACACTTGATGACCGTGGTACTGGTCATGTCTGGGCAAGGGATGGCAAAGGGGAAACGGGAGTACTCATCAACTATGTTGAGGAAGTACACATTGCGGTCAGCGGAGGGGAGGGGCCCTTTAAAATCGACGCTCAGGCGTTCGAAGGGGCGGGTGGCCTTGATCAGGCTTGCTCTGTCCGGCCTATAGAAGTGCGGTTTGCACTCGGCGCAGATTTGGCAGCTCTTGGTCATGGTCCTGACCTCCTCGATGGAGTAGGGCAGGTTACGGGATTTGATAAAATGGAAAAACCTGGTGACCCCCGGGTGGCAGAGGTCATTGTGGAGGGACTGCAGCCTATCACTCTGCGCGTTGGCGCATGTACCACGTGATAGGGCATCTGGGGGCTCATTGAGTTTCCCTGGCCGATACAAGATATCATAATTGTAGGTGGAGAGTTCGATTCTCCACCTCAAGATCTTGTCGTTCTTGATTTTACCCCTCTGCTTATTATTAAACATAAAAGCTACTGAACGCTGGTCAGTGAGCAGGGTAAATCGTTTCCCGGCCAGGTAATGCCTCCAGTGACGCACCGCTTCTACAATAGCCTGGGCCTCCTTTTCGACGGAGGAGTGTCTCGTCTCGGGGCCCTGGAGGGTCCTTGAGAAAAAGGCCACGGGTCTGCCCGCCTGGTTAAGGGTCGCGGCTAGGGCGAAGTCGGAGGCATCGCTCTCCACTTGGAAGGGGATGGACTCATCCACCGCGTGCATTGCGGCCTTCGCGATATCGTTCTTGATAAGAGTGAAGGCTGCACACGCCTCTGGTGTCAGGGGGAAGGAGGTGGCTTTGATGAGGGGCCTGGCTTTGTCTGCATAGAGGGGCACCCACTGGGCGTAGTAGGAGAAAAACCCCAGGCATCTCTTCAGTGCTTTTTGGCAGTGGGGAAGGGGTAGCTCCATTAGGGGGCGCATTCTGTCGGGGTCGGGCCCGATGACTCCGTTCTCCACCACGCAGCCGAGGATGGCCAGGCGCTTGGTGTGAAACATACATTTTTCCTTATTGTACGTTAGGTTCAGCCGTTGGGCCGTACAGAGGAAATTTGCTAGATTAACGTCGTGGTCCTGCTGGTCGTGGCCGCAGATGGTGACGTTATCCAAATAGGGGAAGGTTGCCCGCAGCGCGTTCTGGTCAACCATTCGGTCCATCTCCCTTTGGAAGACCGAAACCCCGTTGGTGACGCCGAAGGGGACCCTAAGGAAGTGGTAGAGGCGGCCGTTTGCCTCGAAGGCAGTATACTGGCGGTCCTCATGGCGGATGGGCAGCTGGTGGTACGCTGACTTAAGGTCGATGGTGGAGAATACTTTGTATTGCGCAATCTGATTGACCATATCAGATATGCGAGGGAGGGGGTACGCGTCCAGCTGGGTGTACCGGTTTATGGTTTGGCTGTAGTCGATTACCATGCGGCGTTTTGCAGTGGTTTTAACGACTACAACCTGGGCTCGCCAGGGGCTAGTGCTACCTTCGATAATGCCCTCCTTCAAGAGCCGCTCCACCTCAGAGCTGATAAAAGCTCTGTCCCCGGCACTGTACCGCCTGCTTTTGGTAGCGATGGGTTTACAGTCGCGGGTGAGGTTAGCGAACAGGGGAGGGGGGGGGACTTTTAATGTGGAAAGGCTGCAGGTGGTTTGCAGCGGGCGATTTAAAAGTTGTTGGTTGCAGACTGTGAGTGGGGGGAGGGGTCCACCGTATGCTAGTGTGACACTCTTAAGGTGGCACTGAAAATCCAACCCTAGCAGGACGGCAGCGCAAAGACGGGGCAGGACTAGCAGTTTAAATTTTTGATATTCAGTGCCCCCTACTGACAGGGTCACCACACAGTAGCCGCTGATGTCCATTGACTGGGACTTGGACGCCATAGAAATGCGATGGTGCGTTGGCAGAATCGTGAGGGAGTGGCTACGTACCGTGTCGGGGTGGACGAAACTCTCTGTGCTCCCGCTGTCGATCAGGCAACTGGTGGCGCGGCCGTTTACCGCGATATCCATCATGGAGCTGGATAGATGGTGAGGGTGGCCTTGATCCAGCGTCACGGAGGCCAGTATGTGGCTTAGTGAGTCACTATAGTCATCCGCCGAGACGGTGGTCGGTTCCGGTGACGAAATGGCGGTTGAGTGCGTTGGATACGATGGCGGCGGATGCCATGCGGCCGGGGGTACACAAAATGGCGGATAAGATGGCTGCTCCCACGGCCCGCACGCTGCGCTGCTGGCTGGCTTCCCCTTGCAGGCGTTAGCGTAATGGCCTTTCTTCCCGCAGCCCGAGCAGGTAGCTGTCTTAGCTGGGCAGTGCGCTCTGGGATGTTTTAACTGGCCACAGAAATAGCATTTTTGGGCCTGGTTACTGGGCATCGAAGCAGTTCTTACCGGAGGCTGCTGTCTCGGTTGGGTCGCTGCAGCGGTTGGTGCCGGGGGCGGCGGTCCCGTGTCCCACGGTTTTGATTGCCATGTCTCGGCGCCGTTACGGGGGTATGCCTCGAGGTTTCGGTGGGCCTCCTCTAACGAGAGCGCAAGGGCAATGGCCATCTTCAGGTCGGGTTCCTTGCTTTCTAGCAGTCTCTGCCGGGTGTGGTCTGACTGGAGGCCCCTGACGAAGGCATCACAGGCGAGTCCCTGCGCGTGCTCCACAGCCGTTACTGCTTTACAATCGCAGTCTCTGCAGAGTGCCAGTAGCGCCCGTGCAAATGCCCCTACCGATTCTCCCGGTTGCTGACTGCGGGATCCCAAGAGGTGTCGGGTGTAAATTGTGTTCACTGGGCGCGTATATTGCCCTTTTAGTAGCTCGAGGGCCGCCACGTACGTATTAGAGTCCCGGATTAGCATATATACTTGATGGCTCACCTGGGCGGTCAAAATTTTCAGTTTGTGATCCTCCTCTGTAACCTGTGAGATTGCGAGGAAGGATTCAAAGCAGCTCAGCCAGTGTTCAAACTTGGCTGATGCACCCACATCTTGAGGGTCAAGGTCCAGGCGTGGTGGTCTGAGGGCTCTCAGCAATGTCTGCTGTATCCGTTGCTGTTGTTGCTCCTCAGGTGTCGCCATTTAACTTTTAGCTAATAAAATTGATACGCTTATCAATTACTTCATAAAAGGTGATGAGTCGAAGAAGAGATGATGAGTCGAAAGAAGAGATGAATAAGGCTTTTATTAGCTAAGAAGAGACCATGCTTCTTCGTGAGTGACTGAACAAGTCTGAACGAAACCCACACAGTGGTGGGTGGAGTCAGCTGAGGCATGCCTCCATACACAGCGCCACCCAGAGGTGGCAATATACAATACAGTGGTTTACCACACCCTCTGGACCGCCGGCTTAGCGCCTAAAGATAGGAGTGGAACGCCTCTTTTAGTGCTCCACCAACCTCTTAGGGTGAAGCCACTGAATTCCCGGCAACGGGGCGCTACTTTGGGGCGGGCGCTAACTTCAGGCGGGCGCTAAGGTTAGCGCCCCAAAACTGCCTATACTGAAAATCTAGCCCAAAGAAGTTCGACTGTTTACCCTTAACTCCCCATGTTATCCTACATGTATCTCTCCAGAATGTCCAACATCCCACTTTTCTTTAAATCATGGAGTGACATTAGCAATTTTCCAATCCAAGGGGACAATTCCTGAATCAAGAGAGTTTTGGAAGATAATGACTAAAGTATCTGCAATTTACTCACCTTTTAATACCCTGGGGTGGAAACCATCAGACCTTGGAGATTTCTCAATCTTCAGTCTCATTATTTTCACCATTACCGTTTTTAAGTTGTAGTAAGTTCCTCCTTTTGATTTCTTTTTCCTCGTATTTCTGGTACTTTATCCTTTCCCTCTACTGTGAAGACAGATGCAAAGCAATTATTTTAACATGTCTGCCATTTCCTTATTATCAACAATTCTGAGCGGCAGTGACTCAAGGCAAAGACATTTCCTGTTGACGTGGCAATCCTGGACAGTCACGCTGTCTGGAAACTCCCACATTCTGCAGTCCTGAGACACTGCCCGTGCTGTCATTGTCTAATGTTTATATAGCAGTTATAAAATCTGGGATGTAGGATTGGATGTACCGAATTGGGTACTCGTAACTTTCTCCGCATTGAGTAGGGACGGGTGATAACATGGAAAACCATTACAGTGGGAAAGTGGGACATGATATAGAAATTAGGTATGGTTAGCCATTTAAGGCCTTGATATTCAATTATCTGTTTATTTATCGCCATGCAATATTGGCCATCCATATTATAGGTTACCTTATTTCTATTACCCTTCCACCTTGGCAATCGATTTTGCAGGCGCTGGAGTCATTAGTACATTTACAGAGGGCAACTCACATTTTTGTTTTTATTCATTCATGGGATGTGGGTGTCACTGAGGCCGGAATTTATTGCCCATCCTGAATTGCCCTTGAGAAGGGGCCCATATGTCAAAGATCACACCTAGGCATCCCTTGCCTCCAGCAACAATCCAGACTGGACACCCTCTGTGCCACACATTAATCGACAAAAGAGAATGGGGCTGTCTTTTGACTCTAGTTTGGCCCATTGGGTGGATAGTGAAGTAGCCCATTTTTCAGATTAAGACTGATGGCACCACTGTTTTCGATTTCTTATCTGTGCTCGAGCACCAACGGGTAAGATCAGAGTCTCTCAGAACATCTGGCACCTCCCTATGCATGAGAAATCCGAGGGGGAGAATTTCAGTACCTTAACGCCTGGCAGGGGTGCTAACGGGACGCTGAGGCAGTAGCGCCGTGGCGAGGTGAATCCAGCGTCTCTCACCAAATTCACCCACCCTGTAGCACCGCCGCTACGAGTTGGCACCGGGCACTTCAGTGCCAAGCAGATCGTGATGTCAGCGAGCATGCAACTCTCACTGGGTGTCCGACCTGCCAAATTGAGTGTCCCCCCTCCCCCCGCCTTTGCGCCTGGTCCCAACAGCGACAGGGAGAGGAGGCATCAAGCAAGCGATGCCAGCTCCAGGGACATTGCTTAAAGGGATCATGAGAAATGAGTCGTAGCTGTCATGTTAATGCTGTTTCACTGCATCCTTGTCAGCTTGAGATAGTTCAAGAGTGGAATTCAGTCATTCAAAGGTTGTTTAGTCTCCGGACTGTTGCGGCTTCTAAAAATGAGTTCCATTTATTCTCTCAAAATATCAAGAGTGTTGCACTTGTTTACATTAATGGGGCTGTACTGGCAGATGACCTCGCCCTCCAAGGTCTACGGCAGAGCGAGCGCAGGCAGCGAGAAAGACTGGAACATGTGGCCAGAGGAAAGAGGAGGGTCATGATGGTTCAAAGCAGGAGACCTTACCCTCCGTGGGTATTCTGAGAGCACTTCTATCTCCAATTAAGCGAGGAGCAGTGTATTAGAAGGCTCCGCTTCAGCAAGGAGGTTGTCACAGAACTCTGCCACGTCCTGCAACCAGACCTCCAGCCTCAGATCAAGGTGACCACGGCTCTCTCCTGACAGTCAAGGTCACCGTCGCCCTCAATTTCTTCACCAGCGGATCCTTCTAGTCTGCAACAGGAGACATAGCTAACATCTCACAGTTCGCTGTCCATCACTGCATCTGGGAGGTCATGGGGCTCTCTACAGTAGGAGAAGGGACTACATTTCCTTCCCCATCACCAGAGAGAAGCAGGATGAATGTATATGTGGCTTTGCCAGGATAATGGACTTCCCCATGGTGCAAGCCAGCATTGACTGTACCCACGTGGCTCTGTGGGCACCGCATAACAATCCTTAGGTCTTCCGTAACCGCAAAGGTTACCATTCACTTATTGTCCAATTGATGCGCGATCACAGAAAATGAATCCTCAATGTGAATGTCTGCTATCCTGGCAGTAGCCACAATGCCTTCATCCTGTCCAAGCACTCTTCCAGCCTGGAAGCGACGTCGTTCCAAACCCATAGCAGTTCCTAGTAGAAGGCAGGCAGGCACGTGTACCGCCCTGTTTCACAAACAGGAGCTGCATGTCATAGTTGAGGCAATGCAGCTGGTGGAAGAAATACGTCGCCGGCGCACACCAAGGCGGATTCTTGACCTACAGGTATCTCTGCAGGGTCTGAAGATGGATAATCGCAGTTTGGGTGCAAAGGCACACCAGCGCCTGACTGCCCTCCCTAAGCGGAAGACTCAGAACCGCGGCAGAGACCCAGTGCTTCCTTTTGTCCCAGAAGAAGTCGATGAGCTTCTTCTGCATCTTGGCGACAAACGCAGGGGGAGGGATCAAAGTGACCAACCGGTACCACAACATGGCAGCCACCAGCTTGTTTATGACCAGCGCTCGACCCCTGTAAGACAACACTCGGAGCAGTCCTGTCCAGTGTCCTAGGCGAGCGGTGACTTTGGCCTCCAGCTCTTGCCAGTTCACCGGCAGGGCTAAGGTAGACTCCCAAGTAGAGGAGGTGCGTGGTGCTGCAGGCGAAGGGCCTGAACTGCTCCGGCAGGGAGTCCACCCGCCACTGACCCACCAGGAGTCCAGAACATTTCTCCCAGTTGATCTTGGCGGAGGATGCGTCCGAGTACACCTGGCATTCTCGCATCCTCCTCATGATCCACCCTGTCGAATGCCTTCTCCTGATCCAGGGAAAGGAAGGCGACCGACAGACCAGCCCTGTGGGAATGGTGGAGCAGGTCCCGGTCCAGATGGATGTTATCGTGGATGGTCCGTCCCGGGACCGTGTAGGACTGGTCGGGGTGGATCATATGGGCCAGCACAGTGCCAAGGTGGGCAGACATGACCCTGGCAAAAATTTTGTAGTCCGTGCTGAGGAGGGAGACCAGGCGCCAGTTTTTAAGTAAGCGGAGATCGCTCTTCTTGGGCAGCAAGACAATGACCGCCCTGCGCCAAGAGAGGGGCATCTCCCCGGTCACCAGACTTGCCCCCAGGACCTGCGCGTAGTCACCCCCCAAGACATCCCAGAACGCCCTGTGGAACTCCACGGTCAGCCCGTCCAGCCCCGGGGACTTTCCCCTCGAGAGCTGGCCTAGGGCGCCGGTCAGCTCCGCCAGGCTTAGCGGAGCGTCCAATTTTTCGGCACCCTCTGGGCTGACATTCGGCAGCTCCTCCCAGAAAACTCTGCGCGCATCCTTCTGGACGGATCCGGAGAGAACAGAGCCCCGTAATAGGCGCGGGCCTCTGCGCTGATTCCCTCCGGATCCAAGACCAGAGATCTGTCATCGGCCAGCAGCCCCAAGAGCTGCTTACGGACCCTCCGTCTTTTTTCTAGCGATTAGAAGAAGGGGGAGCCGTGCTCCAGGTCCCGCAGGAACTCGATCCGCGACCTCACGTACGCGCCTCGGGACCCAACGAGCTGCAGGTCCTTCAGCGCGTCCTTCATCTCTTCGTACACCTTCTGCAGGGCCGGGTCCTCGAAGACTTGACCGAGACGGGACTCCAGGTCGAGCACCTCCTTCTCCAACCACCCGACCCGGGCCTCCCGCCTCTTGGTCGACCCCTTCACGTATTCCTGACACAAGAGACAGACGTGAGCTTTGCCCACGTCCCACCATAGCCTCAAGGACGGGAAGCCCCCCCCGCTTCCTTCTCCAGTCGGCCCAGAACCGATGAAACAAATCCCGGAACCGCGCATTCTCCAGCAGTAGGTTGTTAAAATGCCAGTACGCGGATCCCCCGCCGCGCGCGCAGCGGAGCGAGCTCCACCCACACCAGGTGGTGGTCCGTGCACGGCACCGGCTGCATGGAAGCCGCCGGAACGCAGGAGACGTATGCCTGGGAAATGTAAAGGCGGTTGATTCTGGACCTTCCTCCTCCCAGACCTCACGCTAGTGAAGGCGCTGGAGTCGGGATGGAGATTTCGCCAGACCTCCACCAAGTCGAAGGACCCGACCAGGTCCCTCAACTTCTCCATCACCGCCGGGCTTCGCGCGGGACCCGAACGGTCCCTCGCCTTGAGGGTGCAGTTAAAATCCCCCCCCGAGGATGACGCACTCGCCCACGTCGATGGAGCCCAGAAGAGTGGACACTTCTTCAAAGAAGCGCACTTGCTGCGCTACCGGTCTGGGAGGCGTACACTAGCTGGAGCGGCACGCCCCGCAGGCGAACAGTGACCTGAAGCAAACGGCCCGGCACGTGCTCCTTGACCCCCAAGATCTCCGGCTGAAAATGCGTGGCCAGCAAGATAGCCACCCTCCTGGAATTGTTGGAGAGGTGACTCATGCTGACCCCTCCTTGCCACTCCAGGAGCCACATGGCCTCGTTTCCCGGAACGGTGTGCGTTTCTTGCAGGAAGCACACCGCATACTTCCTGTCCCAAATGACTGAGAAGTTATTAAATCTACGGCGCGCCTCCCTGCTGCCATTGATGTTGAGGCTGGCTGTGGTTATCTTCATGTCAGAAGCATAGTGCAACCTCTACCTGCACCTAACGGGGGGAGGGAGCGCAGCCGCTAGACGGCTGCCACTCCCTCAGCAGCCCAGTGAGGAACGTTCTGAGCCGACGCAGTATGAGCGGGTTCACGCCCTCGTCCGCGCCCATGATCTTGACAGCGGCGCGGACGGACACGATGAGCAGCGCCAGCTGCTTACACCTGTCGACAGCCAGCCGGATCTTATTGTGCCGACCCAGGCACATGGCCATAAAATCCCGGAGTTCCACGATGGGAATGAGGGGCGATTCGGTGAGGGGCACGAGGTCATCCACCGCCTCGTCGGCGACGGAGTCCAAATCATCCTCCGCGCTCATCACCGACTCCCCGTCCTCCGGGGGGGTCGTCACCAGCGGCCGACCCGTCCGTCGCGCAGAGCGCAGCGAACGGCTCAGCCGCATCAGCCGGACCTGCTTCTGCCCGGATCCCACCCCAAGGATTGGCGGCAGAGGATACCTCCCTGGGCTCCTCAAGGGGCGCCGGGCCAGAAGACGGCGGCGGTTCGGGGTCCCCCTCTGCCTCAGACGCCAGAACGTCCGGAGAAACTGGGGAGAAAACAAATCCCAGCTTCTCCAGTACGTCCGGCGTCGACGTCAGAGACAGAGTCAGGGGGCCTTCCTCCTCCCCGCCATCAGCCTCCGACCCAGCAGATGGGGTATCATGAATTAAAACTTCAACCAGGTCGAGCAGTCCCTGGGAAATGTCGGGGTCGCATTGGGTGAGCTCAGCTTCTTCGAGCTCACCCGCCCCAGTCCCCGGGACGCCCGACCCGGCGAGGAGTAACGGTTCAGATTTGTCATTCACCGCGGGTTGTTCTGCAACCCTCCCCATGGGCAGGGTCTCTTCCCCATCCCCGGGAGCCACGTGCCGGAGAGAGACATCTGTCTCAACCTCCCGAGGGACAGGCGACCCCTGCCGATCGCCCGAGATGATGACGGCTGGCAGGGGCGGGGGGCGAAGTACCCGCGGCGGGCGGCGACTCCCCCTGTTCGGAGGGACCTTCCTCCTCTCGGTCCTCCTCCTCTTCCAGGGTGTCATGCCTTTTTAGCACGGAGGGAGCGAGGGAGACCTCGATGTCTGCAGAGGCCTCCTCCTCTGCTCCCTCCGGCGGAGCAGGTTTGTCGGGCTCCTCGGGCCCGAGCCCGGCCGCAGGTATTGACGGTTCCACAACGGCTGTTGCGGGCTCGGGCACGAGGCCACTCCCACATTCCTCAGCCCCGATCAGCTCCGCGAGGAGCGCGAGGTCCAAGGGCTGGCCCTCCACAGGGGGACCCGCCCTAAGGTGTTTTGTTTTTCGTTGCACCTTCCTTCTGCCCAGACACGCTCCCTCCCCCCTGCCGGAAGCCTTGGTGGCATTGGCTTTCGACGTGCAGACAGACCCGGGGGGAGGAGCGGCGGCGGCGGCGCCAGCCTCGGCCACACCAGACGATTTGGCGGCTTTGGAGGCGGGGCAGCTTTTCCTCACATGCCCCACCTCCTTACAGGTGTGGCACCATCCGCTGTCCAGAAGACGCGATAGGCGATCCCCTCCTGGAGGACCACAAACGCCCCGTCGGTGTCCTCCTCCCGCACCAGCTGGATGAATAGCTGGCGCCGGAAGGAGAAGACGTGGCTGGCTTCCCGGAAGCCGAGCGGGATGGGAGTTATCCCCGACCTCACCTCCCCGAGTTGGCGTAAGTGGGGGAGGAGGAGCTCACCAGGAACAAAGGGCGGGACGTTGGAGATGACGATCCTCTGCGTGGTGGCCTCGAGAGGATCCACCGGCAGGAAGGTCCCGCCCACGGTGAGACCCTTGGCGACGGCCAGGGACACCGCCCACTCCGACCCCAGGAAGAGCACAGCCTTCCCGTACATTTTTGAGGCTGCTACGATGGCTGAGGGGCCGACAACCCCAGCCATGTCTTTTACGCAGGCCTCAATCGTCATGTTGGGGTGAGTGTAGCTCTTCACCCCAAGCTTCTTAGTTATTAGTCTAAAAGGTGATGGGGCAGCAGAAGCGGCAGGAGCAGCTTTGGATGTGGCTGCTACTCCCGCATATGTCCTTGCTGGCCCCGTCACAGGCGAAGATGTGGTCACCATTATTGGGTGGTTTTTAAAAAAGGGCTACACTCACCCCAAGTCACAGGCCTAGAGATGTGAATGGCCTCGGTTGTTTTTATGTCTTCTCTTGAGCAGAGGGAGCTGTTTAAATTGAAGGCACACCTCTCCCCTTATTAACTGGAATTGGGAGAGGGGCCTTCTCCCCTCTGCTCAAGTGGCAATTAGTATAGAAGAAATAGAGGTGCCTCTTTGAGAGAGAGGCAGAGAGACAAAGAGAGATGGGGTGGGAAGGAGGGAGGCTGCAAGGGCTGGGTTGCCACTCATGATGGTGGGTGGGTGGGTTGGTTTCGGCAGGGGTGCACTCCCTGATGTAAATTAAAGTCTCTGCTGGTCTTCCGGCGGGGGGAGAAGATGTCTTCACCTGGGAAAGCTGGAGATGCCCAGGCTCAGTCCTACACCAGGTCTTAACGATGTTTAATAGAATTGTAGTCTTCACCTAGGCAGCTCCAGCTGTTCCAGGTCAGGCAATGAGAAGGGATGTTTATTAGTGGTGCGTGTGGCCTAGTTTTTAACAAGAGCCACACACACACAGACACCCCTTGGTATTCCGGCTGCCTTTTCTTTCCTCCCCCCACCTACAATACAAAGTCTCTGGGAGAGTGCACCAAATAACACCCACCTGTAGATGTTATCTTCCCTCCTTCCAAACAGGTGGTGTTGGTTGTTCTGTTGTGTTGTTCTCCCCTCTCTCCCTCTCTTGAAATGGAGGCTAATCGGGGAGGCAGTGATGAAAAGGCCTCCCTTCTGTTGATGTTTATGTTGGCCTTCCTTTTTGTCTTCTCTCCTGTCCTCTTTCCAGGCACCTCAGTTGTTATGGTGGTGGTCTGCAGTCTGGTGTCGATCTCCTCCTCTTCCTGGTCAATGAGACCACCACTTTCCTCCTTCTGCTCCTGGGCTCCTTCTCCCGGGCTCCTGCTGGCTGAGGCAGCTGCACAGCCAGCAACGCTGAGAATGAGGTTCTGCAGCATGAATGAACCTCCCCTTTAAGAACTGGAAAGAGCCTGTGGCAATGACGACTTGCGATTAGACTACACCTGATATTGGTCAGTGCTGTGAGTCTAACGCCACTGAACTAGGCCGTTAGCACTTGATTTAACGTTACCATCCTTTCTTTGAACGATGACACTGAATTTTGCGTGCAGCGAGATTCATTAGCGCCTGGCGCTAAATCTCAAACTTTTTCAAAGTTAGCGGCCACTCCTGGGCTATAATGAATTTCTCCCCCTTAGTGTCTGGTCAGTACACAAGTTCATAGGCTCCTCACTCTATACAATTTGCTGCTTGTCCTACTGTAGAAGTGCCTTACTTCTTAGCTCTGGGTAATGACTCAATACACACTTGGATTCGTCAGACGGACAGGCCTTTTATTTCACTTCTTGCAAGGGGAATCAGCACCTCTACTCAAGGGGTGAGGCTACTATTCCAATGATACAGCATAAGCGTTCCATATTTATACAGTGTAACAAACAAGTTAGATTGACATTCCTTTGTTCCTCAATCAGGATACATTTTAGATTAATCATTAGGTCTTATGACATATTGACAGAAGGATCCTGGACACAAGTCAACGGTTAAGATATAACAGGATATGAATCGTGTAACCGGAGGTCCTCCTTAATCTTAATCATGTATCTGGAGACTAGGTCTAACAAATTATTAGGTCACTGGGTACTTCAACCGGAACCCATTGTTTCACTTCTACATGCTCATTAGCTGGGCAGACATCTGTTCTTGGCTGTAATCCAGGTACGTGCAATAGCTCTAGTTACACATCGACTCTTTACCTGTGTCAAGTCTGAAAACTTTTACCCAGCAAGAACCTGAAATTAACCCCTTATATCATGTAGATTTCCTCACTACTTTCTGTGACCCTCAGCATAGAGCTAAATTGTTTGATCGTGATAATCTATCATTCATATTATTCACAGTGTATCTCGCTTCCTGTGCTAGTCCCACGACGCCCTTTAGTACTGGTCGCTCAACCTAATTGGCCACACCAGTTTCATAATAAATGGCACGTTGCTCAGTATTCTCCACATCCACTCTATTCCAGACCGAGACACCTGTTCTAAATACTCCGATTATTGCACCTGCTCCACCCCACCGTGTTTGCTTGTAGTCACCTAGTCCTAAATACATGGTCCTGTGCTCAGGTTTCTACGCCCATAATATTGTCTTCGGATTTTGCGTCGAATTGCGTGACATTGACTACGAGTGTCTCATCATAAAATCCCTTGATGGTTTCCATCGTGGCATGTCCTCGCAGAGCTCACTGTGTCACGTTGCACAGGATGGGCCTGTGGACATCATTATCAGAGAGCCTGAGACTGAAGTGGCTGTTGTTCCACTTTCAGGCCCCAGATCCAATGGGGGACACTGTCTGGTCAGGATGCAGCGGAACAACAACAACTTGCATTTATATAGCGCCTTTAATGTAGTAAAACGTCCCAAGGCGCTTCACAGTAATGTTAAACTACATTTCACACCGAGCCGCATAAGATATTGGGACAGGTGACTAAAAGCTTGAACAAAGAGGTAGGTTTTAAGGAGGAGAGGTGCGGGGCGGTGGGTGGGGAGCGAGGGGTGGAACTCCAGAGCTTTGGGGCCTAGATCGCTGAAGGCAGGCCATCAATGGTAGAGCATAGGAAGTCTGGGATGCACAAGAGGTCAGAATAGAAGGATTGTCAAGTTCACGGAAGGTTGCAGGACTGGAGGAGGTTGGCGAGATGGGGAGGGGTGAGGCCATGGTGGGATTTGAACATCAGGATGAGAATTTTAAATCTGAGGCGTTGCTGGGGCAGGAGCCAATGTGGATCAGCGAGCACAGGAGCGACGTGTGAACGGGACTTGCTGAGATTTAGGATACGGGCAGCAGAATTTTGGATGAGCTGAAGTTTAGCGGATGGAAGATGGGAGGCCGGCCATGAGAGCAGTGGAATCGCTGAGTCTGGAGGTTACAAAGGCAAAAATGAGGGTTTCAGCAGCAGAGGAGCTGAGGCAGAAGCCATCAGTGAATAAAGCACAAGTCATTTCTTTCACATCTGTTTCTTGGAGCTGGTCTGGGGCTTACAACCCAAACTGAAGGACTTCAGTGATGTGGGGAGACTGGAGAAGCAGCGGTAATCCCCTTTGAGCAGAGAAGGTTAAAAGGAGATTTGATGGTGTTTAAAATCATCAACGATTTTGATCCAGTAAATAAGGAGAAACTGTTTCCAGTGGCAGAAGGATCAGTGACCAGAGGACACAGATTTAAATTGATTGGCAAAGGAACCAGAGGTGATCTGAGGAAATGACGTTGTTGTGACCTGGAATGCACTGCCTGAAGGGTTGGTGGGTTTGCTGGGCTAGGGGAAGAAAAGAGGAGTGGAACTAATTGGATAGCTCTACCAAAGAGCACAGGCACGATGGGCCCAATGGCCTCCTCCTGTGCTGTAAGAGTCTGTGATTCTATGCCCGACGTGGCCTCTCTGTACTTGAGTTGGACCAGGTATACTACTGGAATTCTACTAACTTCATTAGCCTTGGATCTCACGAACAGGCTGCTGTCTTGTTCGAAGAGTGCTGCTGATGTCTGCCTTTCCATTTTAGGTGCTAGACAACTGAAGGCACTGCCGCCAATGGTAGAGCGAAGGAAGGCCGGGATGCAAAAGAGGCCAGAGTTCTCGTAAAGTTGTAGGTCTGGAGGAGGATGGGGAGATGGGGAGGGGCGAGGCCATGGAGGGATTTGAACACCAGGATGAGAATTTTAAATCTGAAGCATTGCCAGCCGGGAGCCAATGTAGGTCAGTGAGCACTGGGGTGGTGAGTGAACGGGACTTGGTGAGAGTGAAGATACGGGTTTTGGATTAGCTGAAGTTTCGAGGGTGGAAGATGGGAGGCAGCCATGACAGCATTGGAATCGTCGAGTCTGGGGTAACAAAGTATGGATGAGGGTTTCAGCATCAGAGGAGCTGAGGCAGGGGCCATCTGTGAATAAAGCACAAGTCATTTTCTTTTACATCTGTTTCTTGGAGCTGATCTGGGGCATACAACGCAAACTGAAGGACTTCAGTGATGTGGAGAGACTGGCGAAGCGACGATTGTTCTCCTTACAGCAGAGAAGGTTAAGAGGAGATTTGATCGTGTTCAAGATCATCAACGGTTTTGATTGCGTATATATTTTTTCCTCATGCCACCTTTTGGTTCTTTTGCCAACCACTTTAAATCGGTGTCCTCTGGAAACAGTTTCTCCTTATTTACTCGGAGTTGTGATCTGGAATGCGCTGCCTGAAAGGGCGGTGGAAGCAGATTCAATAGTAACTTTCAAAAGGGCATTGGATAGTGAATGGAAATAATTTGCAGGGGAGTGGGACTAATTGGATAGCTCTACCAGAGAGTCAGCACAGGCACGATGGGCCCAATGGCCTCCTGTGCTGTAAGAGTCTGTGATTCTATGGCCGACGTGGCCTCTCTGTACTTTGAGTTGGACCAGGTGTACCTGAGGTGGATTCCGCCCACAGGGTCTGACAAATCGTGTTGATCCCGCGCTGCTGGCTGATCCTGATCGGGGTCTCCCCGGTTGGGCGGCCCAAGACCCAGAGGGTCAATTGCACCAGATGTGGAGGGAGCGCACGGCGGAAGCTGAACCAGTTTAATGTGTTTGTTAAAGTGGATCGCGATTGCCGCCTCGGCGTGACTGATGTTGGACGCAACAAAAATGCAAATCCAATAACTGTTGAGCTAGGGTGGAGACGTACGGTTAGTGGGCAATGGACTGTGATGTAAGAAAAAGGAGACTTACCATCAAGTAACTTTAAAGTAAGCTTTAAGTAACTTATAAACACACTATATACAAGAGAGGTCTTTACCATGCCTCTGGTAGAAGCCTCTTACAATACTGAACAGACCAGTATTTATACCAGTCCAACAGGAAGTGACATTTACAGGAAGTGAGGTAATTACACAGTTCATAGTTCATAGTTCATAGTTCACAGGAAGTGATGACATAACTTCCCGGAAGTTAGCATTTTTATCACATTCTTCCCTCCTGCAGGATTAGGAGGCTGTGGTCTACCTTTTGGTCCGTAGCCGCCGAACAAGGAAGAGTCGCACCCGTTTGGATTCCCGTCGTAGAGGGTCGCTGGTCCGCTTACATGCGGTTGGCCATTGGTCAGAGTCTGTGTGGCCTGGATTGCCCTGTGAAGGGTCGGGGAGATCATGGCTTCGAGTACGAGCCCCAATAGGTTCAAAGTCGGACTGCCTCTGTTCAGAGGGAGGTGCAGAGCTGGTCTGTGGCGGATCAGTACTTTCATGCGCGGTACTGGGAGGGTCGTAACCTTGAGCACGGGGTTCTACCGGCACCAAGCTAGTTGGTGTCCGATCAGGATCCTGGAGAGGGGTACCCGATAGGTCCCAAGAGTTTCCTGGTGAAATGCCATCACCCAATGTCCCACTAGGTCCTGGTGGGCAGGGAGCCAGATCCCGTAATGATACGGTAGATTCTCGGCCGTCGGAATATCGTATGTTTGCATAGGTGGGGTTGGCATCGGTTAGTTCGACCTCGTCTACAAGAGGGTCATTTTTAGACGTCCGAACGTATCTTCGGAGTAATACAGGTCCAGGAGTAGTTAGCCATGACGGGAGTGATGTTCCATGAGATGAGCGACGCTGGAATCCAAAGAACCGCTCATGAGGTGTAGTATTTGTGGCTGTAGAAAGCAGGGACCGTATAGAGTGCAATGCATCCGGAAGCACTGTTTCCCATTGCTGGTCTGGTAGGCCCCGAGATCTTAAAGCGAGACGTACGGAATTCCAGATGATACCGTTATACCTCTCTACCTGCCCATTTCCGATGGGATGGTATGGTGTTGTTTTGCTTGTAGCAATTCCCCGTTCTGAGAGGTAGTCCTTGAGTTCCCTTGACATAAAGGATGGACCCCGATCTGAGTGAATATAAGCCGGCATGCCACAGAGAGAAAATACCTGCTCAAGGCAGCAGATTACTGTGGACGCCAGCATATTGGAGCAGGGGAAGGCAAACGGAAAACGTGAATATTCGTCGATCATGGTGAGCAAATATGTGTTCCGAGTTGAAGAGGGCACTGGGCCCTTAAAATCGATGCTAAGTCGTTGCATCGGTTGGGTTGCATGTATGAGTATACCATCTGAGGGGCGGAAGAACTGAGGTTTTAATTCCGCACAAAGCCGGCATTCTGAGCATATTTTTTTTACATCTCCAGTGGAAAAAGGGAGATTCCGTGATCGTACGAAATGTAGCATGCGCGTAACGCCAGGATGACACAAACCATTGTGGACATCCATGAGAGTGGAGGATGACATAGTGGAGCAGAATGCCCGTGTGAGGGTGTCCGGGGCCACATTCTCCTTGCCAGGCCGATAGAGAATGGTATAACCAAAAGAGGCCAGTTCCATCCTCCAAAGTTGTATTTTATTATTCTTAATTTTGGTTCGTTTTCGATTATCGAGCATGAAGGCGACTGATCGTTGGTCCGTGATCAATGTAAAATGCTGGCGAGCTAGAAAATGGTTCCACTTCCGTACTGCCTCTATGATGGCTGTGGCTTCTTTCTCAACCGGAGGATAATGTAGCTCGGCACCTTGTAAGGTCCTGGACATAAATGCTACAGGACGACCTTCCTGATTCAGAGTAGCCGAGATCGCCACCTCCGAGGCATCACATTCAACCACGAAAGGGAGATTCTCATCGATGGAGTGAAGAGCCGCTTTCTCCAACTGTTTTTTGAGAAGGTTAAAGGCTGCAACAGCCGCTGTTCCCAGTGGAAATGATCTAGCATGCAGCAAGGGTTGGATTTTGTCCGAAAAATGAGGAATCCATTTAGCGTAGTATGCAAACAGACCGAGAGCCCGACGTAAAGAAGCCGGATTCTTAGGTGACGGGAGCTCTTGGAGCGGGCGAAGTCTTTCTGGGTCTGGCTTAATGATACCATTGCCTACGCAGTAGCCAAGGATGTTGATGGTCGGTTGCGACTCAACAGATTTGGATTCATTCAGGGTCAAATTACGGCGATGGAGGGCATCCCGAAATTTTTGGAGGTTGGAGTCGTGTTCCTGTTGATCGTGACCTGCAATGGTAATGTTATCAAGATAGGGAAAAGTGTCCCTTAGGTTTTCCTGCTTAACCAGGCCATCCATTGCCCGTTGAAAGACAGCCACTCCATTAGTAACCCCGAATGGGAGGCGACGAAATTGGTACAGCCGTCCATTAGCCTCAAAGGCTGTGTACTGCTTATCTGAGACCTTCAAGGGTAACTGATGATAGGCACTTTTTAAATCGTAAGTTGAGAACACTTTGTATTCGGCCAGTTTATTAACCATATCATCAATGCGTGGCAATGGGTAGGCGTCCAAGTCGGTATATTGATTGATGGTTTGCGAATAATCGATGCATAGTCGCTGTTTGTGAGGTTTTAGAGGGTTCTTGACAATGACGACTTGAGCCCGCCAGGGCGACGAACATGGTTCAATGATATCCTCTGCTAGAAGTCGAGAGATTTCAGCCGCAATAAAAGATTGGTCTCCCTGATTAAAGCGCCGCGATTTCGTTATTATCGGTTGGCATTGAGGCGGAATACTGGCAAATAATGAGGGTTCATCAAGTGAAGCTGCTGATAATGCACAAAATGGTAATTTAGATGGTATATTAGAAATAGTAAGTCCGGGTTTGGATCCACCAAACTCAATGGTGAGTTTCTTATGCTGTTTTTGGAAGTCCAGCCCTAAGAGGAGATCACTACATAAGTCTTTGAGCACTGAAAGTCGGGTGGAGGGATACATATGACCATGAAGTGTCATATCAACAACACAAAAGCCGGAGATTCTGGTATTAAGTGATGACTGGGCCATCGCAATTGCCTGGTCCGATGGGAAGACATGTAGTTTCAATTTTGCAACAATCTGTTCCTTAATGAAACTATCAGTACTTCCTGAGTCAATTAAGGCATCTAAGGTATGCCCTTTAATTGAAATTTTTGTGGCTGCCTGAGACAGGTTCTGTGGGCAAGCAGCTGTAATTGGTGTCGTTGCACAGAGAGTGGCTAAAACTCTCGGTGTGCTTCTTCGGGAGAGAGCTCGAGAGGAAGCTTGATAGGTCCTAGCTGGAGCATCTTGATAGGCCCTAATTGGGGCAGTTCGGTAGGCCTTAGCTGGATTGGCCCTCGTAGAGGCCCTTGATAGGCAAACTTTAGCAAAGTGTCCTTTTTTCCCGCAATAACTGCAGATTGCATTGCGAGCAGGGCAGGTTTTCCTAGGGTGAAAAGCATCTCCACAAAAGAAGCATTCCTTCCTAGATTGCCAAGAGGCTGCTAAAGTGGGGTCGTCCTCCTCTTCTTCATCAGAATTATCAGAATTAGATTCCCCCATGATAGGGTTCACCTGAGACCGCTTGAATTGTCTGGTTGCAGCTACAGCAGCAGATCGAGATCTGGGCAGCTGATAGAGGTCTGCATTTCTCTTTGCCAAATCCAGTGAACAAGCTAGTTCAAAAGCTTTTTGTAGCTCAAGTGTTTTACTTTCTAGTAGACGCTGGCGTATAAATGGAGAGGCAATCCCGCAGATGAAAGCATCACGAATCATTTCTTGGCGGTACAGCTCAGCTGAGGCTGCCTGAAAGTTACAATCTACGCTGAGCCTGCGAAGTTCTTGCAGGAATTCGTCAATTGATTCCCCTGGCCCTTGTCGGGCTGTGGCCAGTAGATGTCTAGCATAGACCTCATTTGGGGTCTTCGCATACAGTTTCTTAAGTGCCCGAATCACCTCTTCGTAATTATCCCAGTCATCAACATATTCGAACACTTTTGGGGTCACATAATTGACAAGTATCTTCAATTTAGCAGGAGCATCCACTTTACATTCATCCAGAAAATTCTCAAAAGTACGATACCAATGCTTCCATACCCTGCCAGCTGCTGGTGTATTCGGGTCCAAGTCCAGACGAATAGGTCTAAGGATTTTCTCCATGATGGGTGGTTCCCTGGATCCTTAACTTCCGAGTTTGTCTGAAGGTCTAGTATTTGTCAGTGTAAATACTAAGTTACTTAAATTGATGTAAGAAAAAGGAGACTTACCATCAAGTAACTTTAAAGTAAGCTTTAAGTAACTTATAAACACACTATATACAAGAGAGGTCTTTACCATGCCTCTGGTAGAAGCCTCTTACAATACTGAACAGACCAGTATTTATACCAGTCCAACAGGAAGTGACATTTACAGGAAGTGAGGTAATTACACAGTTCATAGTTCATAGTTCATAGTTCACAGGAAGTGATGACATAACTTCCCGGAAGTTAGCATTTTTATCACAGACTGTAATTCAGGCTTTCGCCATCGCTTGTACAGGTGATGGGAGACACAGGGAAAGCTTCCCCCTATCTGGAGAAAGTGTCCACCATCACTAGGATAGAACCTTTGTTGCAGGAGGGGGACCCACAATCAATCTGCCCAGCAGTGGGACGAGAGTGTTGCAGGAAAGATGCCTTGGTATTGGGATCTGGGTTGAACAAATCCAACAATTAGCACAATAATGGGTGACCTCCTCAAAGAGGACTACCAAGTGACCTGTTTTAGGTGCTCTAATGTGTTACTGATCTCCTTCTGTTGAAGCATCATTCACCTGTAGCAGGAACTGATTATATAAAACAATTGGGAACCACCCACACCTGATGTCATGTTGGAGTGACCCTGCGATTTCTGGTTGGGCTTCAAGACATTCAATGTCTTTGATGCTCTTGATAGGGGAGGAGATGCCTTCACCCAGGATAGTGGAAACTGCCTCGGCTCAATCCTTCACCGGATCTTGTTCTTCACCCCAGACAGCTCCACCTGTACCGGGCCTGGTAATGGAGTTGCGTTGAGAACAGTGTAGCTCAACAAACACACACCCACCCTCTCCTGATCATCTTTTCCCCCCCTCTCGCCTACTAGTAACAGTCCCCAAAAAAGCTCACCGACCACCTCGCACTTTGATCATCCTTTTCCTCCCCTGTTGCTTCACTCCTGCAATTGATGTTTTGTTGAAGGACTTTCAGACTTGCTTCTTTACTCCCTGGTCACGGCCAGCCTTTTACAGCTTCCCCTGTGTTTACCTGAGGCTTTACCACCCCGCCCCCTACAGCCCCAGGATTTTGGTCTTTGCAAACCCAATGTGGCACTTCTCTGGGTTTGCCCGGAGCCCAGATATCCTCATGCTGTCTAATGCAGCCCTACTTTGCGCAAAGGTGAACCCCAGTCTGTACTACAGATGATGACGTCCTCCAAGTATGCTGCCACATCGAGTTTGAGGCCTCAGCACATGGTCCATGAGTCTTGAGAAGGTGGCTGGGGCCAGTGACATCCAATGGGATGACAATGTTCTGGTACAGCCCCTAGTGAGCCGCGGAAGGGATTTTCCTCTCGTGGACTCTTAAAGGTATCGGTATCCTTTGGTCAGATCTAAGGTGGTGAGATAATTGGCTTTCCCCAGTCTCTCAATCAACTTACCCACTTGGGTGGAGATGTGAATACATCGGGGGAAAAATTCAGTATCGCCTCATTTGGGGCGCCGTTATCGGCCGTGCGCAAAATTTAGCGCCTGGCGCTAATTATTGTCTCCGACAGCAAACATGGCTTTTATCGCCCCGGCGGTGATTGGAGCACTGAATCAGACTGCTGCCGCCCATGCAGAGTTGGTGCAGTCTGCAGCCGGGCCCTCCAGGCCCAGAGCTGGTCGAGGCCATCCTTTAAGGGCATTTGTAGTCTCAGTTTGTGACAATCAGCAGCCTTCCACCAGCCTTGCTGCAGCCACTGGGCCCCCATTACGGAGGAGCAGTAGGCTGGGAAGGGGCGAAGTGCACAAGGAAGGAGATCACCCTCGAAGGGCAAAAAGTAGGAGGTGTGACAAAATGTTCATTTTTTTTATTAAAGGCCGAGGTTCGTGGTCAAATTTTTTTCAGTGTTTTGGACATTATCTCCAGGTTGTGAGAACCAATTATGTTAATGACTTTTTTTGGTGTTTCTTTCTATTAGTTTGTCATGCGGAAATGCCAGAGTTTGTAAAATAAAAACGTTTTTGTATTCAAAATGCACATGTTTGGTCTTTGCAATCATTGTTGCCTTGGCCAGCTTAGGGGTTGCGGGTTGGTTTCATTCATGTTGTTCTCAATGGCAGAAGCCATTTCCTCAGCAGGGGCCTAGAAGTGGCTTGCTATCAGCCGTTGACGGACGGCCCTTCCAGTTTCTACATTGTGTGTCTCCCTCCCGCCTTGGTGCTGCTGATGATCATCCTCCTCCTCTGGTGGTGCTCCAAGCCCTGGTGGCATTGGCTGCATCTTGAGGATTGCCAGGTTATGCAGCATGCAGCACACAACAATGAAGTGGGAGACTTGCTCAGGCGAGTACTGCAGGGCTCCTCCAGAATGGTCCAGACAGCGGAACCGTTGCTTTTATCACGCCGATTGTGTGCTCAACGATGTTCCTGGTAGCTTGATGGCTCTCGTTGTACCGCAGCTCAGCAGGGGTGTTGGGCGTACGGAGCGGTGTCATCAGCCAGGTGCACAGTGGATATCCCTTGTCCCCGAGAAGCCAACCACCTGGGTGATGCGGTGCCTGGAAAAGTTCTGCCACAGTAGTCTGTCGCAGGATGAATGCATCGTGGCTGCTGCCAGGATAGCGGGCATTGACGGCGAGTATTAGCTGTCTGTGGTCACAGGCCAACTGAACGTTTAAGGAATGGAACCCCTTTCGGTTGCGGAAATCCTTGGCATTCTCATGCGGAGCACGCAAAGCCACATGCGTGCAGTCAATGGCGCCCTGCACCATGGGGAAGCCTGCTATCCTAGCAAAGCCCATAGCGTGTTCTTGCTGCTTGTCCGGGGTCATGGGGAAAGAGATGTACTCTCGTCTCCTTTTAAAGAGGGCATTTGTGACCTGACGGATGCAGCAATGCATCGCGAACTGGGAGATATTGGCGATGTCCCCAGTAGCTGATTGAAATGAGCCGATGGCATAAAAATTCAGAGCCACTGTTATCTTCACTGCCACCAACAGAGATGTCCTGCTCCTCAGTTGAGGCTGCAGATCTGGCTGCAGCAGGTGGCAGAGCTCAGTGACCACCTCCTTGCTGAAGCGCAGCCTTCACAAACACTGCTCCTCAGACATGTTAAAGTAGGAGAATTGTTGGCGAAATACCCTGGGAGGGTAAGGTCTCCTGTACAGAGGCCTGTTGGCCCTCCTCCATCTGGCCATGATTGCCACACTCTCCCTGCGTCTCTGTGACCTCCAAATATGATGGCGCAGGATGACGCCCCCATTCATTGCAGCCCCCGTAGTATCTTGGCAATCAAAGTTATGAAGGTCAAAAACCAAAGTACCTGCAAAGTTATGGTCAGAAACCAAAACTACTTCAGACAGCGTTGACTCAATGCAGAAGTCTCTTTCTCTCTCTCTCTCTGTGAGTGGTGCAAAAATGTCTACCACAGAAAAAGCTAGGAAGAGGCCCCCTTTAAATAGAGCCCCCCCAGTGACAGGGAGGTGTTCCAGTCTACATGTCGTTGGTTGCGCCAGGCGGAAAGGAGGGGGGCTCCACTCAATTTCCGTTCCGGGGCGTCACAAGGGAGTTGCATGCTCGAATGACGTCAAGATCTGCATGCGCAGGAGATCAGGTGGTATTGTTTAGCGCCGCCGCAAAATGTCCGGTCAGTTCCGCGAGAGGCGCAGATATCGCCGCACCCGGGCGCTAGTTGCTTTGTGCTCGATTAGTGCCCTCTTAAGGTGCAAACCAACTGAATTTTTCCCCCATCATGGTTTTGATCAACCATGTCCTGAGCCTGGAAACAGCCTTCCAGTCACAAACACCCGTCTACCATTACCCTTTGTTTCCTGCCTCTGAGCCAATTTTGGATCCAACTTGCCACTTTACCTTGGATCCCATGGGCTTTTACTTTCGTGACCAGCCTACCCTGTGGGACCTTCTCAAAAGCCTTGCTAAAATCCATATAGACTACATCAAATGCACTACCCTCATCGACCCTTCTTGTTGCCTCCTCAAAATTAAATCAAGTTAGTCAGACACGACCTTCCCTTAACAAACCCATGATGACTGTCCCTGATTAATCCATGCCTTTCTAAATGAGGATTTATCCTGTCCCTCATAATTTTCCCACCATCGAGGTTAAGCTGACTGGCCTGTAATTACTCGGTCTGTCCCATTCTCCCTTTTTAAACAACGGTACCACATTAGCGGTCCTCCAGTCCTCTGGCACCACACCTGTAGCCAGAGAGGATTGAAAAATGATGGTCAGAGTCTCTGCTATTTCCTCTCTTACTTCTCTTAACAGTCTGGGGTACATTTCATCCGGGCCTTCAAAGATGCTAAACCCCTTGATACTTCCTCTTTCACTGTTTATTTCATCTAATATTTCACACACCTCCTTCCTGATTGCAATGTCTGCATCATCCCTCTCTTTTGTGAAAACAGACGCAAAGTATTCATTAAGAACCATACACATGTCTTCCACCTCCACACACAGGTTACCTTTATGGTCCCTAATAGGCCCTACTCTTACGTTAGTTATCCTCTTGTTGTTAATGTATTTATTTTACTTGCCAATATTTTTCATGCCCTCTCTTTACTTCCCTAATTTCCTTTTTAATTTCACCCCTGCAGTTTCTATACTCTCTGCTTTCTGCAGTATTGAGTCCTCGGTATCTGTCATAAGCCTCCCTGTTTCTCGTTATCCTACCCTGTATGCCCCTTGACATCCAGGGAGCTCTAGATTTGTTAGTCACACCCTTTTTCTTTAAGGGAACATACTTGGTCTGAACCCTCACTATCTCCTCCTTGAATGCTTCCCACTGCTTTACCTTCAAGTTTCTGTCTCCAGTCCACTTTGGCTAAATCACCTCTCAGCTTAGTAAAATTAGCTTCTCCCCAATTGTGAACTTTTATTCCTGGTCTGTCGTTGTCCTTTTCCATAGCTACCCTAAATCTAACTGAATTATGATCACTACCACCAATATGCTCTCCCACTGTTACCCTTTCCACCTGCCCAGCTTTATTCCCTAAAACTAGGTCCAGAACCGCCTCCTCCCTTGGGCTTGCTACGTACTGGCTAACAACGGTTCTCCTGAATGCATCTTTGGAATTCTGCTGCCTCTATACCTTTCATACTAATTTTATCCCAGTTAATATTAAGGAAGCTGAAATCCCCTACTATTACTGTCCTATTTTTGCACGTCACAGAAATTTGCCTGCATATTTACTCTCCTATCTCCCTCTGACTGTTTGGGGGTCTATTGTACACTCTCAGCAGTGTGATCACCCCTTTTTTTCAGTTCGACCCATATGGCCTCATTTGATGATCCTTCTAAGATATCCTCCCTCCTCATAGCTGTAATTGATTCATTAATCAATATTGCGACCCCCTCCTTTTTTTATCCCCCTCTCTCTATCTCGTCTGAAAACCCTGTAACCAGGTATGTTGAGTTGCCATTCCTGCCCTTCCTTCAGCCATGCCTCAGTAATAGCTATAATATCATACACCCACGTGTCTATCTATACAAAAGCCACCTTTATACGTGCATGTGAATTAATGCAAGAGCGTTCTAATACGGGTTTAGCTGGAATTTGCTGCCCTCGAGATGATGAAACTTTCCAGCATAACACGGTATCTATTTATCTATCTATATCTATACAAATAAATCGGTACATCTGTCTGTCTATCTGTCTGTCATCGCCTGTGCTTCTGTCGGGCTATGCGCTCGAAAGTTACAGGGCGTACCTACGCGTGCGTTACCTCCAAAGAAAGCTTACGCTTCCGAGACGGTTTTAAGCGTATTTACGTTTCGGCCGGGCTAAAATCCCGCCCGCGGTATCCCAAAAACCTTCAACGTTCCGCTCATTAGCATCTCATTATCCGCTCATTAGCGACAGTGACCTCGAGCTCGACCAATCGTACGCCGGGTTGCTGGCGTGTGCCGCCGGGCCAATCGGTGCGCATGTGGCCGGGCCTTATCCTTCTGAAACGAGGTGAGTCGCCGCCATCTTGATTCCAAACTTTTCCTTTCTTTTTCCCGCTTTCTGCGTCTTTAAAAAAAAAACGTTGCTTTTAAAACACATTGTTTTTAAAAAAAATGATTTAGAAAGTAATTAACTTATCTAATCTCATTAATTTTCCTACCTTTCCCCGTTTTTCCAGGTAGGCCTAGAAGCCTCGGCGTCTCCTCCGCACCCACGCCCGAGCTAGGCACCTCCCAGCCCCACTCGAAGGCTGGAGGGCCGAGCCTCAGCCCAGCGCCGCTAGGGTGCGCGCACAGCAGGAGCTGAGACGCGGCATCTCTCTCTGGCTCGGCCGGGGGGCGGGGCTTGCTGAGCGTCAAGCGTTACCCTGGCAACCCCGGCCGGCCGTCTCGCACAGCCGCAATCGGCGGTCTTCACCTCGGGGGGGGGGGGGCGCGACCCTGGGGGGGGGCCCCACCCTTCCCCCCTTTCCCCTTCCCCTCCCCCTCCCTCCCCTCCCCTCCCCCACGCCCTCCCTTCCCCACCCTCCCCCCCCCCCTCCCCTCCCCTCTCTCCCCCCTCCCCTCCCTCTCTCTCTCTCTTCCAACAACAACATTCCCTCGAAAAAGCCTCGGCACCGCCGGGCACTTCAGCAAGTTATATAAAAAAGCGGTACTTCTGTCTGTCTGTCCGGCTATACACTCTCAAGGTATAGAGCGAACCTACACGTGCGTTACATCAAAAGAAAGCTTTCGATTCCGGAACGGTCATAAGCATATTTAATTTTCGGTCAGACAAAAATTGCGCCCACGGTATCCAAAACACGTTAAAAATTCTGCTCATTATCCGCTCATTAGCATCGAGTGACGTCAAGGTCGACCAATCGTACTGCCGAGCGACCCGACGGTCGACCAATCGCTGCATCGCGGGGGCGGGTTCCTAGCGCGAGCGGGTGGGCCATACTAGAGTCGAGCGACAGGACCATTGACCAATCCTACACTTCAGCGACCTGACGGTTGACCAATCGGTGCGTGTGTGGGCGGGCCTTATCGTTCTGAAATGAGGTGAGTGGCCGCCATCTTGATTCCAAACTCTTCGTTTCTTTTTCCCGCTTTCTGTGTGTTTCTTTTCAAATCTACATTTCCAACAAAAAAATAAGTTGCTTTTAAAACACACATTGTTTTTAAAAACTGTTAAATAATTTGTAAATCTTTTCTCTAACCTCTATAATTTTCTTACATTTCACCGTTTTTCCAGGCCTCGAAGCTTGGGCCTTTGTTGCCCAGCCACACCCGAGCTAGGCACCTCCCGTCGCAATCAACAAAAGGCCTGCGATCAGCGCCATATTTGTGAAGGCTGGAGGGGGCGGGCCTGAGCCGAGCGTCGCCACCCGCCGCCATCTTAGTAAAGGCGGGCAGGGCGGGAGTCAGCGCGCACGTCAACTTCCGGTGGAGTGCGACTTGAGTCCGGCCAGGCCTCGCGGTAGGTTGCATGGCAGCGTCTCTCTCTGGTCTTGAAGCCGGCTCGGGAGCGCGGGGCTCGGGTGGGCGGGGCACGTGGGTGCGGGGCTCGGGAGAGCGGGAGCAGCCACAAGCCCTCTGTCCCTCCCCCCCTCCCCCCCCCAATCGCGCTCTCTCTATCCCCCCAGTCGCCCTCTCTCTTCTCCCCCCAGCCGCCCTCTCTTTTTCCCCCCCCGTCGCGCTCTCTTCCCCCCCCGTCGCGCTCTCTCTTTCTCTCCCCCCCAGTCGCTCTCTCTCCCCCGCCAGTCGCTCTCTCTCCCCCGCCAGTCGCTCTCTCTCCCCCGCCAGTCTCTCTCTCACCCCCGCCAGTCGCTCTCTCTCCCCCGCCAGTCGCTCTCTCTCCCCCGCCAGTCGCTCTCTCTCCCCCGCCAGTCGCTCTCTCTCCCCCGCCAGTCGCTCTCTCTCCCCCGCCAGTCGCTCTCTCTCTTCCCCCCAGTCGCTCTCTCTCTCTTCCCCCCAGTCGCTCTCTCTCTTCCCCCCAGTCGCTCTCTCTCTTCCCCCCGTCGCGCTCTCTTCCCCCCCCCCAGTCGCTCTCTCTCTTCCCCCCCCGTCGCGCACTCTCTTCCCCCCCCCCAGTCGCTCTCTCTTCCCACCCCCCGTCGCGCACTCTCTTCCCCCCCCAGTCGCTCTCTCTTCCCACCCCCCCCGTCGCGCTCTCTTCCCCCCCAGTCGCTCGCTCTCTTCCCCCCCCCCCAGTCGCGCTCTCTTCTCCGCCCCCCCCCAGTCGCGCGCTCTTTTCCCCCCCCCAGTCGCTCTCTCTCTTTCCCCCCCACCCCCCCAGTTGCTCTCTCTTCCCCCCCCAGACGCTCTCTCTCTTCCCCCCCCCCCCCAGTCGCGCTCTCTCTTCCCCCCAGTCGCTCTCTCTCTTCCCCCCCCCCAGTCGCGCGCTCTCTTCCCCCCCCCCCCCCAGTCGCGCTCTCTCTTCCCCCCCCAGTCGCTCTCTCTCTTCCCCCCCCCCCCAGTCGCTCTCTCTCTTCCCCCCCAGTCGCTCTCTCTCTGCGCCCCCCCAGTCGCTCTCTCTCCCCTCCCCCCAGTCGCTCTCTCTCCCCTCCCCCCAGTCGCTCTCTCTCCCCTCCCCCCAGTCGCCCTCTCTCCCCTCCCCCCAGTCGCCCTCTCTCTTCCCCCCCCCCCCCATCGCGCTCTCTCTTCCCCTGCAGTCGCTCTCTTTTCCCCCGCAGTCGCTCTCTCTCTTCCCCCGCAGTCGCTCTCTCTCTTCCCCCCAGTCGCCCTCTCTCTTCCCCCCCCCAGTCGCCCTCTCTCTTCCCCCCAGTCGCTCTCTCTCTTCCCCCCCCCCCCGCCCCAGTCGCCCTCTCTCTCCCCCCCCCCCCCCCCAGTCGCCCTCTCTCTTCCCCCCCGCTCCCCCAGTCGCCCTCTCTCTTCCCCCCCCCCCAGTCGCCCTCTCTCTTCTCCCCCCCCCAGTCGCCCTCTCTCTTCCCCCCCCAGTCGCCCTCTCTCTTCTCCCCCCCCCCCCAGTCGCCCTCTCTCTTCCCCCCCCAGTCGCCCTCTCTCTTCCCCCCCCCAGTCGCCCTCTCTCTTCCCCCCCCCCAGTCGCCCTCTCTCTTCCCCCCCCCAGTCGCCCTCTCTCTTCCCCCCCCCCCAGTCGCCCTCTCTCTTCCCCCCCCAGTCGCCCTCTCTCTTCCCCCCCCCCAGTCGCCCTCTCTCTTCCCCCCCCCCCAGTCGCCCTCTCTCTGCCCCCCCCCCCAGTCGCCCTCTCTCTTCCCCCCCCAGTCGCCCTCTCTCTTCCCCCCCCCAGTCGCCCTCTCTCTTCCCCCCCCCCAGTCGCCTTCTCTCTTCCCCCCCTCTCTTCCCCCCCCAGTCGCCCTCTCTCTTCCCCCCCCCCAGTCGCCCTCTCTCTTCCCCCCCCCAGTCGCCCTCTCTCTTCCCCCCCCCCAGTCGCCCTCTCTCTTCCCCCCCCCAGTCGCCCTCTCTCTTCCCCCCCCAGTCGCCCTCTCTCTTCCCCCCCAGTCGCCCTCTCTCTTCCCCCCCCAGTCGCCCTCTCTCTTCCCCCCCCAGTCGCCCTCTCTCTTCCCCCCCAGTCGCCCTCTCTCTTCCCCCCCCAGTCGCCCTTTCTCTTCCCCCCCAGTCGCCCTCTCTCTTCCCCCCCCAGTTGCCCTCTCTCTTCCCCCCCAGTCGCCCTCTCTCTTCTCCCCCCCCCCCAGTCGCCCTCTCTCTTCCCCCCCCAGTCGCCCTCTCTCTTCCCCACCCCCCAGTCGCCCTCTCTCTTCCCCCCCCCAGTCGCCCTCTCTCTTCCCCCCCCCTCCCAGTCGCCCTCTCTCTTCCCCCCCCCTCCCAGTCGCCCTCTCTCTTCCCCCCCCCCCAGTCGCCCTCTCTCTTCCCCCCCCCCAGTCGCCCTCTCTCTTCCCCCCCCCCCAGTCGCCCTCTCTCTTCCCCCCCCCCCAGTCGCCCTCTCTCTTCCCCCCCCCAGTCGCCCTCTCTCTTCCCCCCCCCCAGTCGCCCTCTCTCTTCCCCCCCCCCAGTCGCCCTCTCTCTTCCCCCCCCCCCCAGTCGCCCTCTCTCTTCCCCCCCCGCCAGTCGCCCTCTCTCTTCCCCCCCCCCCAGTCGCCCTCTCTCTTCCCCCCCCAGTCGCCCTCTCTCTTCCCCCCCCCAGTCGCCCTCTCTCTTCACCCCCCCCAGTCGCCCTCTCTCTTCCCCCCCAGTCGCCCTCTCTCTTCCCCCCCAGTCGCCCTCTCTCTTCCCCCCCAGTCGCCCTCTCTCTTCCCCCCCAGTCGCCCTCTCTCTT